>NC_137265.1:49726664-50036664 GCF_053477335.1 Acartia tonsa | reverse complement strand
AAACACCAAATAATAAATATTTTTTCCCACAGTGTTGTCTACCCTGAAAAGAATGGTGTGAAAAATACCTAAAAATGCTCGGCGTTAAAGTCTCTCAAAATATTTGATTCGTGTCATATTTGGATGGGGATACAAAAGTCACATGCAAAATAGGGCGTTACAAGCATAGCCGAGCAAAGAAAACTTCAGGCGAGGTAAGATTATATAAGGTTCTAAGTATCCCCACCCAGCAAGGTACTGGAAAAAACCTACACCCCCCCCCCCCGGTTTTTAAAATTATTTAAAAAATAAGGGGGGATGAGGCTTCATAAGAAAGCATTGAGCTGTTTTAGTAATAAACTTTATCTATAAAATAATACCTATAATAAGTAATAAAAAAATATTAGAATAGGAAAAATCTTAGCCCAAAAACGGGTATTGTTCATAAACTATTGACTATTGCCAGTGACTAGATTTACTTTTCGACAACCATTCCAACTGTTTGTCAAAATATCTCTAAAATGATTTTCAATTCAGCGCACCCTAAAAATTACGTGTTTTTTAAACTTGTTATTTCGTAGCCCAACTTTATTTTAAGCAACGCAAAGGAGGGGCTCTAATTTTTGTTGAAAGGTTGAAAATTTGTTAAAAAGCCTTGTTAAACATTGTTAAACAAATATTTCACAAATATTAGGGATTTGGAAAAAGTAAGAAATCTATTTGAAATACAAAGTAGAACGGTGTCTGTCTGTCTGTCTGTCTGTCTGCTTGTTTGCTTGTACCGAAGGATCTCATTAACTGCTGAACCGATCGGGTTCTCCTTAACAGTTTAGCTTCTTATTAGTCCCGGGAAGGTTTATAACTATTTTCAGGGAGGGTACAACCACCCTCCCAAGAGAAATCGTCTATTGAAAAAATTACCCCCCCCCCCACCAAAAATAAATTACTTTTTGAAAAACTAAAATAAAAAAAAATTGGGTTTTGGGATTCAACTCCCCCTTCCTCAAGAGGCGAAGCCGTTAGTTAAATACAAAGTAAAACGATGTCTGTCTGTTTCTGTTCGTCTAAAGCTTTAGATTTTGGTACCCACTGAACTGACTGAGCTCAGGAACCTACCTACAGGCCCTGTAATGGTTCTAGGCTATCTTTTAGGAAGTGGAAGAACTTCCCCTTAAGATCTGACCCCTTAGATTGTTTTTTTTTTTAACACAAAAATTTAACCTCTTAGAATTATAGGAATGAAACATAGGATCCAATTTTGTTTGTCAGGTGCGTGACAGAAAATGTACAATTAAAAATAAGAATTTGGAATTAAGTTTATCTTTACAAAGCAATGCTGAAACTTCGAAAAAAAGGTTGAACAATCAAAGTGAGGGTTGTATTTGGCAAAATTCAACACACCGTTATGGACTTTATTGATTATTTCTTGTTCAGATATAATTTGATTAATTTAATCAATTTTATTACTGTTCTGCCATTCTTTAGGGCCAAGGAAATATATTTATGAAGAGGAGGTAAATCTCAATGATCCTCCCATTAATATCCGCTGGATTAGAACCGGTTTTTAGCCATACTGAAAAATCATATATTGTATTTTTTTAAGATCAAATTTCAACGAATGAAAAAAAATTATAATCATTTCTTTGGCCCGGGCCTAAAAATGCTAAATAAATATAGTTTTTTAAATTTTACTATCTGTATAAAATACAATGTGATAAATATCTATTTAAAGTTTAGTAGGATGAAGTTGTAATCTTAGAATTTGTTGCTAAAAGAAGGAAGCAGGTTTCAATTGTCTGAAACTGTCATCAGTTTTCTAAAGGGTATACAAGTACAATTTTATAATTTTAATGAGTCCTCCCCCCCCCCCCAAAAAAAAATAAGAAGGGAGAAATCATAAAAATGCATTTTCCTTCTATCAAATCTTGTAGGGGCTAACTCTAATAAAACAATATTTTTCAAATATTAAATATAAAAGTAACAAGATGCCTGTCTGTGAATCTGTCTGTGTGTCTGTCTGTAGCTTAAGATCTCACTAACCGCTGGACTGATAAGTTTCTCCTCATATAGGTCTTTTCACTTAAAGGGCGAATATAGGTTGAATATAATATGGGCTCAAAAAAACCGTGCAATTCCATAGATTATAAGTAACTTTAAGATATTGACATATCTAAATGTATAAGTCTGTTATAGCTTAAAACCTGAACATTCTCAGGATAAATTTATGTAATAAGTGTGGTTCCCTAGGAACTCCAAACACCATAGCATCACACAAGGCTTCGTTTTAAGGTTGAATTAAAAAGCTTTCGTTAAATGATAGTCGTAATAAAAGTGGAAACCAGTTATCAATCTATTTTTTTGTATTGTGGATTGTTTCTTCCTTGACAATATTCCCCAACAAAGTGTAAAGTATATGGATTTTATTTAAAAAAAAAACCTTTACAGGAGAAATTTTATTTCATGTAAGTATGAAAATTATATGGTAATTGTTATAATTAATTTAAAGAGGACAAAAATAATAGGTGAATAGTGTTTTTTTTCTTATATTTTTTTCTGGAGAAAATCTGGCGATCGGTGCGTTTGTGTGTGTGTGTTGAAAAATGCGTACTAGGGTAATTATATCATCAAGAATTAATCATTGATCTTTATACAGAAAAAAAAAAACTTTAAAACGTATTATTTACCCTAGTAATTACTCCTGACGCAAATTGACGCAAATTATTTTATGCTTTTTAAAAAATCAATAAAATAGTATATAATATAAAAAAAATAAACACTTTAATTATCAATTAAGATGCATGCCAATGTAATAATCAATTAAACTTAAGAAAACTAGTCAAAAAAAAGTCTTGTAAAGGGGTAAAATAAACGATTTTGTTGACTTTCTCATTTATCATATGTTGAAGTAAAAGCAAAAATTGCAAAATCTACTAAATGATTTTTTTAATTTTTTAAATTTAACATAGATATTTTAAAAGTATGTAATGGCACCTTTCATATAAGCTCATATCATATTGAAACTATATTCGCCCTTTAAGTGCCCCCATAGTCCTCTAGGGCGTAGCTGCTAATTATAAATATAATCAGAATAAATATTTTTTTTTTTTGTGGGGGGGGGGAGGGATTGTTGTCCTATTTTCAAATATGGGACATTGCTGGTGTGTGATTTGTCCAGAAAGGTAAATTATAGAAATTACTACTTTCACTAAAGTGATGATTTTATCTCAACAGGACACTCCATAATTAAGTTTTTTGTCTCATAAAATCGTGTTTTATTGTCCTTTTTTGATAATTTTTTTGGCGTATCAGGAATAAAAAAATCCAGGGCCAATGAGGTTAAATACTGCTAGTTCTAGG
This sequence comes from Acartia tonsa, assembly GCF_053477335.1. Lineage (NCBI taxonomy): Eukaryota > Metazoa > Arthropoda > Copepoda > Calanoida > Acartiidae > Acartia > Acartia tonsa. Next base: position 50,033,328 of record NC_137265.1, on the reverse strand, counting down.
AATGTCCTATTACTGTGTGTTGAAAGGCTTTATTTATGTGTATTAGGAGCAGAAATATCCAGGGCCCACTGGGTTAAATAATCCTATTTTCAGGAGTGTATTATTGTATGGTAAAAGGCTTTATTTATTTGTATTTGAAGTGGAAATATCCAGAGCCCACTCGGTTAAATAATCCTAGATCTAGTAGTGTCCTTTTACTGTGTGTTGAAAAGCTTTATTTATGCGAATTAAGAGTGGAAATATCCTGGGCCCACGGGATTAAATAATCCCAGTTCTAGGAGTGTCCTATTACTGTGTGTTGAAAGGCTTTATTTATGTGTATTAGGAGCGGAAATAACGGAGGGCCTGGGGCATACATCACTCATTATCTATACCAAAAGAGATATAGCTAATAGCTAAGAGAAAGAAAGAAAGATAGAGAAAGCTATAAAATAGTATAAATAAATAGAAGAACTGAAAAAAAATCACACGGCCGAAAGCCGGTAGAAATGTATAAATGGAACAATATGAAAAATGCATTTCATAACTTTAAGTGCAATTTAGATGGGAAATAAAATTGCTCAGTACAGAAAAAATTAACGTTGAAATATACTTTTACTTTTAAAGTATCAAGAATAGCCTTCCAATTCCTAAATTTGAACGAGTAAAAATATTTAAATTATTCTGTATTTTTGGAGATTCGAAGAAAACGTTTTTCCTGGCAAGAATTTTTATTTAAGAAGTTGAGCTCCAGTTCTCCCCCCCCCCCCCCTCCTTTGATTTCAATGTATAAAATGTATTGGTAATTCTATTTGAAATAGAGGCCTCTAGGGGCGTAGCCGCTAGTAGATTAAATTGGACATAAAAGGAGACTTTAGACTGTAAAAACTTTGGAAACTTGTTTTAAACTATGATTGAGTAGTACAATCTAAAGGTGTCCAATTATTTTAATCTACCAAAAAATGTAATTAGTTTTATCATAGTTGGGGATGAACATCAATTTATAGTCCTTGGTTGGTCCTTGGGTAGAAAATGGAAACTGTTGTATTATTTGAGATTAGAAGAAGCCAATTTCTTCTTTATTTGACAAATTAATATCCTAGATGATTAAGTTGGGCCTTAAAAAATACCCATCTTAAATCTTCAACAGCTATAAAAATAATTCTTTAAATAATGCTATTGCTATTTAGACACATTTTTAAGCATCAAAACCATTCAAAATATCTGTCTTTTCATGTTTAAGTTTACTTTCGTCTTAAAGCTAATATAATAATAGGGGAATGCCTTGGCCCCAAACAGGCCTAACTCATTACCATTGACAGTTAGGATCTCCAGATAAATATCGTGCAATCAAATGGTTGGTTGTCTGCCATGTACTGTACTACGGGTATGAGGTGAAGGACCAAGAGTCTGGCTTTGAGTTGACAAGTTGACTGTTCATTCCAGGTGCAACTCACCCATACGACATGAGCACATTAGCAAAGCTAATATTGCTTGAGGAACTTCTATAAGAGACAAAATGAAATGAATTATAATTATATTGCTAAAAATAAAATAAATCTTTATGAACAGTGCAATTTAAAAAAAATATAGCTTGAAAACATATTAAAGCTTGAAAAAAGTGGTTTAATTTGGTTCCATTTTATGCTTTCAAATAATGTTTCTAAATCTTGTAAGTTGTAAGTTGTAAGTAGTAAAGCTATAAAATGCAAAATTTTTCCTTGTAAGAAGGTTCTATGAAACAACAAATGGACAACAAAAAAATCTAAATATTAAATGACAATAAATTCTACTATTTATATTACTAGCAGCTGCGCCCCTAGCATCTAGGGGCTTTCGATTCAAAGGGAAACGATTGAAAGAAATATATATAGCATTAAACCTTTCCAAGACTCAAGTTTGGCTTCCCTTAAATGGAGAGCTCAATCAGTTTAGTAGTTTTTGAAATCTTAAGCTTCAGACAAAAAATCTTACTACTTCTTTTATAATGGGATAATAGCTTAGCCTATAGTCTCCATCCCAAAAAATGACAAAGCCCAAATTGTGTTAAAATTGTGTCAAAAATTATCAATGTGACGTAATAAAATGAGGGAGATGAGAGGAGAAGTGGGAAAGAAAACCTCTAAAAAAGAGATTGATAATCCCTCATTTTCATTACGTCACATGGATGATTTTTGACACAATTTAACACAATTTGGGCTTGGTTCAAAAAATGGGTTTTAATATTTTATATAAAATTTGTCAAATAATTTTGTAGTTTTGAAGAAATATGTATGTCATTGTAAAACTTGTGTCCATAAAATTTAGTTATCTTAAAAGTCAACAAACAAACACATTTTTTTCATTGAAAAAGTAAAATTGGCATAAAACCTGCTAGAGATCAATACAAAGCTTCCTTGAACATCATCTGACCCTTTCCCTCAAAATGCCTTGACGAGCACAGAACCCTCTTGAGTAGAAATAAATTAAAAATAAGAAAGGGGGGGGGGGTCGTTTGTCTATCTATAACTTTAGATTAGGTTAGGTTATATTGGGTATTATTTAGCCCCACAGGGTTAAAACACTCTAAAAGGGTTAGGACTGGTAAAAGACTAGTCTACCATTATTTTTAACTTTCATTAGAAAGAAAGGGGGGAGGGGGTATTGCTCAAAGTGCACTTTGAGGGAAACAACCCGTTAACTAATTAGTTTTAAAGGGATGTTTTCATCTAATTTAGTTTGTGAATTATTTGATGTGCAAATTAGTCAAAAATAATATACAGGGTGGGGCAAATAAGACCGGACAAACTTTAAACGTCCATAGCGCTAAAACTACTTGACCAATCAGGACGTTTGACCACACTATAAAAAGCTTAGGTAATGACCTTTTAGCACAAAAATTTTTTTGGACGAAGATGGACGTGTACACCGAGCTGGCCGCGCATATGTACAACAAGGCAGATTCCAAATGCGCCGGTGGTTTAATCTGGATTCTCGACTAGGGCACACTAAATCTGACATCAGCCCATCTGTAGGTGAGGTAGAGTTATGCAACTTGCTGGGGATACTGTTAAATACATAAGTAAGACACTAGAAAAGACTAGAGCTCTCTATCTGAAATGGATTGGCCGTAGTACTCCAGCAAAGTGAAACGGGGCAGAGTTTTAGATGTAAAAAAAGTCAAAAACCGTGAAAATTCGTGAAAATTTCTCGGTTCTTGACTCCAGGGACCAATATTGGACTTTAAAACTCATTTTAGACTATGGGTTGCGTTGACAACCCTAACTGAAACTTAATACCATTTCCAAAAAGGTAAAGAACGTTGTTCTAGCTCAACTGTGGTCCAAATAAGAGCCTCCGTGTATAAGGGTAGCTTTAAAGTTGGGCATATTTGGATCCTTTAGTTACTCACGTTATTAAGGAAATGTGGCCTTCCAGGAGCCCGATCTTAATTCAATGGACTTTTGGGCCTGGGGCTACTTTGAAGCATGCACCAATAGACGTGCCCATACCACAAAGACCTCCCTCATTGCCACTATCAAGGAGAACTACGCCAGCTTGGACAGGTACATTTTGACCTGGACCTGCCGGCGGTTGAGGAGGCGGGTAGAGGCGGTGATTAAGGCTGGCGGCGATTTTATTGAATAATCTAATAGTCATGTACCTATTTTGCTTGCCAGTTTTTAAAATTCAATAAAAAATTGACGATTTTATGTTAATTTGTTTAGAAGTTAAAATTTGTCCGGTCTTATTTGCCCCACCCTGTACATATGAAAAACCATAGAAAATCATTGTAATTAGATTTTAGTAAAACAAGTATGACAACGTCAATAAATGCGAAGCTAGACAAATCTGACAAAGGTACAAGTGAACAGTAACGATATTTATTACAGACTTGCCACGCTCTTTTAAAGTTTACTTATTTGTGACATGCATCACCAAACAAAGTTTAAAAGAGATTTTAATAAAATACACATTTTAGTACATTGTGTAAATGATACAATCTTTTGTTACTTATGATCTTTGAAACAGCTGAAACATTTAGCACTTTCCCAAAAAAAAGTAACTAGCGAACACAGAACACCTCAACTTAAAAAATTCAAATCTAATTATTTTGATAACAATATAAGATTTGTGTTTTTCTAACCATCTATTTTATTTTTCGTCTCTGGTTGGATTATCTCATAAGCAGAAAAAAGAACAACAGGATGGAAAAAAGTCTCATTAGATTTTTTATGTTTACTTGACGCAACTTAATTTTTTCTTATGTAGATTTTACATTTAAGTTTCGACCTTGGTAATTCGGTAGGTCCGTCCGTCCGTCCGTCCGTCCGTCCGAGATAGATAGCTTTTATTCGTTATTTAGGCATGTTAGAATTGTCCTATCGATTTCAAACTTTGCATAATGATTCCTGTAGTAGTTGGGTACGATTTAAAAAGCGTAGCAACTCTATAATCATTACCAGAATGTCCATACGTTCATTTTAAACATGTCGATTTTTCTACTTTTTAACAACAAATTTTTAAGTGATCTAATTATCCGTGATCTGATTTTTGGTATATTGATTCCTGGGACAACAAAGAACAATACTATAAGCGAAGCAACTCTATAATCAAGTCCTAAAAATGTAAGTATGTCCATAAACATTATCATGTATCAGGCAGTTTTTCAACAAATATACTTACAATTTTGCTTCGACTCTTATACTTTTATGTTCTGATTATTCAATTCAGACACTACACAAGTGTTAATGTCCGTTTGTCCTACCGTTTCAGTGCTTCGCTTTTATGGATGTTGTCATCCTTGTTAAAAAAATATTTAATATTTTTAGCTTGTAGATGTATTTGTTTAATTTCTTTATTAAAAACTTTCAGCTAAATTATCTACTAAAACGTATGAACATCCATATAAGGTGTTTATTAATTTAATTTTATTTTTAACTCGACAACGCTATTATTCATCAAGTCATTATGCATCCTTTTAACAAGAATAATAGCATACAAAATGTTTAAACTTGTAAATTCATTCAAATAAATTTACCATTATACTTTAATTTTAGTACCTCATTTTCAGAAAATCCTTTAGAATTGTAGAGTTACAGAAAAGCTGCGCTCCAAAATATTTTTTTTGGTTGATTGGTTGGTTATGCACAATGTCATTACAGTAAGTTAGTTCGGCATGTTAGAATTGTCCTATCGATTTTAAACTTTGCATGATGATTTCTAGGAGTTAGGTACCAGTTAGAAAGCAATCAACTCTAAAATCGTTACCAGAAAGCCCGTACGTCCATTTTAAACATGTTGATTTTTAACTTTTTTAACATCAAATTTTTATGTGATAAAATTATCCGATTGGTCTGATTTTTGGAATACCGATTCCTTTGAAAACAAAGTACATTGTTATAAGCGAATTATCTCTATAATCAAGTCCTAAAAATGTAAATATGTCCTTAAACAATATCCCGATTTAAGCAGTTTTTCATCAGATTTACTTACAATTTTGTTTCGTTCGACTTTTAACATTTATATTCTGATTATTTAGTTCTGACAATATGTTAATGTTCGTTTAAGAGCTTCGCTTTTATGGAGTTGTCATCCTTGTTCTTATAGCTTTTTATTCCTGTGCTACCTTTCGTCCCTTTAATGGTTTGTTATTCATTTTATTCATGCTTACAACTTTTTGCCTTAATTGATCATAACCACTTTTTCAACCCTTTTTCTTACACACACGATGTGTTATTAATTCAAGAAAAAAGTGAAACTTGAAATTGCGTAAAAAAGGTGAGTAAATTGGAATGAAGACACATTCGTAAATATAATAAATTTAATAAGTCGAAAGTAAAATTATCTTAATGTCATTTCTCTTTTATGTTATTTTAACTTTTTTTTTTCTTTTTTTTTTAGATCTGCTCTAAAAGTCACTTCTGACACTAGCTTTATTTTTCTCACATTTCCAATCATTGTTCCTATTTTTTCTTACATTTTCTTTTTTCATTACTCCGTACATATTTTTTTTTTGAAAAATCCTATATAAATGAAGTTTTGAATGAAGCTTAAGATTTCAATAAGATCTGATTAAGTTATCTTTACAGGGAAGGTCCTGGATTAGATTTAGCTTAAAATATTTTTTAAATTCTTTCCCATACAGATTCTGTAGATGCTAGGGGCGAATAAGCCGCTAACTGTCAATATAATCAACACACTTTTGAAAAGTACAAATCGGACAAATTTGCTGAAATGTTTGGACACCAGTAAATGATCGGGTTCAGTTAAGACGATAGAGAAAGACAAAGACTGTAAGATTGCTCACAGTGGAAAATTCGTGGATTTTTAAAGTTAATATAATCTTCAGTTATACGTGTCACTTAGTGTAGCAATTGACTTTTATGGGATTATTTGGATGGAGTTACGAACTAACTTAGTTATAGAATATATACTCTTTGGTCAAGAAATCTTCACAAAAAAATCATCTGTCAATCTGAATAAATCTATTTTACATCCTTATACTAAAGTAACAGGATGTTTGTCTGTCTGTCTGTGTGTACCGAAGGATCTCGCTAACCACTAAACCGATCGGGTTCTCCTTTACAGGGTAGCTTCTCATAGGTCCCGGGAAGGTTTATAACTATTTTCTTGGGGGGTGGGACACCCCAAACCCCCAAGAAATGATGATACCCCCCCCCCCAAAAAAAAAATTTCTTTTTAAAACTAAAATTAAAATAGTTAGGTCGACTACTCCCCCCCCCCTTCAAAAAAATTCCCCCCTTCCTCTAGGAATTTTTTTAAAAGATTTTTCTTTTAAATCTAAAATACGAAAAATTGGTTTAATCAAACCTCTTGGGGCAAAGCCCCTAGAGGCTAGAGGCGAAGGCGCTAGTATCCTAAATAGCAGTTAAAGAAAATCAAATTTCCCCATAGTGTAAATTCCATACGGATGGATTGGACAGACTTACATGTTGAGTTATACAGTAGCTTCGCTACTAAAAATAACTAGTTGTTTTAAATATTTTTCTCGTATTCATTTGAATCCGGTGGATAGGAACCAGTTCTCATCCATACGAAAAAACTATGTCTAGCATCGTATTGTATCCAGCTTTCTACGAATATAAAAATGTACAATCATAAGATTAAAACCAGTTTTTTAGCCCGTGCCTTCGGCATCTCGGGGCTAAAAAAACTAGTTTTAATCTTATAATTGTACATTCTATATTCGCGGAAAGCTGTTTAAAATACGATGCGAGAAATAACTATTATCTTCTATAAAAGTAACAGGATGTTTGTCTGTTGTGTGTTTATGTAGTGAATGATATCACTGATCTGATGAAAGTGAAGCTTCTGATAGGTCCGGTAAAGTTTTTTTTTCAACACTTCCAATGTGACAAAAAATCGTCTATAGACAAAAAATTACACCCGAAAAAAGATTTTAGAACGTTGCAAATTTGGCTGCCATTCTTTTATATTTTCTATTTATTTATATCTACTTACAGAATTATTCCGTTGTGATTTTGATATAAAAATGACTTCCGGAGGTCTAATATATATGTTAAGCCAGGGCTGGCGATAAAAATCACTTCCAAGAATAATCAATCGGGAACTTCCCTCGTTTTGCAGGTGGAGCACCTTTACCCCCCCCCCCCCCTCCTGACATATAATTCATAATCTTATAGGATTTTCTTGCCTTTTAAAAATTTGACTAAACATCAAATTAAATTAAATGTGAATTCTAAATGACATTATGCCAATAAACAATAGTTTTAATCTTTCAACCTGTCTGTCTAATAAGATCAATAAGATCGATTCAGTTATCATTTACAGCCTTTGCATGGGTCATATACAGTTTTTTATACATAAATTTTGTTTTGTCAGGTATATCTACTTTTGGTAACCGATATAAAGTCGACAAAAATATTGGAATAGTCAGGAAGGAAGGAGACAATGGGATGTTTATTACACTAGTCCCCAAAGTATTCTAATAACGTTTTCTTAACAACTTTGGGGACTTGTGAATTTTGATTTGTTGGTTAAGTAAGTTGAGTGTCCAAGCATTTTAACCAGTAATTGTAATCTACAGAAGAGGTAATTTTGAGCATCATCATTGAGGATAGTACCTGATCGACTCAGTGCTTCAAAAAAATCACCCATTTGGAGGGGGGGGGGGGGTGGGGGGAGGGCTGAAGGGGCTAAAGGTTGGGCCAACTAAAAGTTGAGGGGAATTTAATCGATCAATTAGGGATGAGTCAGAAAATTAGATTTTTAAAAATTTTCACAAATATTAGTAATTATGATTTAGCTTATATTTAAAGGACATACACTTTTTATTTTAGTATTGAATCTTTTCTATAAGTCTGTACGTTTGTCTGCCAAACGTTATTTTAAAAGTAAGTTTATTTAAATCTTTAGAGTTCAAAGCTTTCTATTTTGAAATATATAAGACTTTAAGCTTCATCCGGACAAACAGACATTGTTGTACTATTTATTAAAGATGGAGAAAGGGTTGTAGAGTAGATTCGCAACAAAAATAATTATTTTTCATGATCCAATTCCTGTGTAATTATTTATTCTTGAGAGAATAGCTAATGATAATATGACAAGGGTCATAATATTCACAAAAGCGAAGCCTAATTACTTAACCCTTACAGATCGGGGGGGAAGGGGGGGGGGCTCCAAGAGCCCCCCCCTCTAGTTTTTTAAATCTCATTTTTTTTGTAGGTAAGATGGAGAGCTGTAACTTCATGACTTTTTAAGTTTAGTAATTATACGTCGGCAAGAGTTGATTTTATTAGGATATCTGGTCTGTGTCGGTCGTGGTGTCCGGTCAAAGTCGGTTGGGTAGCAAAAAAAATTAGAAAAAATTCTAAATAAATCTTAATTAAATTAAATGGCGGTTTCCGTTATTTGCCGTTTTTCGGCGATGATCAGAAAAAGTAATTTTTTTGTTATAAAAAATAAGAGTTCGTCCTAAAATTTGGTCATCCTAGCTGCAAAATTGGCCGCTCTACAGCTGTTTTAAAATTAAGCGGCTGGCCGCTAAAAAGCGGCTAAGGAGCGGTCTGACTGCTATGACTAGAAAAAGTAATTTTCTCTAAAAATACACATGAACCACCAGAAAAAAAATTTACGTCTTTATCTGTACCAGGAGCCGAGATAGAGGGGGGGCTCTTGGAGCCCCCCCCCCCCCCGATCTATTAAGGTGGGAATTGTGGCCCTATCTGTAAGGGTTAAAGAGAAGAATTTTAAAATTTTTCCAAGAATAAATTATTGAGAAGTTAATTGTGCTGGATTTAATAATGTCATATTATTAAATATTTTTATAATCAACAATATTAGTGGCTGCGCCCCTGTATTCTGTATTCGAATATTAGAAATAGTATAAAACCATCCAAAGTCTCAAATAGCACTACTATTTTATATAATACTAGCGGGTACGCCCCTAGAGGCCTTAACATTTTTTTATTTTAAATATCTAATTTGAGAAATAATTGTCTATGTTGCGTTCAAGTCTCTACGCAAAACATTTTTTCTCTCGATTTTTTTGTGATTTCTCTTTGAAGGGTGGTGGTACCCTCCCCCAAAATAGTTATAAATCTTCCCAGAACATCTGTAAAGCTACCCTGCTAAGGAGAACCCGATCGGTTCCGCGGTTAGCGAGATCCTTCGGTTCAAACATACAAACACACAGACAAACATACATCCTGTTACTTTATTATACGGATGATAACTGATTGTTATACCAAGTTTGAATAAAATCAGACATTTTTTTATACCTAAAAATACAAAGACCAGTCCCAAGAGAAACATTATAAATGCGAGGGAGAGACATATGGTACACTGTATATATGAAGAGTAGATTTGCTGCGAATAATATGATCATTTATAAATATGGTTACTCTGCTTTATCGTGTGATATCGCCCCGGGTAAGACATTTTAACATAGATTAATAAAAATAGAAGTCTCTAGGTACGATTTCTCTTGGGAGGATGCATATACCTTCCCCCTAAATTGTTATAAACCTTCCCCGGACCTCTACAAAGCTTCAATTCAAGGGAAAACCATGTTGGTTGGGCATACGCTACCTACTGCTGCTTTGTGAGACTTGTGATATCAATATTATGGATAAAAGGAATGCTTAAGCACGTAAACAGGTAAATAGGCAGTTGTCCTAAAATTGTTTAGTGATAACACAATTTCTCTCTCAAGAAGAAAATGAAAATTGAAGGGGGTATTTTTTTCGTGTGTTAAGGTTTTATCTTACAAATAAAACTAAAATCTACCCCCCCCCCCCTTATTGAAAGAATTATGTTCGCTTGGCCCTTTTAGGGAAAGGACTGGTAAATCTTTATTAAAAGGATAATAATCATCTTAGTCATTTCAGCATTCTTCTTTAGGCAGACTTTTAAAACTTTTGTTTAAAGTATATGGCAACTGTTAATTGTCTAAACTTATTATCCCATGGTTAATAATAATTTTTACTGGGAATCACCAATGACTAATGGATTATTCAATAACTTTAGATTACTAACTTTTTTTCTCAACTCTTTAAATTCAAATTACACTTTTTCCTACATTTTTCTTTCTGTTTTCAACCCTTTCTGATGTGAGTGTTATAAAATGAATGCTCTTTTCATTTTTGATAAAGAACGTGTCATAACTTTTGTGATTTAAAAAAAATAGCTAGTCGGTGTTTTTAGTAAGTAGTAGATGTAGAATGATTCATAGAATTTAAATATGCAATCGTTTTTTTTGTTGACCTCTTATTTTTGAAGTATTTTAGCTTTTTTTTAATAAAACAACTTAAGTTGGCTTTAAGGAACTAAAACGCAACAAAAAAGAAGAAAATTGCCATTATGAACAAAAATAGTATGATCTTTAATTTGAAACCTTACTTTTTGAATTCTGTTGAGTAATTATTGAAAAAATCTATTTTGCTGAACCCTGTCAAAACTTTGAACTTTGTTAGCTCGTCACGAATAGGTTAAGCAAAACTCACAAAAGTTAGGACACGTTCTTTGGAAAAAATGAAGATGGTTTATATGTCACAGGGATCTTAAGGGGCAAGAAAATGGACTGCTATTTCAGAAATTAATACTCGATAATGATAAACAAAAAAAACATTAAACATTAAAATAATGGTAAAATTTTGTACAGTTTAAACCAACGAACCAAAATTTGATTTGAAAAAGTAAGCAAACTAATAAGTGAACATGTTGATTTTGTAGAGAGACAAAGTGACAAAAAAAATCAGCATGTGACGTCATAAAAATGAGGGAGATCATAAGAGGAGAAGTGGGAAAGAAAACCCCTAAAAAGGGATGGATAATCCCTCATTTTAATTACGTCACATGGCTGATTTTTGAGTCACTTCGTCCCTCTACGTTAATTTTCTTTATGGTGGATGTGAGCACTACTCATTATACCCCTTGATTTGAACAAGTATTTCGACAATGCCATCTCATGAATAATTTAATCATAACTTGCCATTTTGTTGCAAAAATTGTTGACAATAATTTATTATTCCCTTGCAAAATATTATATTTTAGTATCCTGTTTAAAGATGATTTTTAAAGTAAAACAATTAATCTAATAGTTTGGACTTTTGGCAAATTTTCTTTTTTTGCAAGTAGATACTTTTATTAAAGACACTTTTTTTTGCAAAATTCTTCATTTTTTGTGTGTATATCCTCTACAAATTATAAAAAAACAACTTTATAAACATTGCTAAAAGGCCTGTATGCATAATTCTTCATATGGAAATTTTTTTGTGTATATCCTCTACAAGTTGTAAAAAACAACTTTATAATTATCCTAATATATAAAGTAGTAAGCGGTTTTTGTCTGTCCCGAAGGATCTCTTTAACTGCTGAACCGATATTGTTCTCCTTTACAGTGAAGCTACTTAAAGGTCCTGGGAAGGTTTTAAACTATTTTTGGGGTGGGTGTCTTCACCCCCTTCACCCCCCAAAAATTATTTTTTTTACTCTTTTGAAACTAAAAATTCAAAATAAGATGAGGTCGACTTTTCCCCCTCCTACCTTAAGTGCCCCCAGATGCTTCAAGGGGCGTAGCCGCTCAGGGAGTAAGGGAGGGGACAATGGATCGAATATTCAATTTTTAGGAGTCTCAGACTTTGGGGACTGGATTAAAGGGAACATGCAAGAATTTAGCAGTTTCTAACCAATCTTGGGGACCAATTATGAATGACGTCACGCAAAATCATGCATAATCTCGCGGCAAACCAGCGCGTCAACAAAAAGATAAACAATAACAAGCAGACAGAATATTTTGATTTTGAAAATTATTTTGTAAATTGAATCATTACATTTTTTATATCTAATTCTTGTTTAATGTTAATTCATTCCGATTAGTGCGTTGTAGAAAGAAATTATATTAAGATTATTAGTTATTATGAGCAAAGCCTTCCTATAATTAGGTCCCGCACATTTGTACGTCCGTAACGGTTAGCTCTTTTCGTTACTTTAGACATGTTAGATGTTTCTTATTGATTTAATGTAAAGGCAAAAGTTTTTTGTCTTTAGCTTAATATTTATGTAATTAATGATCCAATTAATTTCAAAATTTTAGGGAAAATTCACGAAGTCCTGAGTTGTTCAAGGTTTGTTTATCATTAAAATCTCAAGATGGTGTTATTTTATTTTTCTGTCCTGGATGCTAGGAGCGCAGCTACCAGTTATCCTAAGATATGTTACTTAAACCTTAAGATCTTTAAAATTAAGATGTACTTATGTTCTCAACTATTTTATTTATGTAGTATGAAATTTTGACGCAAGGTATCTCATTTTTATTTCGTTAAATGAAATAACTTGAGTTAAAAGTTCTGTAGGAAGGAAATTGTTTTAGCAAGTTTTGTAATATAATTATTTAAAGGCTTTTTCATGTCTAAGCTTTTTAATAAATACAATAAAAAAATTTGGGTAAAAGAAGTTGTAAAAGTAAAATGGTACGTTTCCTTAATTTTCCGAAGTTTCAAAAATAACAATTATGGAAATGAATTGTAAACAAGGGTTTTGATCTCTAGAATCAAAGGCTTGTAGTAATGCAACAGTTTAAGGATTGTGCATTTCGAATTAATAACAATTCAAAAAGTCAAAAATTTCCACTAAAGGTTGCTATATTGCAAATACTTGTTTTATCTGGAAATATCTGGGTTTTCAACCTTAAAGGGTCACAACTATAAAATTGAATTAACTGCCCATTGTCCCCTCCCTTACTCCCTGGTAGCCGCTAGTTGTTAAAATAACGTACTCTTTTTTTTATAATAGATATGAAAGAAAAGATAAGACAATGGACAATTAATTTATGAACACCCCAATTATGATAAACATAATTATCTCTTTTGTATACGAACAATAATGGTGGAAATGTTTAGACACCGCATTTTGTACAACACAAGATTTGATAAAATTCCCAAAGATTTTTAACGAATGACAGCACGTGTTTAAAAAACTTTGAGTTGAATATAATTTACATTTCAATTTTACCTAACTTAAATACTTAGGTTCTTTTAGGTTAGACAAGTTTCAAATAACTCCCTGCAGGGGTAGATACCTTCCCAAATACAAGTTTTTAAATAAAACAAGGAAGGTTTATAAGTGGCCCAGTCGCGAATTTAGTAATTCTACCGGACTTTCAACCGGAAATCCTATAATACAAATGAAGATTATATTAGAAGGTGTATGTATGATTAATTCTTATTTGCTAGGATTGCATCTACTCTATAATTGCCAGGGAGAAATGGGACATTTTAATCTAAATCACACTAGTTTTATAAAAAGTTTTATGAATATGATTTCTCAATGGTTGGCTTAAAAACTTCAAGGATTTTCATTCATTCCTAATTTGTTGGTGTAAAAACTTTCGGTACACGTTACATCTACTGTAAAAATTATTGGTTAAAGTTTGTACAACCCAATTAAATTATGATTAAAGTCAACAAAGCCAACGGCTGAGATAACCTGTTTGTATATACTTTTTGTATCAGTATAAGTAACAGTAAAATATCATTTCCCTTCCTTCCTGGTACATTAAGCAAAGATTGTCATTCTGTTTGCAAGTAAAGGGATGGTCGGACAGACGGACGTACGGACACAATCTTAGTTTACAAAAGCTATTCCATAAAAATGTAATTCAACATTTTCTTTAAAACAAAGGAATAATGATTATTGATGATTTTCTATTAATGATTTTGTAAATATGGTGTAATATAACTTCCGCAAAACTTTTTTTTTACAAGCCAGGAAGGGAGTGGTGATTTGACTGTTACTTGTACCCAAAGTTTTGTAACTTTCTTTTAACTTTATCTAAATCAGTATTGTTCTTTTTTTATCAACAGTGTCCAAACTCAAATATTAATCTAAAGATTAGGTAAAATTGTCAAAGTGTCCTGTCCAAACGTTTCAACCACTTATTGTAATCTACAGAAGGTGTAATTTTGTTTATTATCATTGAAAATGTACATTAATTTATCTTACAAGGTCTTATCTCTTTAGATCTATGATGCAAGTTTAAAATAAAGAATTTTACCACAGCTCAAAGAACCATATTTGCATGTATGCAACTTTTGTGGAAAGCATGGCACACCCAAAAATACACCAATTCCTGCCACCCTAGAGCATTTTTAAACACTTGCAATGGGAAAAATATAATAATAATTTATTGTTATGTTACATATACATTCTATTTGTTTATGTTCATTTATATTCTGAAATTTGGTTTAATAGTTTTTTTTAAATTTATCACTTTACCTAAATAAAAATGACAAAATCTATTGTTAATTTTTAAAAATTTATTTTGAAGGTTTCAAAGTAATATTTTTAATTGAGGAGTATGCACCAACCAATCGTCGACTTCCAAAACCAAAAGAATGAAAGATCTAGAATAATTGACGCGCGTAAGGGGTGGCTTTTCCTCCCTTAGAAATAAAATTGGGTGGGCATTCTTTTTTGCACCCTCTCAAAGTTAACAAAAAATATCTGTGATAGCCATTGTTTAGAATATACGCTTCAAAAACCGAAAATTCCAAAAATTAAATAACCCTTACTTTCCTTCAATTGGTTTAAATTAGAGCATTGCTAAATACATTTTCCCAAGGATTGTTAGACCACATAAAACGGACGTGCCTATCCAAAGTGCTCATCCAATGTAGATAAACTTACAAGTAGCTTAATGGCAGTTTATAGCTTAAAAGTATACAGTTACTGTGTTTTTGGCAATCTTATTTTATAACTGTATACTTGACAAAATTAAGTATTTCTTTTTGCTGGAATAAACACATTTTTTTTTTATTTTAGTAAATTCCTAGAAATTCTAAAGAAAAATTATGTGCTAATCTTTTTTTATAAATGTCTTAATTTTTTTTCTAAGGGTGATTTGTCTTGGGGGAGTGTTGTGATACCCTTCCCAAAAATTGTTGTAAACCTTCACTGGACCTATATAAAGTTTTACTGTAAATAAAAACCATACCGGTACAACGGTTGGAGAGTACGCTATAAACACATATACAGTGTGTTTTTTTTATGAGAACTTTTTTAAAAGCAATTTTACCCCACTTATAGTTATCAGAATTTAATGATTAATGGCTTATTTTTTTCCTTTTATAACCATTTATAGAACATCAAAAAAATATTTCAGCTTTTATTAAAAAAGTGCAGTAAAATCAAAAATTCAAAACCTAGGTGTCAACATCTAAAAATGGTTTTAGCGCATTTTTCTCATACTCAAATCTTTTACCCTTTGCAAGAATGGCTGCAAAACGCTTCAAAGTTGAGATACAGAGTTAAAAATTGATCCAGATACTATTGGGGACATGTACTAGAACATATTAAAGTTTGAAGGCCATATATCAACCAGGAAGGGAGTACTGGCCCCCCAAAGTCGACTACTGAAAATCCAATTTTTTTTCTTGCTAAGGTTAGAAGATTTGAGCTTAAGAAAAATGCGCTAAAACCATTTTTAGATGTTGACACCTAAGTTTTGAATTTTTTATTTTACTGTACTTTTTAAATACAAACTGAAATATTTTTTTGATGTTCTATAAATAGTTTTAAAAACGAAAAAAAATAAGCCATTAATCATTAAATTCTGATAACTATAAGTGGGGTTAAATTGCTTTCAAAAAAGTTCTCATAAAAAAACACACTGTATATATACAGACACACAATTTCTACCAAGGATATGTTGAACTTTTGCTATACAAATAAACAAAAATAACTGTTTCATGAAAACATATTTTAAAAAAATAGGGTCTAGAATAAAGAAAGAATAGAAATAGAAGCGGAAATGTATTGTAAAGATTTTATGTATCACATCTTACCTTTTTTGCTATGTGAATTAAAAGGGCCGACGGCTGTTTTTTTTACTCCAGATTTTCTTATACTGAAGGCTACGCACCTAGTATTAAGGGGCTTTTAAGCAAAGGTAAATCCTCCCCCTTCCGTTCTATGTATAATCTAATAATTTTTCTTCAAAAGTTTAAAAGCCAAATGGAATAATAGTTATTTCTCGCATCGTATTATAAACAGCTTTCCGCGGATATAGAATGTACAATTATAAGATTAAAACCAGTTTTTTAGCCCCGAGGTGCCAAAGACACGGCAAAAAAACTGGGTTTAATCAAATGATTGTACATTTTTATATTCGTAGAAAGTAGGATATAATACGATGCTAGACATAGTTTTTTCGTATGGATTAGAACCGGTTCCTATCCACCGGATTTGAATGAATACGAGAAAACCTATTAGTTTTTTTTGTTTTAGAGATCATACGACACACAGAACACAAATATTCAATTAGTTTTGTATTCAAAGGAACAATACTTTTAACAAAGATGAACACATCCATAGCAACGAAGATTATAATTTTAAAATAAATAATAAGAACTGTCATTCAGAGTGACGGCCAAATAAAGTTAAAGAGTTGTTCACACTATGTACGAGACATCTATCTTTAAAAACAACCTAGAACTATAAAAAAGTGTCTTAGAAAAGATTTTCCAGTGGCTTAGAAACCGAATAATTTCCGTTGGATTAAAACCGGTCCTTCGCCATACTGAAAAATCATATATAGCATCGTATTACAGAGTGTTTGCCGAAAGTATTAAAATAAAAATTATAAAATTGATACAGGTTTTGTTAACACTGTCTTTCGGCCTCTGGGGGCTAACAAAACTGGTTTTAATCTAAAAATGTTGAATGTGATGCGACAAATAACTAAAATCATTAACTTAAAAGCTTTACACCTTTTTTCAATTTCTTAGGAATATTAAAAGAATGAAATATCCCCATCATTTAATTTAAAATAAGAGTTCATAAATGTATGACCATTAATTTAACATCTAATTGAAAACATTTATAACTTTTACCCTTATCTTTATTTCATTTTAAAGGGTTGTCAGCCGAAATCCTAACAATCCTTTATCATCTTATCTTTAAAACGTATTGTATTAGGTTATATAAGTTTATGGATTATGTTTGAATAACTAAACTAGCATAAGATTGACCAAGGCATTCTAACCATCATTAGATCTTATGTGCCTGACGTAACATCATATTTAAGGACGTCTAAGCTTTTTTTGAGGGTGGTTAAATGAGGTGTTTCAAAGTTTAAGAGGACACTCCTTTTTCTCCACTTTCCTGGACTTCCATGATCAAATTTACTAGTTTTAAAGCCGATAATTAGCGGCGAAAGGATACATTAACTAATATCTTGAATTAAAACAGGCTACAATCATATTGATTTTAGAATTCAAACGCGGCTAAATATCCATTAATACAACCCCTTTTCACATTAAAAGCCTTTTTAACACTTAATAATGTATAAAACTAAATTAGGACAATTAAAAGGCATTTATCTAATTTCTAACGTCTTTTTTTTGGATTGTATGATAAAAAGTTTTTATTAATATTTAAAAGAAAAATTATATTCTCATAAATTTATTTCTTAATTTTCTTTAGAATGAATGTTACATATCCCCTCGAAAATAGCATAAAACCTGCCTAGGAACAACATTAACCTACCCTGAAGATAAGAGACCTATCAACTTTGCCGTTTTAGAGATCTTAGTAAACACAGACGCACATACAACTACTTTTGGTACATCACTTATGTAATAGGTGTGCTTTAAAAAACGATGAAATTTTTGAAAAGCAAAGCTTTTCTATTATTAGGGTCGGTCTGTCCGTACGTTACAGTTAGCTCTTTTCGTTAATTCAAACTGGTTAGAATTGTCCTATCGATTTCAAACTTTGCATGTTGGTTCATGTAACAGTTAGGTACGATTTAGAAAGCGTATAGCAACTCTATAATCGTTTAAAGCCAACAAATTAAAAAACGCGTTTTTTAAACTACTAGTATAATTTAAAGTCCCTGATTACAATTTAGGAAATTATTTTATGTCGCTAACATTTTCACCATTTGAATTTTGCTGTTTTGTAAAGTTGCCACTTGCTCAATGAATGGACGAACAAGCATTATTAACTCGTGAGAGATTAAAATCTAGAGGCGTAACTAGGGGATGACAACCACCAACGGTTGAGCGTAAAAAGTTATGAGCCCTTTTGGAGTTTGACAAAAAAACATTTAGGGAATTTAGGACTTCTAGACAAACGTAGTGCATTTAGGCTTCTAACTTCAGGTTGTCTGTAATGCTAAGCGTCAATAGTCCAAACAAAAGTTGAGCAAAAAGGGCTAATTAAAGCAGTCAAAGCCCTCTTCAAGACTTTCCTAAAAACTAGAGACTATAAGATAAAGAAATCCTTAGTTGAGACTCAGCAGTTTGATCATTTAGGAAAAAAATGACTTAACTCCCCCAAAATTAGTTTGTAGTTATGCCCTTGTGAAATATTTCAACCAATAAGGAGAACATGTATTCTGAAAAAATAAAACAAATCATATCATAGTAAATGTGATATTATAAAGAATGAAGTTTTTCTTAAACACTATAAAATAATTTTCAGAGGTCTAGGATCAATTCAGTTTTTATAAAATATTTTTCTGTTCAAAAAAGAAACCAATTAATAATTCTAATTAGCCATTATTTTTTATTTCACTCTATATTGCTGGCATAGAAATAAGTTGCTTCTATTTTAGGCCAAGGCATTTCAGCTACCCTAACAGTTAATATTGTTTATCTGGTATAGGAGCAGTTGTACATCTATTTTCTAATGTCTTTTGTTATGATGTGGTTTAAACTGGGTACACTATGTCTATCATTTAGTTTTGAGAATGCAAGTTTAAGTCCATGGTAGCACCACCTGTAGACAGACCAAGGTTATATTAATTAAACCTATTAAAGTGATTATAGTCATTAATAATCAGGATTAAACTTCATTAACGTTGTGTCACAGAATACTGACTTTACACTTTCCCCCCATACAAGTATCCAATAAGAAGCGCAGATAAACTAAAAATGCCGCACTCAATTTTTGCGCTAAAAACTTAAGTATGAAACTTTAATAGAAAACTTCATTAGCGCTGTGTTACAGTATGCTGATGTTACACTTTCCCCCATACAATTTTCTTAATTTTCTTAAATGTAGAAGCGCAAAATGGAATATATCCAACAATCAGGGATAAGGGATGGGAAACGTAGGAAAATATTATTTCAGGCCTATTTCAAGCCTAGGCCTATTTCTAGCCTAATAAACCAGTTTTGGGATAGCGCAGTGGTTCGTATAAAATGCTAATGAAAAAGCTGTGTGTGTGTGTGTAGATAAAGTATAGAATCAAATTCAGGTAGCTAGTTTAAAGTAAAAAACATAACTTTTTATAAACCTATATATTAATGGCTTTTGTTAAAATGAAGTTTTTTCTCTCCCAAAATTTTTTATCTTTTACTTTGGTAATTTGAACTGTCAGAAAGCTATCGTTGGGTTTCCCTCAGACAGATTTTAGTTTGTATTATTTGCATTTTTATTAATGAGTAAAAATTTTATTTGAAAATTTCATTGCTAATTAAAATTCAAAATAAATAAATAAATATGCACTTGGGTAACATTCTATCAAGTTCTTTGGATACTATACTGGATATAATGTAATGATATATCTGTACTGTGTTGTATTGTACAAAAATTAGGGTGAAGGTGTTGTATCATTTCCGTACTAAATTTTTAAAATTCAAAATACAACATCTAATTTATAAACTACCAAATGAAAATTCGTAGCTACCTTCTTTCCAAAAAAATAATCCCGTTATTTTTGTTTTTTCTATGTGGCCCTTTTTTAATGTTTAACTCTAAGCAGTTTTAATAATTAAACTAATGTGATCTAACACCATTTATATTTATTTTTTCGTAGCAGACGAAATCATTATTTTTTCTATAATTGTCTGCTTCTAAAATTTCCGCCATCTGTGATTTGGGCTTGTTTTGTATCAACCAATCACCAATTGGCTCCGCCAATTGGTGATTGGTTGATACAAAACAAGCCCAAATCACAGAACACTATTGGTTTAGAGCGGTAGCCAATATGAGCCGTCCGCCAGTAAGGTCATTAAATTAGGCAAATGGTAAAAGTTGCATGATCCCTTTCAAAACCAGGCCGAGACCTAATTTATGGCCAGGTTTCCTATCCCTTATCCCTGCCAACAATAAGTACCGAGAAATTAAAAATGCCGCACCCGCACTTAATTTTACAGTCATTGGCATTGTGTCACATAATTAATGGTAGGTGTTATTGTTAACTACCCTCTTATAGCCCATGAATGCAGTAATTTTTAAAACTCTCAACTCTATCATTGCCCATACTGTAATTCAATGCAGAAGAGTAAAATCTTTCTTATGGATATAATTCTATTTTGCCAACCACAATAATAAGCCATTATATTGCACTCCATATTCTATCATTGCCAACACTGCATTTGACAGAAATCTAGCCTCTTTACCATACACTTTTCACTATCATTGCTCATACTATAAAAACAGGAAAGAAATTATCTAAATTTTACATGGCTATTATCAACTTTTTCACCTAATTTTGAAATTTTAATAATTATCAGGGAATGAGAGAACAATGAAGATTAAGTTAATCTACTTCCCTTTTTCCCCCTATCAAATAAAACCACTAAATGCAGAATTTAACAGAAAAATAAAAAATAAAATTTATCTTTTATTGTCTCATCCCTGTAATTTCTAAGTAATTAAACTTTTTATATGAACAAAGGGGTTTTAAAAGAAAGTTCCATAATCGTTGACAAATTTTGCTTAATTGAACAGTTGCGTAGCTACTCTATAACTAATAGCTTTATGAATGTACGTTTTTCTAACCAAATCTGGAATGATTGTGTATTTAAAGAATTTCAGAGCAATTTTTCTAGGGGGGTTAAGGTGCCCGCCAAAAAATAGTTATAAACCTTTCTGGGACCTTTACTGTAAAGGAGAGCCATTAGAGGAATCTTAAGATAAAGAGAGACATCCTGTTCAGAGAAAGAGAGAGAGGGGACAATGGGCGTTTTTTACACTAGTCCCCAAAGTTTTATAATAACACTTTCCTAATCTTATTCGTTTGGTTACCAACTTTGGGTAAATTTTTATTGGTTTGTTTATTAAGTTGTGTGTTCAAACGTTTAAACCACTAGTTTTAATCTACAGAATGCTCAATTTTATTTAAAATTATTGGGATGAACATCAATTCATTGGACATTGTCTTTAGACCCCTGCATCCTGTTACTTTATATAAGGAGTAAAAATATAGCACTAATTATATAGTTGCTGCACTTCCCAAATGAATGAATTAATTGTTTAAACAAACTTAAGATAATTAAATTTAAAGATAATTAATTCCATATATGGTAATTGATTATCTATTAGTTAGACTCTAATAAAAAGATATAATTAAAAAAACTCTATGCTAGGAAGGGATAGTTTATCTAAAATAACAATTTTTTGCCACCATTTGTATTATTAAATAAAATTTTCTCATGAACGCTTTTATGTAAAATTTCATGATTAGAAGTTAGAGTTTTTGAATTTTTTTTTACTTCTTTAAATATATATACTAGTGGACCTGTATTGGATGGGATAAAAATAGCCTAAAACCATCCCGATACTTTAGTAGTTATCTTGAGCTACAGACAATTAAACCTTATTACTTTATAAAATAGGATATGTAAGCCGAAGGAAACCATTATTAATAAAATAAGTATAATTGCTTGACTAGCTAGGTTAAAATAAGTTATAAGATATGATATAGTTTTTTTTAGCTGATTTGTTTAAGTATTGCCCCTTGGCTGGCTTAAAGATTTTGGATACTTCTTGTCCAAACGTTTTCACCACTAGTTTTAACCAGAAGAAGATGTAATTCTGTTTATCGTAATTAGGGGTGAACATAAATTTATTGTCCATTGTCTTATCTTATTCCTTTATTACCCTGAAAATTGTATTATTAAATTACGCAGGTCTATTCATTGAAGTTGTCTAAATTTTGGAGACAATACAAAAACCAATGAATGCAGCTACTCAAAAACTTACCCCAATAATATAATTGTGAAAGTTAAACTGTTCTATAATCTATAATACAAAGTAGAACGATGTCTGTCCGTCTGTCTGTCTGTCCGTCCGTCTGTCTGTCTGTCCGTCCGTCCGTCCCTTAAGATCTCGGTAACCACTGAACCGATCGAATTCTACTCTTCAGGGAATATACCTACTGGTCCTGTAGTGGTTTTAGGCTATTTTTTGGGGGGACACCCCGAACCCCCCCAAAAACAAAAAATCCCCCCCATTTTTTTTTGTTTTTTTTTTGTAGGGGATTTCCTTGGTCCTTTTACGTATTTCGCCAAAAAAATTTTTTCGATCACCTCTTGGGGCAAAGCCCCTTGAGGCTAGGGGCGAAGCCGCTAGTATATATATATATACTAACGGATATGCCCCTAGCATCTAGTGGACCTGTATTGGATAGGATAGAGAAGGGCATAAAAATAGCCTAAAACCATCCCGATACTTTAGTAGTTATCTTGAGCTACAGACAATTAAACCTTATTACTTTATATAATAGGATATGTGAGCCAAAGGAAACCATTATTAATAAAATAAGTATAATTGCTTGACTAGTTAGGTTAAAATAAGTTATAAAATATGATATAGTTTTTTTTACCTGATTTGTTTAAGTATTGCCCCTTGGCTGGCTTAAAGATTTTGGGTACTTTAATAAAATCTTGTCGAAACTTTTTCACCACTAGTTTTAACCAGAAGAAGATGTAATTCTGTTTATCGTAATTGGGGTGTGTACATAAATTCATTGTCCATTGTCTTGTCCTATTCCTTTAGATTCCTGAAAATTGTATTATTAAATTACGCAGGTCTATTCATTGAAGATGTCTAAATTTTGGAAACAATACAAAAACAATGATTGCAGCTACTCTTAAACCTTTCCGATAATTTATTTGTGAAAATTAAACTTTTCTATAAATAATTTATATTGTGTGTATATACCTGTAGGATCTTTAGAACTGCTGTACCGAAGGCTTACAGTGACAACAGATGTAGCCATTGGAAAAAAAATTGCTTAATCTCATTATTTGATATAATATTATTGGGCAGTTTAAATGTTAGTACCCAGTCAAAACCAAAAACCCCGCTCTTATTTCGAAATAAATTGAAAATAACGGTAGTCTTTATGAGTTTTCTTTTTACTTTAGGTCAGGTTTGGTTAGATTATTTTGGGTACAGGGTAGCCCCGCAGGGTTAGAAAACCCTAGGCATAGCCCCTGGGAGATAAGGACTCTCCACGAGGTTTTGGCATAGGTAAAAAATTCCTTTCCTCTTTGTTTAAATATTTGTTTATCTATTTAGATAAAGGGGAAGGTTTCTATAGTCTTTAAAGGGAAGCACCAAAATTTTAAATAAATTTTAATTCCATATTTTAATGCTCTGAAATTTGTGAACATTATTTTCCTTGTTTATTGAATGTCTTTAAAAATGCATATGTCCATATATGTCTGGAGGTTTTTTTTACATGTCTAATACTTTTGTCTCATGAATAAATGATATTTCAAGGCAAATGTAATAAAAAAAAGCAAAAAAACAATGACAATAATATCAATAAAAGCGAAGTTAAAAAATCAAATCATCGATGTTAAACCTGTAAAATGTTTCTATCAATTTTAAGGGTTTATTTCGACTGCATTGTTCCATTAAAGGTGTTTGTGACTGTTAAAAATTACAACGATTATATGGGTAACATAATATCGACAAATCGATTGGCTAATGACATTAAAATTACATACATTTGTTGGTAGGGAGGGTACTTTTACCCTCCAATAAAAATCGCTCATGGAAAAAAATAACTCCTGGTAAAGTTTAAAAGAAGAATTTCTTGTTAAAACTAAAATTAAAGATGTATGGTCGACTTATCCCTCCACCCCTTACATGAAGTGCCCTTTGATGCCTCTAGTAGTGTAGTCACTTGTAATTATTAAAATCCCTACCTTGCCTATTGTAGAAATAATGGGCAAAAGACTTAAACGCTCGAAAAGACAGGTATCGTATTTAAAAAATCAAAATTGAAACTACAATAGAACTTTTTACAAAAATCTAGAGATGGAGGAAACATTGGGATGTTAATTGCGCTGGTACCCAAAGTTTTTTGTAAGCTCAAAATCTTTGAGTATTTTATAAATTTTTTTGGGGGGGGATTCAACCAATAATTTTCATCCACAGAAGGGGTACTTTTGCTTACCATTATTGGAGAGTCATATCAATTTATCGTCCATTGTCTTATCCCTTAAGATTCCTGCTAAAATAAAAAATAAAAAACGAAAGTAATGTTTTTTTTTGTATGAAAACAATAAACTATATTTATATGAATACATCAAATTTTATATTTAGGGACTTTTTTTGTGAATAGTAAAAATGACCCGCATGGGAAAAAAACCCCCTCACGACTGTCTAAGACATAAAAATGTCCTTGAACGGATCCCCCCTTTTTTTCTTTTATTTTCCCAAAGTACTACTTCTAAAAATGAATTTTGAAAACGACAGTTTCGGATTATTTAACAAGAATGATGGCGTTCAAAATAGCAAAGCGAAAACATATAATTTGCTTAAAAACTCCCCCCTTTGACAAACAATTTAGCACGAATTTATGATCTGACGGATTCAATGAGATGCCTTAGTTGTTTATTTGATATGTATCGTTCCTACCATATAGGAGCTCTGTATAATAGGAAAAATAGCCTTAAATTGACCGTATGACTTTAAGTTAATTATAAAATAGCATAAAACCATGTAGATCCTAAGTGGTCATTGATATCTTAAAGGACAAACCAAGTTACTTAATTTAATAGAATTAGAATAATTCAAAGATAGAAAGCATTAAATAAATCTACAATCCTTTCATTCCCCCACAAACATACATCAAGGACCAAATATCACACACAATAATTGGGGGAAAGTCCAAAATGGTCGGTGCGGTCCGTAATGACCAGATTCTCTGGTCTAAATTCAATGAAGCGAGCAGTATTAATGTGGGAGCGATATTGTTTTCAGTAAAAATCCGTGCATACGACGCAATTTCCAACTTCATATGGTTTGGTCATATTTTAACCACTTTGATCTTAATGTTTTAAATTTGTTTCTCGTATTCATTCGAATCCGGTGGATAGGAACCGGTTCTCATCCATACGAAAAAACTATGTCTAGCATCGTATTATATCCAGCTTTCTACGAATATAGAAATGTACAATCATAAGATTAAAACCAGTTTTTTTAGCCGGTGCCTCCGGCACCTCGGGGCTAAAAAAACTAGTTTTAATCTCAAATTTGTACTTTCTATATCCGCGGAAAGCCGTTTATAATACGATGCGAGAAATAACTATTCTTAGTTTTTAAAAAAACTGATGTTTGTCTGTCCATCCTGTAAAAAAAGCTCAAAGTGTCATGTGTGACGTCATAAAAATACGTTTATAAAGGAGGGATGAGAGGAGAAGTGGGAAAGGACACACCTATAAAAAGAGATGGATATTTTTTACATCACACATGACATTTTGAGCTTTCTCTCAAAAAATGTTGTTGGTAATATGTCATTATTAGTAATAATGTCATAAGACTATAGATTTATCGATATTCTGCCAGCATTAGAATGTAGTCATCAAGTCATTTAAAACACAACATATCGATTATATGTCAGCTACGACCACTTTTATTTTATACCATAAAGTTGCTATAAACAGTTGAAATTTTATATGATTAAAAGACTTTTTGAAGAGTTTTGGGAGGGTTTTTAGAGGCTCATATCAAGTTCTAATAAAAATTTAAAAAAAAAATTAAATCTTATACATTATAGTCCTTAATAAGTTCCATATCCTGCCATTTATAAACTATTTATTTTATTTTATTCCCCCTTTTTTAGTAGCGAAGCTACTATATAACAAAGATATGTCCGTCTGTCTGTCAGTCATAGGAATTGATATTATATTACATAATCTAAATTAAGTTTCATATCATGTCATTTATGAACTATACATTACTGTTTTGTAGATTTTAGGATGTTCTGAGTAAAATTGAACATAAAACTTTCTTTCTTTTTTGAATCATTTAATTTCGTCTGTAAAGGGCAAAATTGAAACATTTATTTAAAACTTTTATTTTTAGCTTAAAGTGTGTAAAATTAACATAGAAATTACGTTGCTATTTATATAAATTTAATAATAAATAGATAAATTTATGTGCTGTACACATTTGTTTACCAATTAAACCAGTTCTAGTCTGAAAGATTTACTATAAAAGCATAGAACATTCGGATTAGAATTGTAGTCTGAACAGTAAAGTCCTAGTAGTAACACTAGGCACAAACCCTCAGCTATCAGGTTCAAAAGCTTGGTTAGGTAAGTCCTTTCATAATAAAGGCATGGAAGCCAACTTTATTTATTTGTTTTACTTTTATTACTTTTACTCTTGTCCATAGAGTATTTAAGTGATAGACTTTATTTAATTTTTATTTATTTATTTCTTTGTATTCATGTACATAGAGTACCAAAGAAGAAGATAAAGATCTTACTGCTATCATTCATAGACAATTTAAGTGATTTCGTTAAAGCTTAGATTCTTTATTTATTAGTAGCTTTGAGAACCAACCCCTTCATATAATTTCTTTATAAACCCCGAACCACTTCATTATGCAATCTACATTTTCCTGGCTATTTTGTCTACGGTAGTCCATAAGTGTACAGCTTTACAGTACATTGTTTCTATTTGTTAAAGCAACACGTATGATAAAAGAAAAAGATTCTTTTTAAAGTAAAATGCTTATATTTCAATCAAAATCTATATTTTTTTATTTTTTACCGATCCACGTCATTATGCAATTCAAAAGAAAATCAATGAGAAAACGTTTGTTTTCCACTTTTCTCCAATTTTAAAAAATGATTCTGATAAAATAGCAATATTTTAAGGGATTTATGCATTAATTATAATGAAAAACAGTTTAAGGTAGATTTTAATGATTTTTCTAAATAAGAAATAATTGAAAAAAAGAAATTCTATCCCTATCACTTTAGAGGACAGCTGCTGACCCCCAGTCTTATGGATGAAGCTAAATACATGTTAAAGATAAAAATTACCCTGAAAAGTATACAAAAATGTTTTTTGATGTGTTAAAAAAATCCATTTTAAAATCTTGATTTTGAGGATGATGGCCTTTAAGATGCTCTTACTGGTGGTGAAGGTGAGCTAAATGTTATCTAAGTACATGACCATTACAACAACTTGTCTATTAACCTATGTACCATTTTTTGTAGTCATAGCAGCCTCCAGTGGAGCCTCTCGACATGAAATATAACCATTATCTAAAAACTACATTATTTACTTTATGAATTTTAGTAATTAAAATTGCAATTTTTTTCTTTTTTAATATTGCTTGGCTGGAGGCTGCTATGACTACAAAAATTGGACCATAGTTCAATATATAAGTTTTCTTCAAGGGCATGCACTTTGATAACATTTAGCTCACCATCACCACCAGTAAGAGCATCTTAAAGGCCATCATCCTCAAAATCAAGATTTTAAAATGGATTTTTTTAACTTTTTGTATACTTTTCAGGCAAATTTATATTTTTTACATGTATTCAGCTTTATCCATAAGACTGGGGGTCGGCAGCTGTCCTCTAAAGTGATAGGGATAGAATTTCTTTTTTTCAATTATTTCTTATTTAGAAAAATCAATAAAATCTACCTTAAACTGTTTTTCATTATAATTAATGCATAAATCCCTTAAAAAATTGTTATTTTATCAGAATTATTTTTTAAAAGTGGAGAAAAGGGCAAAACAATTGTTTTCTCATTGATTTTCTTTTGATTTGCATAATGAAGTGGATCTGTAAAAAATACAAAAATATAGATTTTGATTGAAATATAAGCATTTTACTTTAAACAGAATCTTTTTCTTTTATCATACGTGTTGCTTTAACAAATAGAAACAATGTACTTTAAAGCTGTACACTTATGGTTTACCATAGACAAAATATCCAGGAAAATGTAGATTGCATAATGAAGTGGTTCGGGGTTTATGTTTTTGGTTGGGTATATCAAATGTAGTAGTTGATATACCCAATTTATGTTATTAATATTAGATATTTAGATATAAAACAGCTTTAGCAGATATAACTGATGTTGTGTTTATGTTCTAGTATAATCTACCTTTCAGCCTGGATAGCTCAATGTTTGGTAAGATATTATATCTAATTTTTAGTTTCTTATACTTTTATTACTTCTATTTGACCTTAAATCCTTTTTATACATATTATCTTTCTTGTTTAATTCAAAGTCTTCAGCTCAGAATAAATAAGATTGATCATATTGTTATATAATCAATTACTTTATTCAAATAGTAGAAAAGTTAATTTAATGCAATTTAGGTTAATTTTATTTTTATTTCAGTAAAACCGCGTGTTAAGCTACATGAGATTCCATCTGATATTTATTATATTATTTTATGTTAATTGTTATTATTTATACTTGTGAAATACAAGATTTAAATGTAAAACCCCTCTTATTTGATGAAAGATTAAATAGCTAGTAATTAAACTATTGATTGAAATTCTAAGGGTTACCAGGTCTCAGAATTCACAAAACAATTACATTTTCTTTCCTTTTTCATAGCAGAGCTACTCTATAACAAATATATGTCCGTCTGTCTGTCTGTCATAGTAACTTATATTATATTTTATAATCTAAAATAAGTTTCATATCCTGCCATTTATAAACTATTTATTACATTTACATTCTCCTTTTTTTAGAAGCGAAGCTACTATATAACAAAGATATGTCCGTCTGTCTGTCTGTCATAGTAACTGAAATTATATTTTATAATCTAAGATAAGTTTCATATCCTGTCATTTATGAACTATTTATTAGATTTTCTTTTCTTTTTCATAACGAAGTTACTCTATAATTTACTTTGTCTGTCAATTTCTCATGGTAACTAATCTGACACTTTATGGGCTAAAATTAGTTCGCTATATAACCAGCAATGAAGAAGAGATAGTGAATCCATTCAAAAACCTAAGACTCAAATAATTATTGGATTGGTCGGCAAAATGAATTGTCAACATTTTTTCATTTTCTTCATAATATACACAATAAGCTTTCTATAGTGTCTATAAATATGACGTCTTAATGGCCTACCATTGGTCAATTAAAATGTATACTGACCTGCCACTGGTAATTCATTCTGTATGTTAGCCTAACATTGGTCATTTGTATCGTAAGACGTCATTTTTACAGGCACTATAAACTATAAACTTCACACAATTTTAATGATGAATTCATTTAATCATCAAAAGTTTAAGATTTCTTTTAAGAACCTGCTAATTAGACATCGTCTAAAAAAAGGTTATAAAAACTTTATTATTAAAAACATTTTGTTATCTTCAGGTTTTCAAACTTGTTATCGTGAATGTCCTGGTATTAATTTAAAACTAGGTAATGTATTAGAAAACTCAAATCACCTATTTTCTACAATACACAAAGTAGACAGAAAAAATTTATTTTACACAAAATATTTAATTATTGAGAAGCTTTGCTTTCAACTATAAATGATACGGTTTCGTATTGAATCATTTGATTTAAAGTATAACTCCTATTTACATTACTAGCGGCTTCGCCCCTAGCCTCTAGGGGCTTTGCCCCAAGAGGTGATCATAAATTTTTTTTGGCAAAATCTTCAGCAAAAAAAGGGGGGGGGATTTTTTTGTTTTTGGGGGAGTTGGGGGTGTCCCAACCCCCAAGAAAATAGCATAAAACCACCAAAGGACCAGTATGTATATTCCCTGAAGATTAGAATCCAATCGGTTCAGGGTTTACCGAGATCTTAAGGGACAGACAGACGGACGGACAGACTGACAGACAGACGGACGGACTGACATCATTCTACTTTGCATTATAGATAGGTAGCTTAGTCCAAAAATGAAAAACCTTGGGTATTATGTAATTAAGTCAGAACCTTTAAAACCTCCATTTAAGGAAGCTTTAGAAAGGTCCCAGGATGGTTCTAGACTATTTTTCACCTTAAAATGGTTTTAGGCTAGATAAATTCCCTTTTTTAAGGCAGTTGAAGATTTTTATATAAGTTAAGTTCAAAGGACATATAAATTAACAAAAAACATTTTTGATGGTTTAGGTTTGGATTTTAAGTTTGATTATACTTTGGCTAATATTTTCTTCTAATTGAACTGAAAATCTTTATTTTGCTATCGTATGATCTAAACCATTCTACCCCCATGAAGCCCCCCCCCCCCCACCTGTCTAACCCACTTCCCGTCTTTCCCATTACCCATTACTTTTTAAAAGCGAAGATTTTCTGCAATTTTTAGTGTGTCTTCATCCATCCGTTCGAAAGTAATAATTAAACGTACAATCTTAGTATAGGTGTATTTAATTCATATATAATTATAAATTCATTTTTCAGATAAACACAAATGTTTTTTTTAAAAGCATAAAGAAAACCGATCCATCCCAAATTTAATTTTTTTTCTTTAAAATTGGTCAACAGTCGCTTTGAGGGAAATCACGAATATTTTGTTTCCTTAATGTTTTTGAGCTACGCTCTACAGACAATGTTATCCTTGTTTTCCCCATGCTTGGGAAAAATTGTCAACGGTCATGAGAACGACGCCTGGCCTCTTCCTCTACCCGTCTTCTTCTTCTTCTTACTATGTTGCCCGGTATTCATATCATTCAACGAATTTTTGGTTTTGTTTAGAAGCATAGCTTCTCTTTAATTATGTGCTTTTATATATGTTAATTAGAGTAAAACACTAGAGGGAGAAAGGGTTAAATAACTGTATCTCCCCATCGCAACCACCTTGTACAACCTTTCTATTGGGTCATTGAAAATCAACCAATGGTGTCGCTTATATTAACACAGCCAAGTAGCAGAAAATGATTTAGAAGCAGACGAAGGAGGTCTTTGAAAAATAAAGGGAGGTAGTTGTCTGTATATACATCTATACTATAGATCTGTTATATGTTAGCTTACAAATAATACAAAACAATACAAATCATAAGCTTGTCATCTAAATTTAATTGAATATTGAAAAATATTCCTATTTCAGAAACATCTGAAATTGTCGTGTGACGTCATAAAAATACATCTAAAGGGTAGGGGATGAGAGGAGAAGTAGGAACGGAAACCTCAAAAAAAGAAATGGATAATATACGTAATTGTATGACGTCACACATGACACTTTTCGCTGTCTCCTATTTCAAAACTTTGGTCTTCATTATATTTCTTTTTTAGCTATAAAAATCTAAGTGATCACGGCAATTAAAAAAATCTGAAAATGAAAATTGTGCACCAATTATTTCATGATTTAAATTTTGTGGTTATGAAGAAACACTATATCATCTTGCTTGTCTAATGAGTGTACCATGTGAGAAGAAAAGGGAGGTAGAGGACATAGAACTCTAAATTAAAATGGTACCCAAAGTTTTTAATTGCGTTACCTTATTCGCTGGCTAAAAACTTTGGGTATCTTTAATAGATTTGATTGGGTTGTACCAGCCGGAGGTGTTCAAATTTTTCAATTATAATTGTAATCTACAGTTTGGGTAATTATGTTTATCATAATTAAGGGTGCAAATGAATCTATCGTTAATTGTCTTACCCCCTAGGATCCCTAGAAAATTTATGCGTCATAAATAAAGGATTTTGGATTTAGAAATTTAAGTTAGCTTTTACTACTCATACAAAAACGTGTTTGCTTGCACTGTAGAAAGTCTCGAGTCTTTTCCACGCCACGTCACACCAGAGACGTTAAAGGAACATACTAAATTGCTTTTTCGGGTGTGTAAAATCAATTGTAAGAAAAGGCAAAATATCTTGGCCTAGACGCAGGCGGTAATTACCATTCACTGCTAGAAAAAAATGCAGTTGCTTAAGCCAAGAACTTTTCCGACAATAAAAACGTTTCACAAAACATACTCGTACATTCGTATTATTACATTAGTAATAAAAAATAAAAATAAAAACATTTAGTACCAATCATGATTATTATTTCATTCAGGCAAAATAATCACTTCAAGCGTAATATCCCTTCCTTAAATATTACATGAAAGAACGGTTCATGATAAATAAATTACAGACCCTAGAAAGCTTTTTAGAGCAACTTTTTAGGCAAAAAATTGGATACGGCTAGTTTAGTATTAATGGGTAAAAACATGACATTTCAGGCTGGAAGGTAGGGAGAGGACATTAGGCTGTTAATTACTCCAGTACCCAACATTTTATCTTGTTCGTTGACTCAGAAACTTTGGGTACTTTTACTAATTTTTTATTGGTTAGTTTAAACGTTTCAGTACATAATTTTCATCTAAAGAAGGGGTATTTTGTTTATAATAATTGGGGAAGTATATCAATTTATCATTCATTGTCTTATCCCTTAAGATCCCTGCATGTTAGGGGGGAAAATTAGAGCGGCTCGTTAACACAAGGAAAGCAACGTTAAAGTTTGAAAAAATCATGGAAAAGCACAAATTTTTATTGTTTGACCTTTGTCTGAAAGTTTTATTTATATTTTTAAGATGGAATATAACCTATAGAGTGATTTGCTTCATATTTTACCCTATATATAAACTTTCAAAAACAACTTACTATATAAGTTCAGTTTAAATGCTAGATCATTTTAATTTTGTTTTGTTTTAAATGAGACTATGAATTTTGATATCTGCCTGTTTTATTACAGTGTTACAATAAATCTACAAAAGAACTTTTCAAACCGATATTAACAATGTTCAGTAACCTGTCCGTTCAGAATCAGAATCGATTTCAAAGATTTCAATCATGATAAATCTTTAAAGCATATCAAATCTGTTCCATTTCCCTTTATGGATGAATTGTAAGCCTTGTTAAGTATAAAGCTTTGCTAATCTACAAACTGTGCTACATTCATAAAACACCATTTTTTATATAAAGACCACAAGACTGGTAATTAGCAGCGGTAATTTTGTCATATTATTATTACAACCAGAACTTTTTATCAAAGATGTTTTTTTACCGTTTAGCCGTTTAACATGAACACGAGAGATAATTTTATCTAATAAATTAAGATGATTAAACCTACACATGGGGGGGGGGGGGTTGAAGTGGTAAGGTTTCTAAGACTATCCTGAATCTTATTTAACCTAACCTAAATTAAGCGTTAGATATGTGCTCTCAAGAAAACAGAAGAAGGACAATGGAAGATAATCTCATCTACCACCTGATTATGATTGACAAAATTAACCCTTTATATGCAATAGATGAATGATTGAAAAGTTTGAACACTGTTATTTTGAAAGACAGGCAAAAAGACAGACAGACAAAAAAGCAGACAGAAAGACAGACAGAAAGACAGACAGAAAGACAGGCAGAAAGACAGACAGAAAGACAGACAGAAAGACAGACAGAAAGACAGACAGAAAGACAGACAGAAAGACAGACAAAAAGTCAGACAGAAAGACAGACAGAAAGACAGACAGAAAGACAGACAGAAAGTCAGACAGAAAGACAGACAGAAAGACAGACAGAAAGACAGACAGACAGAAAGACAGACAGACAGAAAGGCAGACAGAAGGACAGACAGAAGGACAGACAGAAGGACAGACAGAAAGACTTTTGGAAAGACATACTTAGTGCTTGAGGGACACATTTAAATTGGTGTATAAACAGACAGACAGACGGACAGACGGACATGTACATTAGTATGACTGATAAATATTAGTCATAATGTTACAAAATAACATGTATCAGACAATGACTAACTTTTTTAATAGCGTATAAGTATTAGGGAATTTTTAAGGATGGTTAAAAAATCGTCCAACAATAAAAAATAAATATTTTTAATGTTCTTTAATATACAGGGATCTAAAGGGATAAGACAATGGCCAATAAATTGATATAAATAACCAATGATGATACACAAAATTATCCACTTTGAAGATTACAATTAGTGGTTGAAACGCTTAGACACTCAACTTAATGAAGCAACCAATTTAAGTGAGCAAATTTGTTAATCCAACGAATAATATAACGTTTTTATAAACTTTTGGGTCTAGTATAATAAATAGACCATTATCCCCTTCCTCCCAATTACACACACGCTTACAGCAGATATATTATACATTTCAGAAGTTTCATGATACAGCGTTACTAATGGACTTAATCTGCCTTGTTTTAATTATTTAAATTTGGATCACCCTATAGTAGTTGTTTTTCTTGAGACTCTAATCATATACTTGGTTAGCACACTTCCTTTTGGGGTGAGGCAGCCGCGCTGTTACAGACAGTTCGGCGGCAGCTGTAATCTTAAAAATACAGACGGATTAGCTGTGGCAGCAGGTTAATGAGAGAAAGCCAAAAGTGTCATGTATGACGTCATAATAATACATCTTTTTCTAGGGGTGTCCTTTCCCACTTCTCCTCTCATCCCTCCTTTATGGACGTATTTTTATGACGCCACACATTACACTTTGAGCTTTCTCGTCAATAAATATGTTGAAAAAATGCTGACAGTTGTTTTTAGCTTCTAACAGATGCAATTATTACAACTTGGCTGCAGCTGCGAATTATTAGATTTTTCAGCTGTTGAGGCCTCGGCTGTAGATGATCTCTTATAAAGCGGGCAACTTCGGTTATTAGCTTCGACTTTGCGGCTGTCGAGCCCTGTTTCCGTCTCACTTTAATTGTTAACTTTTTATTAAACAAATCTTTAAATTACTAAAATACACCCATGAGAAAAAAGGTATATGTAGATTCGAACAGGGAGGGAGGGGACATTAGACTGGAAATTACACTGGTACTGGGTATATAATCCAACGTTACCTTATTCGTAGGCTCAAAAGTTTTGAATACTTTTTGAATTTTGATCTGTTGGTTTCAAACTAGTAGTGTCGAAACTTTTCAACTAATAATTGAAATTTATAAAACGGGCAATGTTGTTTATCATGATTGGGGTTGTATATAAATAATATATAGTCTATTGTCCTATCCCATTAAGATCCATTCTAGTTGAGTAAACAGTAAAAAAATATTTGAACCTTTTACCTATTCTTTAATTTATAAAATTCTCTCAGATAAAGCCTTTTTATAAAACCAATTAGTTTGCCATGAGAAAAAAGCTACTGAAATCCAACTCAAGCAGTCTTCTTGTTGCTTAAGACATCAAAAACTGCTTTATTGAGTTGTTTTTGGCTATAAATATGAAGTATATAAAATGTGATTAAGTTTTCTAATCATGTAATTAGTTTATGAATGGTAATTTCAAGCTTTTTTCATGCTGTTAATACCCCAGTATAACTTTGGTAGTGATGTTAGATCGACAAGACTACAAATATTAGAATGTCTATAACTGTAAGACAGCGCAAAGTGGCACCAAAAAAATGACGCCATACGATAAAATAACCAATTGCAGGCCGGTATAAATTTACCAGGTCAACATAATCCGATTACTTGTATGTCAACACAGTATATCCTAGTTTAGCAGGATAATTATGTTGCATAATGACAGAAGAGTGTCTCTTAACAACATTTTTATTACTAAGCATCCAATCATTGCAGTCTTTAGATGTTATAAAATAAAGTATTTTGTTTTGCATTATTTTAAGACAAGATTTAACATTAGAAGTTCTATAAATAGAGGTTTATCAAATTGTTAAAAAAAGTTGATTATCTGTATATGATTTATCCTGATTTAGGTTTAATTAGTCTCAAAATCTCTCTTTATATTATATATCTATTATATTGTGTGTCAGTAAAGATCTACAGGTTTAATTAGTCTCAATATCTCTCTATATATTATATCTATATTGTATTGTGTGTCAGTAAAGATTTACAGGTTTAATTAGTCTCAATATCTCTCTTTATATTATATATCTATTATATTGTGTGTCAGTAAAGATCTACAGTTTTAATCAGTCTCAATATCCCTCTATATAATATATCTCTATTATATTGTGTGTTAGTTAAGATCTACAGGTTTAATTAGTCTCAATATCCCTCTATATAATATATCTCTATTATATTGTATGTCAGTAAAGATGTACAGTTATAATTAGTCTAAATATCTCTCTGTATATCATATCTCTATTATATTGTGTGTTAGTTAAGATCTACAGGTTTAATTAGTCTCAATATCCCTCTATATAATATATCTCTATTATATTGTGTGTCAGTAAAGATGTACAGTTATAATTAGTCTAAATATCTCTCTGTATATCATATCTCTATTATATTGTGTGTTAGTAAAGATCTACAGGTTTAATTAGTCTCAATATCTCTCTGTATATCATATCTCTATTATATTGTGTGTTAGTATGGATCTACAGGTTTAATTAGTCTCAAAATCTCTCTATATATTATATCTCTATTATATTGTGTGTCAGTAAAGATGTACAGGTTTAATTAGTCTCAATATCTCTCTGTATATCATATCTCTATTATATTGTGTGTTAGTATGGATCTACAGGTTTAATTAGTCTCAATATCTCTCTATATATTATATCTCTATTATATTGTGTGTCAGTAAAGATGTATAGGTTTAATTAGTCTCAATATCTCTCTATATATTATATCTCTATTATATTGTGTGTTAGTAAGGATCTACAGGTTTAATTAGTCTCAATATCTCTTTATATATCATTTCTCTATTATATTGTGTGTCAGTAAAGATCTACAGGTTTAATAAGTCTCAATATCTCTCTATATATTATATCTATATTATATTGTGTGTCAGTAAAGATGTACAGGTTTAATTAGTCTCAATATCTCTCTATATATTATACCTCTATTATATTGTATGTCAGTGAAGATCTACAGGTTTAATTAGTCTCAATATCTCTCTATATATCCTATCTCTATTATATTGTGTGTCAGTAAAGATCTACAGGTTTAATTAGTCTCAATAGGCTTCGATGCGCTTCATAGACTTAATAACTTAGATTGAATATTCGTAGATTGGTAATCATAAATAGTTATTTCTCGCATCATACTATAGACAGTTGGTCGCTGATTGAAAAATAAAATATAAGATTAAATTCAGTTTATATGGCTCTAACGAGCAAAACTGGTATTAATTTGATGATTTTTATTTTATTGATTGTTGAAAATTGTCTGTAATACGATGCGATACATGTTTTTTCAGTATTTCCCCAAACAGGTTTTAATGACATAGATCTAAAAAAATCTTTATCAACAATTTTTTTAATTAAATTTTTTACTTAAAAATGTATATATTTATTTATCAAAGTTGTTATTAAATGCAAGATGTAAAATTAAGGAGTCTAAGAATAATAAAAAAGGGGGGGAAGGATGAAAAAATGGAAGGAACAGAAAATAAAAGATGGAGATTTAAAACATAAATAACCAAGGAAGTAATTCTTCATAGAAGCAGTGGCGTGCACTGGGTTTGAAAATAGGCTGCGCGGGTCGCACCTCATGTTTGGACAAATACCTTATGATTTTTGAAAACTTACTTTAACCAAAATCGAGGTGATGTAGAAGGGTGGTGTAATAAAGACAACAAGAGGAGTGTTCTGTTATATTATCATCAGAGGGGTTTAAGGGGTTAGAAGATTTATTCCTGCGAAAAATTGAAAAGCTAATTTGCTAATGAAATATATTTTTCAGGGAAGCTTGGTGTAGGTATATCCTTGAAATCTATGAACGCCCAGCAGGGAGGTAGGGGACATTGGGCTGTTTATTGCACTAGTCACCAAAGTTTTATAATGAAGTTTCCTTATTTGTTGACTAAGCAACTAATTTGATTTGTTTAGTTTAGTTTCAGAATGTTTCTACCACTAATTGTAATCTTCCAAAGAGGCAATTTTGTTTATCTTCATTGGGGATGTACATCAATTTATTGACCATTGTCTTATCCCTTTAGATCCCTGGTGAACTGCACTCGTTCATAATATTCATTTATATGTAGTAAAAGATATCAAATGAAATCTAAGAGGAGCTTTAATTACATGAAAGCTATAGAAGCTGTTATTAAAAGATTGTTATTATACCTCGTCACATGAATTTATCTAGTAAAAATAAAATTCATCAAAACATTTAATAACATAAATTAAGATCAAGACTTGGACAAGTTAACTTGATTGTAGCATGGCTTTTAAAGAAATTAGTCATAAATGGGATAAAGATAACGTATAAGAAAAAAGAGAAGGAGAAAAGAAAAGGGTATCCTTGTTTATTTATAACCTATATGATTCTCCTTAACAGAAGATTCTTGAAGGTGTATAAATATTCGAAGGAGGGTACCTTCATCATCTCAATGTATTTAACTTTTTTGGGACTTATTACAATGCTTAATGATGGTCCTTGGCAGGTTTAATGCTATTTTAAATTGGGTAAAGAATTTCTTAATCTAAAGCAGAGGCTAACAGTAACAAAAGTTTTTTTCTTATATTTGTTAATCATGAGAAGAATGACCTAAATAAAAAAATCACAGAGCTGGTGTTGGAGGCACCCCTTCAAACCCTTCTTTGTGACAAAACCTTACTTACACTCTATGGGCGCAGCAACGTAATTATATTACGCAATTGAATAAGAGGTAATAAAACAATTCTTGGCAAAATGAAGAATATTTATTCACAAATTAGTTCTAGATCTCTCAAAACATGTTTGTTTTTTGTATGCCAAAGGTTACATATTGCCTCCTTACAGTTAGTCTTATTTGTGTAATAAAACTTTGAAATATTGGAGGGATGATTCTCACCCTGCTAGAGTGTCCATGATGTTAATACCCCCTCCCCCCCACCACAAAAAATTAAAAAGATGGGTTTCTACTGCTCCACTAAATTTTTTTAATATACATATATAAGTAAAAGTTATTTACAAAAGATACTCTAAAATAAAAAAGCACTCTAAAATTCGTCATTTCTTTATGCTAATTTACCTCCTCTAAAAATCTTTCATTTTTACCACTTCCCTTTTTTGCCTCCTTTGACCATATTACCTCTACCATCCCCCCTTTAAATCTTTTTCCCCCTTCCCTTTTTATTTTTCTTTGACCACCTTCCCCCTTCATCTTTTTTTTCTTTCTTGATCTCTTTTCTCCGCATGTCTCCTTGTCTCCTATGTCTGACAAAAAATGGTTGGGGATTAAGTCAGCTAAAGAACACTTAGCAATTTGTAAATTTTATCTACTGGTTGTAATGGATGATTATTTATAATCAACCATGGAGGGAGGCGACATTAGTAAAATATACTGGTCCTCAATGTTTTATAAAAACTTACTCTCATTTGGATAGGTTCAAAATTGGGGACTATTGTCAAATTTTGATTGGATTGTACAATCTAGCAATGTCCGAATGATCTTAATCTTTAAAAGGGGAAATTTAATCTATCATAATTGGTGATATACATTAACTATACTATATTCTAGAGATTATAATATTTTACTCACTTCTGATATGTCAGGCGCTTGGTATCTGTATCAAGTGATAAAGGTACAAAAGGTGGGCCAAACCCCTTTAAGAGAACTTTAATTTCGTAGTTGGATGGATACTCCCCCTGACCCTAAAATAACACCCCTCTTTATGTCTATATTAAAACCCCAAAATCTTACACCCCTCTCGATTTTTTATTTAGGAAGGAGGGGTGTCAAAAATCGTAGCAAAACCATGTGTTTGCTACTGGTTGTTCGTCATTTAATTGATCGGAGAAAGGTAATTGTTCCATTTAGATTATTTTGATTAAACTTGATTTTTAAACGTTAAACAATAATTGGCTGTTTGCCATTTGCGGAATAATCCCAAGATAATGTTATGTGGTAGTAAAAGAAATCTATCATCTGTTCCCAAGGCATGACTTAGCTCTGCATGACATGCGTGAGCTGAAAACTGTCACGATATTCTTGGTGGGTTGGTAATATTTATGAAAATAAATCCGTTCGATGGTGTTAAAAAAGTTCGTCTATTAGAGACATGTATAGTCTCTGCAAGACATGCGTGAGCTGAAACCTGTCGCGTTTTACTCGCTGGGTTGGTAATTTTTATGCAAACATGGATGAATGGCAGGAGACTGTTGCGATATGCTTAATAGCACTAATTTTTCTGGATACAAATCAATATTGCAAATAAATTTTCAGCTAAATCAAAATTCAAAGAAAAAGCCTCGGAATGATTTGCCAAACAAAGTTTTTTTTAAAGAGGAAAAACTATCTAAAAATAAAACAGCCAAAAATTAGCTAAGGTCTTTTTTTTGGGTGCTGGAATATATAACATTTACTTGACAAAAATCTTTAAATTGTAATCAGAATATATGTTAAAAACACATGAAGACCTAAGAGTTGACGACTGTTTTTCAATCTGGAAAATTTTTCGTCATCCCATATTTGCAGATTCCATGGTCCACTAGACATTTGGGAACAATACAATATCTGCAATACATAGATAAATAATAATATAGAGTGGATATATTTAGGAACAATACAATATCTGTAATACATAGATAAATAATAATATAGAGTGGATATATTTGGAAACAATACAATATCTGTAATACATAGATAAATAATAATATATAGTGGATATATTTAGGAACAATACAATATCTGTAATACATAGATAAATAATAATATAGAGTGGATATATTTGGAAACAATACAATATCTGCAATACATATATAGTTGAGTATGGTCGAACAAATAGACAAACACACATATTTACTGCTTATATTATGTAAGGATATCCAATCTATATAAATGGTTAGTCTCTGTTCAGATTTTAGACAAAATCTCATCAATTTTTAAAATTTGATTTAAGGTAGATGGATTGACCAATCATTTTTATAATAAACATGTTTTATACAGTTTTCAAAACTTTTTACTTTTAGTGGTTGTCTGTTTGTTCTTTCAGTTGGAGTGACGGTTAGCTTTCAATATAACTTTTGGCATGACCGTCTTATTTGGTTTCAGCATTCGTTTAACGACAAGCAAAGATGTAAGCAGTGGCGTTCACAGCGATTGGTCAGACGGGTGTGTAAAATCATTAGAGGATAAAAAGAAAGGATGGAAGGTCTTCTCAATTTCAATTTCAAAGGGAAGGTTGATACTCCTATAAAAACAAGGATGACAACATCCATAAAAGCGAAGCTCTGAAACGATAGGACACACGGACATTAACACTTGTATAGTGTCAGAACTGAATAATCAGAATATAAATGAATAAGAGTCAAAGCAAAATTGTGAGTAAATTTGTTGAAAAACTTCTTGATACAGGATAATGTTTATGGGCATACTTACATTTTTAGTACTTGATTATAGAGTTGCTTCGCTTATAATATTGTACTTTGTTGTCCCATGAAT
This sequence comes from Acartia tonsa, assembly GCF_053477335.1. Taxonomy (NCBI): domain Eukaryota; kingdom Metazoa; phylum Arthropoda; class Copepoda; order Calanoida; family Acartiidae; genus Acartia; species Acartia tonsa. Next base: position 49,991,581 of record NC_137265.1, on the reverse strand, counting down.
CAGTATACCTAAAATCAGAACATTCGGATAATTAGATCACATAAAAAATTTTGGTAAAAAAGTAAAAAAATCAACATGTTTAAAATGTACGTACGGACATTCTGGTAATGATTATAGAGTTGCTACGCTTTCTAAATCATAACTAACTACTACAGGAATCACCATGCAAAGTTTGAAATCAATAGGACAATTCTAACATGCCTAAATTAACGAAAAAAGCTATCTGTCTCAGACGTACGGACGGACGGACGTACGGACCGACCCTAATTATAGAAAAGCTTTGCTTTTAAAAAACCTACCGCACACGCCACTGCATGTAAGGAATATATAGGAACTTAATATCCTTTATTAATTTGAGGGCAAGAAAGTTATTCAATTTTGACAAATAAAAAAAGGTAAAAACTTACATTAAAAATTATTATTTATTTTCTTTCAGTTAAGCTCAATCAACCATAATTCTTTATATGAATTTAAATGTTTTCAGTAAAACTTAAATGTAAAAGAAAAAGAAAAAGAACCAAAGAGAAAATGCCCACATGACATTTTTTCTCCCCTTTTGTGATAACTTCAAAGAAGCGCATTACTTTTTTACTGTGCCAAAATTTTTGCCCACAAACAAAGTTCAAATATTGAATTTATCATTACTTAAAATTGATCTTTTTAAATATAATTAAATTACAAAGTCGTATCCAACTGAAAAAGCAATAAAAATAAGATTATCATTTGCATAGCAGTTAAAAATAGTTTTTTTTTGTGGAAAAAATGCATTTGTTGAGTTTCAAAACGTTGTTGGACATCCTGTAGATTTTTACTTTCCCTACCAACCCACAAAGCATAAATGGTAGACAGTTGTGAAATAGGTCATTTCTCTATAGAAATAATGAAACAGTGGGGCACTTGACATTATCTTAATATAATTGAGTGGCTAGAAATTGGTCATTTCTCTATAGATATAATACAACATGAAACAGTGGGGCACTTTAAATTAATTTGATATAATAGAGTGGCTGTAAATTGGTCATTTTTCTATAGAAATAATCTAAAATGAAACAGTGGGGCACTTTAAATGATTTTAATAATAAGTGTCTAGAGACAGGACCTTTTACAGAAGTAATCTAAAGTAAAATAGTTAGGCACTTATTGAAATTATTTCAATTGAACTAACCCTTTTAATACACGACACTTGTTAAAAAGTACTAACTGTGCACGGCAATAAGTTGCACCTGTTGCGAGCCGAGGTATTCATTATAATCTATAATGTCGTGCATTTGAAATGACAGAGTAGGAACCATTTTTATTGATGTCGTTGTGTTGAGCCAAGATTCGAAATACCTAATCGGCAATGACTAGACGGCAACTTGTTAGGGCACAATCGCGGGTCGTGTTACCTTAGCAAAGAAGAGAATTTAGTTACTACCATTTTCCTTTCTCAAAAATTAACATCAGAAATTAAAATTGTATATTATAACTTTATCATATCAAGATCAACACAAATTCCTGACTATAAAAGTATCAAATTGAAAAATTACCAAATTCACCATTTTCTCTAATTGAAGAGAGAAATTGAAATAATCATTTTAATGAAAATTCCTCCCCAGGGTTTTTCTGGGCTCTTGTGTGTTCTTTTTTTGATAGCGAAGCTGCTCTTATTTTCCTTTTTTCTGTCCGTCTGTATAAAAATGAACTTTTATTATCTTGACTGTTATTCAAGGTACAAGGCTAGATTTAAAAAAAAATAATTTGATAATTAATGAGTAACGATTCTGTTTTTGTTCATCCGTATTTTCATTGCACTATTGCAAAGAAGTAAATTCTATTAAGTATGATTTTCTATGCTGCTGAAGAAGATAGGTGAAATAATTTTAAGATCAAAGACATTCTACTTAATAACTTACTTTATCTATGGTTAAGACTAGCGGCTACGCCCCTAGAGGCCTTTAAAGTGGCACTTTAATAGTTATAAAACTTCCCGGGACCAAAAAGAAGCTACCCTGTCAGCTGTTAGCGGGATCCTTCGGTACAAACAAACAGACAGACAGACACACATCTTGTTACTTTATTATAATGATTGAAATTCTTTTAGAGAAGTACAATTTTTCTTTACAGATTCTAAAATTTCTAGTGATTTTTCTCTTTTTTAATTGAATATATTTTAATTTGCCTGTTTTAGTATTTTTAAAAATGAAGCTTTTCTATAATAAGGGTCGGTCAGTCCTTCCGTCAGTCCGTTCGTAACGGATAGCTTTTTTAGTTAATTTAAGCATGTTAGAATTGTCCTATCGATTTCAAACTTTGCATGATTATTCCTGTAGTATTTAGAAAACGTAGCAACTCTATAATCGTTACCGATGAACTCCAATTTAGTTTCCGAAAGTGTACCTAGCGTCGGCGTCCTATCTCGAAATTTGCTATTAGCTAAAAAATCTTCAAACTTCCAGAAAAAAAATTAAAATTTTAAACATTAAAATTTTGAATGTATAATGTATAAATCGCTTTGTTTTCACAAATTTCCGGAGTAGCTGAAAATAGGGTCTGCAATAATTGGGTTATCTGCAGTACACTTTAGGAAACTAGGGCTAGAATAGGAAATCTATTTGGAGCTCATCTCGTTACCAGAATGTCTGTTTTTAACAACAATTTCTTATGTGATAAAATCATCCGATTGATCTGATTTTTGGATTACTGATTCTAATTACAATAAGGTACAATATTATGAGCGTAGCATCTCTATAATCAAGTCCTATAATTGTCAGTATGTCCTTAAACAGAATTCTGTATTTAAGAAATTTTGCAACAAACTGGCGTATATTTTTGTCAAAACTTATATATTCTTATTTTGTTATTCAATTCCGACACACTACAAGAGTTAATGTTCGTCTGTCATACCGTTTCAGAGCTTCGCTTTTATGGATGTTGTCATCCTTGTTTATATATTTATTTCATTTGAAAGTTTTGGTACAAACAAATGTTGTCATCCTTGTTCTATTCAGTTTTATTTATAAAAAAAAGAAATTTTTCTTGCAATTTTTACATGAAATTGATATTTTAAACTCGTTGAATTGGTATAAATTCACCGTGTATTATACTACATGTATACTAAAGAGTTGTCTATTAAGATATCTAAACGGATCAAACTCACTTTTAATGATGTTGTCACCCTTGTTTTCGGTGAAAATAGCTTAAAACGATTACAGGACTAGTTGGAACCATTCCTCTAAAATTAAACCTACACAGCTTAAGAGATGAACGAACGGACAGAAAAACATCGTTCTACTTTATATTAAAAACTAGCTGTGCTTTCCTAGTTCTAGGAGCATCTTTTGATTTTATAAATAGACATAAATCTTCACGGGAACAATGAAAATTTTCCCAATAACTTTTAATTGAACTTTTTTTGTCTGTTTTTAAACAAATCTTGAAATAAATTGCGAAGTATTTTAATGCTGTAGAAAGTTTCATCTTCTATACTTACGTTCCGAAGAGTCGACGAATCTTACTTCAAATATGTGTACATTTTGTATGTACATTTATATGCATGTTTGTTAATTAATATATCAGTAACAGCAGGATAAGTAAAATGAATAAACAGTTTGGATAAAGAAATCTTAACACCTATTTAAATTTTTTTTTTTGAGTTCACAGAGGCCTTTTAACCCTGCCGGGACTACTGTATCCAATATAACCTAACCTAACCTGAAATGCAGTAATATATCAATCCATATAAAAAATAACCTTCTCCCTTATTTTCATTTGATTTGTATTTGAGACTAAGATTATGTAATCAACAGATCTACAGCATAGATGTATATACAGACAACTACCTCCCTTCCTTTTTCAAAGACCTCTTTCGTCTGCTTCTAAATTATTTCCTGCTACTTGGTTGTGTTAATATAAGCGACACTATTGGTTGATTTTCAATGACCCAATAGAAAGGTTGCACAAGGTGGTTGCGATGGGGAGATACAGTTATCTGGTATCAGTGTTTTTTATTTTGTGTATTGTGTACTATTTATAAAAGAAAACATAATGTACAAATCTAGTTAATATTCTTAACGACCTCTATCTATTCTTATCCCACACATGAAGAAACGAGTATGAGAAATTCCAAAACCGCAGATTTAATATACATTTTTACGGCCGGAGTATCGGGCATTTTAAAATGGAAGTTTGACCTAACAACTTCCCACAAAAAAATCTTAAAACCTACAAGGCCTTCAATTAAATAGCAGATTTATATATATAAACACGGCTAAACAAGTCTTAAATATTGAAGAAAATTTATAAAAGTAGATTATTGATAGACGCTAATATATATGTAGACTATAATTTTAATGGACGTACATCCCATTTTAAGTTATCATAGAGCAGCTTCGCTCCTCAAATGGGAACCTTTGTCATCAATATAGAGAAAAAGAAAGAGTTGAAATTGACTTTTTTGGTCTGTAATTAAGAGATAGAAAAGCGAATAGGTTAAGAACGGGTATTATCAGGGATGAGGGAGGGGACAATGGACTGTAAATTACATGTCAGGTACCCAAAGTTTTATAAATACATTGTCTCACTCTTTAACCTAAAAACTTTGGGCCCTTTTGTTGAATTATGATTGGTTGGTAAAAAATAAGTTGCCTCCAAACTTTTCAACCAATAATGTTAATCTAGAGAAGGGATGATTGTGTTTACAATCATTGGGAATTTACATAAATTTACCATCTATCCCTTATCCCTTTAGATCCCTGGGTGTCATAGTTTCTTATATGAGACATTTAACTCGTAAAACACATTTTAGATAGGTTTTTTAAGCGAAGCTTTTTTTATAAATATAATATGTAGGTCTGTGTGTCCGTTTGTAAGGTTTAATGAACTTTGATGTGAAAATATTATTTCATTGATTTAAAAATCTGTATTTTGATGAAAAAATATTTTTTTTGTCAAAAAAAATATTATACACTTTTTGGCCCTAAAAGGATGGAAAGTTTTGATAGGTTAACCCCACACAAAAAAGTATTTGAGATGCCCTAGACCAATACTAAGATTTCCCAAAAGTTGTAGATTGATAAGTCAAGAAGTTTCCAAGATCTTACAAAAAGCTATACTTGAAGCAAAGTCATATTATTTATTACATTATGAAACATATTTTTTTATACAGGTAATCAACAATATATAGATGTCCAAATGTAGCATAGCAACAAAATATTTATAATGAAAATTGAAAAATTAACTGGTATACAGTTAAAGTTTAAAAGAGAATTTTTAACATTCAGTAAATTTCATGTTTTAACGACATACTATGTCAATTTGTTGCAAAGCCTATAGAACATGTAGATGCAAGATCTAAATTTCAAATGATTTGAACGTACAGACAAATACTTTTAAAGAAAAGCTTCGCTTCTAGATTAATCTTACTTTACTTTATTATAAATTTCATCATAAATTTATACCACAGATATATTCACCTGGCTTTGATTGACAGCTCAGTGTAATTGACGCATATATCTCAGGGCACAAGATATTGATAAAATGGTCAGCCCTCAGGCAGTTTTAATGTAATTTTATACAATTTCAGGCCTATTATTACCAATATAACACTATATATGGGTAATACTAGCCTATCCATGGTATTCTATATGTGATTAACTAATGATTATATGTTTATATTGAACTATGTATCCATTGTTAAAATAACCATGTAACTATTATGTAAACTAAGCATACCTAAAGTCACTGATCTATTTACGTCATAAGCTTCACACACAGACACTGTATTGAACAGACAGAACATTAAATCCGGGTAATGAGTTATCTTTATGGCTTGTAATCATGAATTTAAGTTTGTTATTCACTAACTCTTGAACTGAAAAGTTCTCCTCTTCTCTCCTGGCTTAAAGGTAATGACTTAGTTAATTTAGCATGCATTGTATAGTATTAAATTTAGGTTCCTTTGTACTTGGCATGAATTGTGCATAGGTCTTATGTTAGAGGCCTAACCCTATGCACAATTAGATGCTTTGGACTAAGGCAATCTCTTGTCCTACACTACTTATGTTTATTATCTCCTATCTTGTAACTTTCATACTTAGCTAATTCACATGTATATATAAATACACTTAATTAAACTGTTTTCCTTACTTTTATACTTGATATACTTATATTATATAGATCAAACATCATAACCAGCCATTTACTCTTAGTTTAAAGCAATATAATACCGTGCGTGGGTATTTGTTGGACTGCCACCGGTTCAACCAAATTCGTATTATACTTGTGGGAGTAAAAGGAAAAGCATTCTTCACTGACAAGCCGACTTTGAGAATGTCTATGTGTATTGCAATAAAAGTAGGATTTAAGTAGTACTCATAGAAGAGCGATCTACATATCACAGATTTTGGACAAGCGCCCCATTCCCACTACCAAACAAATATTAAAAAACATTTATGTGTGTGTCTTTATATACAAAAAAAAACCAAAAAACCATGAAAGTACATTACATTAGTCCGTCAGAAGTACCATAGTTATAGGGTATCTTCGCCATCATATAAAGTTGGTTTTATTTGGCATACCGTTTGTAATTATCTCTCTGGCTACTCTAAATATTTTTTTATTATGAGAAACCAACACAGTATTAAATATGATCATATTTCATTTTAGATTCTTTGACTTAAATTTCATTTTTTTGTAAAAAATATAACTTTCGTTAATTTTCTATTAATTTTTATTTGTGAGGAATATTTACTTTAAACGGATGGAAGTTTTTGATGGTGTGTTATCAGTTCTGCATATTGCAAAATAATGTTTCATATTCGCATAACTTTTATGGAAATTTAATGATAAAAATTAAGAATAAAGAGAAGGGGTAAACTGGATCTACAGGGATAAGACAGTGGAGGATAAATTGATGTACTTCATCCTAAATGATGATATACAAAATTACTCCTTTTGTATAATGTTTGGACACTGATAGTTTGAGCTAACAAATAAAAACTGAATACAATAAGCAAATGAATGAGAGTACGGGCTTACAAAACTAAAAATCCAAGTATAATTTACACTGCAATGTCTTCTCACTCCTTTATGATAATTTGATAATGTAAAACATGTGCAAAAAAGAATGTACAATGTTTTTTAAGAAGTCAAGAAAGATCATGGAGTACCCCAAGGCTCTGTTCTGGTGACTTGATAATGTGAAACATATGTGTAATTGAATACACACCCCGCACATGGAGTAACTCAGGGCTCTGTTCTGGTGACTTAATAATGTGAAAGATATGTGGAAGTCAATGCACACTATTTTTAAGAAGTCAAGAAAGATCATCAACGTTTCTTGTCCGACAGAAAAAAAAGATTTCAGGGCAAATTATTTTCTAAAAGTTTAAAAATTTTGTTGTGTTTATGCTTCCTTAGGGATTCATTTAACGTTTAAGTCGACAATACGGGATATGTTGGTGATCAAGGATGACATGTTAACGACATATACTTCTTGGTGAAACTTTTTTATGTTGATTAAGTTTGCATAACTGATAATAGATATAATCGACAATAATACGTTCTTTTATCAATACTTTGGCTGTTTTTACTTTTAAATTAGATTACTTTATAAACGTAATAATGCAGACAATGATACAATTTGATTGAACGACATTTGACTTAAAGTCCAAACTGTAATTGTTTTTGTTGATATGTTTTAGAGATTATGCAAAATTAAGAACTTTTTTAATTGCACGACCTTTAACTAAAAGCCCAGACTAGAGGTCACAGGCCTGACATAGCAGCAGTAGTCACTAAGATAGTCAAAGCCATGCTCTAATAGCCATATTTACCCCTGTATAATTTTTGGACCGGAAATTGTCTGGTTTTGATTGTAAAAAAAACAGTGAGATGGGCTAACTACTCCAACTAATACTACTACTACGGTGGGTGGTCACATAAAACTGTTGACTTTTATAGGCAAGTTTTAAGGATCATAAATAGGTTAAGACATTAAAATAAAATTTGTTGATTTTGTCAGATAAGTCAACTTATTTAATAAAATGTTTAATAGTCGAAATATTTCATTAATTTATGTGTGGACTTAATGCATGCAATTTAATTTGTAGGTAGCACATCCATTAGATGTAACATTACAGAAAACCAACTTTTTTCATCTTGAATGCCCAATTTAATACACCTCTTGTTTATGGAATACCTCATAATTGTAGATAACAAGTATATTAATGATATTATTTATAATATCTGTAAATACAATATAATATTTTTTTCTGAGATTTTTTTGGTTATATCTGATAAACACCCCCCTTTTTAAACCATCTCTCACCTGCAGCCCCCCTCTCCCCTATCTCTCATTTTTTACATCCCTAGCAGCTTTTTTTCTCATCCTAACATCCCTCCCCCTTCCCCCCATATGTTGGTCGTAAAAATGAGATTTTTCTGTTAAATTTGAAACGGTTGCTTTAGAGTAATTTTGCTTGAGAGAGTGAGAAATTCAGATTTGAGGAACAGTTTCCTGTACAGTTGGATTATAACCCCTTTAAAAATTCCCTCTAAGAAAGTTAAAATAATAGAGGGTTAAGACAATAGACGATGAAATAATGTAAACCCTAACTGCTTATTTGTACTAACCAATCGAGAATCAATATCCAATTATCCTTTTTGCCTGGTTGTGTGTTTTTCGCATGTTACTTAAAATCTATAAAATTGCTTAACAGAGGTTGTTGTCAATCAGGTTTGCTGCATATGGGTCCCAGGTTTAAGGCTTTTTTTTTGTAAAAATGTTTAGGATATATAAGGCGTGATTGACTCCGAATATGATTTTAAAAAAAAGAAGTGTTCTTATTTTGGAGGGTCAAGGTAATTTTTGGGGATACTTCGAGCTAGGTAATTATGAATCATATCAGACAATGTGCCTTTTTTATTGCTTTTTAATAGAGACTAAGTTATTGCAAATAATAAATGGATTATAAAATTTCATTTACTAAACATTTTTGGCTGTTGTAATATTGTAGAAATACTTCAACCTTAAAAATTTCTTTAATACACAAAATTAATCATAAAATAAGATTTCGTGAATATTTAAGAAATTTCCAATCATGCAGAATTTACAATAAAAGCACAAATGATTCTCGTTTTGCAGATTCATAATTTTTTTATAGAAAAGTTCTGACACGTTAAGACTGATGAAAATCCCAAAGGTTTGTTTAACCAACGAATGAGAGGACGTATTTACAAAACCTTGGAGACTAGTATAGTTTACAATCTAATAATGCCTTTTCCCTCAAATTTAAAATTTATGATTCTTAAAATCATTTGGGGAATTTTCATGCTTTAAGAAAATATAAAATCTACGTTTTTGAAAATAAAAGATTAGGTTTTTGACTTGATTTGTGATCTGAATAGTGAATCCTTTCATTACAAGTAGATCATTGGAGATTAAACAAAGATTAAAACAAGATTAAAAGCAAAGATTAATGCAAAAATTTATTTTAATTACATTTCTAAAATTAAATTATTTTAAGATTATACATCATGCTTTTATGAAAGGTTTATACTACTGCTATAATTGAGGCGTAGCAAGTATATAATTCGTTTGGGAGTGCCTTAGCCATTAACAGGTAAAGTTTACCTTTACCTATTAGAATTTTAAAACCCTGTGATAAAGAAAAAAACAGTTTTACTTCTTTGTTTATAACGAAGTTCAGTAAACTGAGCTGTATTTAACTTCGCAGCCTACATAAGTCTCACCATCTACCGCAGTTGCAGCTTCAAATTTTAATTGAACCCTAAGAACATCAACCATAAGCCACTTAGCTACCCGCAACCACATTAAGCTTCGCTCAGTCTAAGTCTCTGTCAGCCGCAGATCCGGCATCCTCTCCCAAAGCACCCTCTGCCACTTTTTTTGATAGCTTCAGCCACAGACGCAAATGGCTAGCTAGATAAAAAGATAATCTTTCCTACAAAAGTGTATTCAGAGGATGTTCCTATGAAAATTTTGGGCAACAATAATTTATATTATAAAAATATGGTGTAATTATCAATATTAGTTTTTTTTATAGATTTTTAGTATTGATGTTTGATTTTGTACTTCCTATTTATGTCATTATGAAGCAATTAAACAATTAATCAGCTTTTCTATTAACGGAGCATTTATGACTAACTCTGAAAGTTCTAAACCTAGGTTCCTAAAAATGTTCCCCTAATATCATAAGATATCATATACGTCCATATCCTAAGTACAAGAATTGTCTGGCTTCTTCATATGATGGAGAGTTTATTAAGGGTCTGATTTTGTACAGTACATTATTTGCACATACAAATTTTTTTTTTACAAAATTTTGATTTTTAATTTACTTAAGTATACAAAGCAGAGAAATTCTTAAAACAAATATACTTTAACAGTATTTTTTTAGTGGTTATATGGTTATATATTTTTTAAAACTGCGTACATTCTCGAACTACTAAGTGTATGTAATCCTTTTTACATAGGATTTACATACTAGAAAATGATAAGATCATCACTTGGAAAATTTTAATTGCACTTATTTCACTTACATCACTAAATCCATCAAACACTTTGCCAGGTAAGAATTTTCCTATTGATGATTCCTGTAACAATTAGGTGCAATTTTAAGGGTGTATGTACCTTTCATTAAAATAGATACAAATCTTCCAAATAAGAATCTGTAAAGGGGAGCCATATTGGTCCTGCAGTTAGTGATTTCACACACACAGACACACACAGACAAACAAACAACATGTTACTTTTGTAGGGATATATGTGGATAATTATCCTTATAATAAAGTAACAGGATATTTGTTTGTTTGTCTGTACCGAAGGATCTCGCTAACCGCTGAACCGATCGGGTTCTCCTTATAGATATACAAATGTATTAGATATATGTATGAGTAATGTAAATGTAAAATATTATGCCATGATATACTTGGATATATCATTTGAGCAGATAATTTGTCATAAATTTACTTGCGTATCAGGGATATAGAGAATGATAGGCCAATAGAAGACATATTATCATTCAAAATTATGTATAATTACTTAGTATATATACTGCCAAGGCATTCCTTTTTTTGTCTAATATTAATGCAACTAACAAAGCATCATTACAAATGTTTAACCTTTAGTTTTGATCTTTGACGTGACAGAAAAATAGCCTAAAACAATCCCAAGAACCATAAAAAGATTCCTTAAAGTTGAGAATTCAATTGGTTTTGTAGTTCTTAACGAGATCTTTACAGACAAACAAAAAAACTTGCTACTTTGTATAATAGTATAATTATAACATTTTACCAATGCCTAAATTTTTGTATGATATTGTTTTTCTCCATCTTAGCACCATTCTTCTAGTTCCTTTCTGGGTTCACTTTTTATTTAGGCTTGTGGTTTTAGTTACATCCTTTCAGGAATAAAGGGATAATTTGTTGACAATTTATCAGGGATAAAAGGATCATTTGTTAGACAAGGGAATTGTGTGGGAAAGCACCCACCCTATCAGGGATATAGGAAACTTTGGTGAAACAATTACCAAGTTGTGAAGCTGCTATACTAGTTACTTTTTGTGCCTGTTTAGTTTTTTATACACTTGTGTGTTATTTACATCCTTTCAGGAGTAGAAGGATATAAGAAAAAGATAATAAAATCAAATTTAGACCCTGTTTTGTTTGTCCGGGCCTTTGGGACCTCTTGACATACAAAATAGAAATAAATATTTTTTTTATTTTGCTCTCAAAATCACCTTTATCACACATATAGAATATCAAAAAATTCCTTAACATAACATAAAATAATAAAATGTTGTGTGAATTTGCATAAACCAAGATCATTTCGATTGTTGCATACAATGAGTATCTTAACTGCACGGCTTTTTCTGGATGTTTTAACTTTACCTATATGTTCATTTCCAATTTAATGTTGCATTTTTAAGGCGCTAAATCTCGGATGTGATTTTGTGTGAAAATAATCTAATGTGGTGACAAATCGATTTATTATTACGTGAATGTTGTACCAGATTTTCATGAACTCTGGTAAATTAATGCTTGCAGCTGGCTAAAATAACGATACCTTCACTCTCTTTACCCCATCCCCTCCCATCCTAGATTGACGATAATAATCTAGTGTGGTGACAATCTATATATTATTACGTGAATGTTGTACCAGATTTTCATGAACTCTGATAAAGTAATGCTTGCAGCTGGCTAAAATAACGATACCCCCCATTCTCTTTACTCCATCCACTCCCCTCCTAGATTGACGATAATAATCTAGTGTGGTGACAATCTATATATTATTACTTGAATGTTGCACCAGATTTTCATGTACTTTGATAGAGTAATGCTTTCAGCTGTCTAAAATAACAACATCCTCCATTCACCCTATTTACCCCATCCCCTCCACTCCTACTGGATGAACGAATTATAAATAATGTCCATATTAACAAGCTAAGTTGACGACATTGTTTTCCCTGTCAATATATCCACTAATATCCTATATCCATTATGGTGACACCTCTCCCGATAAAAGTCAAATATCAATTATTGACAATAAATTCTATTGTAAAACAATCCTGTACACTAAAGTAATAGAATGTCTGTCTGTAAGTAAGTATATTGCGGAATTATTTGGAAAATACCAATCGACTAAAGCTTTGGATATTGAATTTTATCGCAATCAGCATTTTGACGGCTGTGGCTGCCATCAAATTTTCTTCATATAAAGTTGGGGGCTACTAACTTAGTGGCCTTTAGGGGCACTTTAACAGGATAAAGGTAGGATAGCCGACCTTCAATTTACCACAGAATGGATAAAATCCTTCGTGGATTTATAAAAGCTTCACTATAAGCAAAAGCCATATCTCTCTAGCAATTAGCGAGATCTTTCGGTACAGACAAACTTACTGCTTCTTTTAAATAAGGATTTAGTGCATTATTTTTTCATATATGTGTTATCTATTGAATATTATCATCCTTGTTAAGTAGAGCATTATCACCACTAAAAGTGAAAATTTCTGTCATGCAAGGTTTCTGGCAGAAAAACTTGATCTTAATCATTTTCTTGTGGATTATTTCTTTTAATCAATGTTTGCCATGCATGACAATTAATCATTCAAAGTTCAATTCTTAAAAATATAATTATTACATTTCATTTGTTAATAATTGATCTAAATATATTTTTAAAGCCACTTAATAGTATTAAATAATATTATTAGCAGGTGCGGCACTTAGCGGCTCTGTATTAGAAAGGGCAGGGAAGGACAAAAAAATAGCCTAAAACCATCCAATGACCATTGTGAAGATTCCATGAAATGGAGAACTCAATCGGTTCAGTAAGCTACAAACAAAAACTTACTTCTTTATACAATTGAAAACTTATAAATAATGAATAATCTAGAAAATCCTCTTTCTAGAACTCCCTCTAAAAGAATATAATTGAACCAATTTTTAAGGATTTAACTTATGTGTTATATATCCCTAGTAATCTCAAAACGTGTAAGTAAGCAATTAACATTTTTTTTGGCTTACTTAAATGTGCCATTGTGCCATTTTTGTGGTAAATTACTGATAAGCCATAAAGAATACTAATTGCTTACTTATATCAGCATTCTACAACAATTTGGTCTTACTTGTGAGATAAAAGAGGGTGGAGTAAATAAATACTCAGTCATTTACAGTAAAAGTGGCTTATATAAGTTGAAGTGAAGAAAAAGAAGGAGGAGTAATAATTAATCCCTTCCTTCCTGTAAGCAGTTTATGAAAAAAAGAGAAGATTTGGCTGATATAAGCCAAATAAGCAACAATTGTGATTGATTGCTTATAAGTAATTTATCCAAAAATTGCATGATTTGGTATATAAGCCAAATAAGCATTTATTGTGATTGATTGCTTGTAAGTAATTTATCAACAAATTGGATGATTTGGTACATAAGCCAAATAAGCATTTATTGTGATTGATTGCTTATAAGTAATCTATCAAAAAATTGTATGATTTGGTATATAAGCCAAATAAGCAATAAATGTGATTGATTGCTTATAAGTAATCTATCAAAAATTTGCATGATTTGGTATATAAGCCAAATAAGCATTTATTGTGATTGATTGCTTATAAGTAATCTATCAAAAAATTGCATGATTTGGTATATAAGCCAAATAAGCATTTATTGTGATTGATTACTTATAAGTAATTTGCATTTTCATTGATTGCTTATAAGTAATATATAAAAAAATTGTATGATTTAGTATATAAGCCAAATAAGCATTTATTGTGATTGATTGCTTGTAAGTGATTTATGAAAAAATAGCATGATTTGGTATATAAACAAATAAGCATTTATTGTAATTGATTGCTTGTAAGTAATTTTTCAAAAAATTGCATGATTAGGTATATAAGCCAAATAAGCACTAAATGTAATTGATTGCTTATAAGTAATCTATCAAAAAATTGCATGATTTGGTATACAAGCCAAATAAAGATTTATTGTCATTAATTGCCTTCAAGTCATCTATCAATAAATTGCATGATTTGGTATACAAGCCAAATAAGCATTTATTGTGATTAATTACTTATAAGTAATTTATCAAAATATTGGATGATTATGTATATATGCAAAATAAGCATTTATTGTGATTGACTGCTTGTAAGTAATTTATGAAAAAATAGCATTATTTGGTATATAAGCCAAATAAGCAATTATTTTCATTGATTGCTTATAAGTAATTTATGAAAAAATAGCATGATTTGGTATATAAGCCAAATAAGCAATCATTTTCATTGATTGCTTATAAGTAATTTATGAAAAAATAGCATGATTTGGTATATAAGCCAAATAAGCAACATTTTTCATTGATTACTTATAAGTTATTAATAAAAAAGTTGCATGATTTGGTATATAAGCCAAATAAGCAATAATTTTCATTGATTACTTATAAGTAACTTATAAAAAAATTGCATGATTTGTTATATAAAATGCAATAATTTTAATTGATTTCTTAAAAGTACTTATAATTGTGGAAGGAATTTCATAATTTAATTTTGATATTCTTAACTACAACAATTTTGAAAATTGGACCATAAACACCAAAGATATGAGGAAAAATATAAAATAGTTAAAAAGCTTGGATGATTTATACAGTGTGTTTTTTTTATGAGAACTTTTTTGAAAGCAATTTTACCCCACTAATAGTTATCAGAATTTAATGATTAACGGCTTATTTTCTTTGATTTTTATAACCATTTAAAGAACATCAAAAAAATATTTCAGTTTTTATTTAAAAAGTACAGTAAAATCAAAAATTCAAAACCTAGGTGTCAACATCTAAAATAGGTTTTTAGCGTATTTTTCTCATGCTCAAATCTTCTTCCCTTTGCAAGAATGGCTCCAAAACGCTTCAAAGTAGAGATACATAGTTTAAAATTGATACAGATACTTTTGGGGACATGTACTAGAACATATCAAAGGCCATATCTCAACCAGGGAGGGAGTTCTGGCCCCCCAAAGTGAACTACTGAAAATCCATTTTTTTTCTTGCAAAGTGTAGAAGATTTTAGCTTAAGAAAAATGCACTAAAACCTATTTCAGATGTTGACACCTAAGTTTTGAATTTTTGATTTTACTGTACTTTTTAAATAAAAACTGAAATATTTTTTTGGATGTTCTATAAATGGTTATGAAAAACAAAGAAAATAAGCCGTTAATCATTAAATTCTGATAACTATAAGTGGGGTAAAATTGCTTTCAAAAAAGTTCTCATAAAAAAAACACACTGTAGTTAATTATGCTTGTTAACCCTTAATGGTTAGGGGGGAGGGGCATTCAGGACACCCCTTTCCATTTTTTTCTCTCATTTTCTTTGTGTGTAAGAAATGGTCCTCCCATAGCTGAGTTTTTAAACACAGGTATGACACATAATTGAGAGTTGGAATTTTTTTAATATCTTCATCCAGGCGGGCACAGGATGCAAGCAAAAATGCAGGGTTATCCAGGTAAATAGCAGAAATAATTTTTTAATTAAACAAAGCATTTTATTAAATTATCCTCGAGTAGTACATGCTTATATAAAATATAGGTGTTAATCCCTTCCTTCCTGGAAGCAGTTTATAAAAAAAAAAAATTTAGCTGATATAAGCCAAATAAGCAATACATTTAATTGATTACTTATATCAAATTATTATATTATATAAATTATTATATCAAAATTAAATTATGAAATTCCTTCCACAATTATAAGTACTTTTAAGAAATCAATTAAAATTATTGCATTTTATATAACAAATCATGCAATTTTTTTATAAGTTACTTATAAGTAATCAATGAAAATTATTGCTTATTTGGCTTATATACCAAATCATGCAATTTTTTTTATTAGAACTTATAAGTAATCAATGAAAAATGTTGCTTATTTGGCTTATATACCAAATAAAGCAATTTTTTTATAATTAACTTATAAGTAATTAATGAAAGTTATTGCTTATTTGGCTTACAAACCATATCATGCTATTTTTTCATAAACTACTTATAAGCAATCAATGAAAATTGTTACTTATTTGGCTTATATACCAAATTATGCTATTTTTTCATAAATTACTTATAAGCAATCAATCACAATAAATGCTAATTTGGCTTATATACCAAATCATGCAATTTGTGATAAATTACTTATAAGCAATCAATCACAATAAATGCTTATTTGGCTTATATACCAAATCATGCAAATTTTTGATAGATTACTTATAAGCAATCAATCACATTTATTGCTTATTTGGCTTATATACTAAATCATACAATTTTTTTATATATTACTTATAAGCAATCAATGAAAATGCAAATTACTTATAAGTAATCAATCACAATAAATGCTAATTTGGCTTATATACCAAATCATGCAATTTGTGATAAATTACTTATAAGCAATCAATCACAATAAATGCTTATTTGGCTTATATACCAAATCATGCAAATTTTTGATAGATTACTTATAAGCAATCAATCACAATAAATGCTTATTTGGCTTATATACTAAATCATACAATTTTTTTATATATTACTTATAAGCAATCAATGAAAATGCAAATTACTTATAAGTAATCAATCACAATAAATGCTTATTTGGCTTATATACCAAATCATGCAATTTTTTGATAGATTACTTATAAGCAATCAATCTCATTTATTGCTTATTTGGCTTAGATACCAAATCACGCAATTTTTTGATAGAATACTTATAAGCAATCAATCACATTTATTGCTTATTTGGCTTATATACCAAATCATCCAATTTTTTGATAAATTAGTTACAAGCAATCAATCACAATAAATGCTTAATTGGCTTATGTACCAAATCATCCAATTTTTTGATAAATTACTTACAAGCAATCACTCACATTTGTTGCTTATTTGGCTTATATCAGCCAAATCTTCTCTTTTTTTCATAAACTGGTTACAGGAATGAAGGGATTTATT
Source organism: Acartia tonsa (assembly GCF_053477335.1). Taxonomy (NCBI): domain Eukaryota; kingdom Metazoa; phylum Arthropoda; class Copepoda; order Calanoida; family Acartiidae; genus Acartia; species Acartia tonsa. The sequence continues at coordinate 49,974,122 of NC_137265.1, read as the reverse complement.
TTTACTCCTCCTTCTTTTTCTTCACTTCAACTTATATAAGCCACTTTTACTGTAAATGACTGAGTATTTATTTACTCCACCCTCTTTTAACTCACAAGTATTGTTGATATATAAAGTAGTAAGTTTTTTATGTCTGTAGAAAACAACCTCAATAACAGCTGAACCTATAAAATTATCTTTTACGGTGAACCTTCCATTAGTTCCTGAGATGGTTTTAGGCTATTTTATTTTTATTCCTTATAAAAAAGTAACAGGATCTTTGTATATATGTATGTCTGTCTGTACCAAAGGATTGATCCAACTGCTGAACCAATATGTGTCTCCTATACATGGAAGCTTCCTATAGGTCCTAAGATGGTTTTAGGCTATTTTATTTTTATTCCTTATAACAAAGTAACAGGATCTTTGTATATATGTATGTCTGTCTGTACCAAAGGATTGATCCAACTGCTGAACCAATATGTTTCTCCTATACATGGAAGCTTCCTATAGGTCCTAAGATGGTTTTAGGCTTTTTTATTTTTATTCCTTATAACAAAGTAACAGTACCTTTGTCTGTATATCTGTCTGTTTTGTACCTAAGGATCTTGCTAACTGCTGAACCAATATGGTTCTCCTATACACAGAAGCTTCCTACAGGTCCTTAGATGGTTTTAGTCTATTTTATTTTTATTCCATATAATAAAGTAACAGTACCTTTGTCTGTATGTCTGTCTCTCTTTACCTTAGGATCTTGATAACTGCTGAACCAATATGGTTCTCCTATACACTTATAGGTTTAGAGTTTTTTTATGTGGCTTATAAAGACCTTTCTATAGATGCCTTAATAAGATTTCTCACCCAATCCTAGCCAATTTGGCTTTCAAAAGACATACCCATCAAACATAGAGATATGACTGCTCTGTCTAAAAAAAAGAACAGACCGTCTTATGTACTTAAAATCTTGTAGATAAACCCCATGTTTAGAATTTTTGATGGGGCACGTCAATATCTTTCTATAGACACCTTAATCAGGTTTCTAACACAATCTTAGCCATTTTGATATCAAAAAGAAAGATCTATCAAGAACTGTAGAGACCTGTCATGTCTAAAAGTTTGATGAGTCTATCTTTTTGATGCCAAATTGGCTAGGATTGAGTTAGAAACCTGGTTAAGATGTCTGTAGAAAGGTCTTTACATGCTCCATAAAAAATTCTAAACATTATGGGGTCTTTCTACAAGATTTAAAGTACTTAAGGCAATTTGATTTTTAATCTCCATGTAAGGAAAAATTCTACACAAGGGCTAGGACTCAAGCTGTAGTATTCAGGAGAGGTGAGTAAAAATCAAAATTCAATTCTTGTGGGACACCCCTAACCCCCTAAATAATGAAAAATAACCCCCCCCCCAAAAAAAAAAATTCTCTAAAATAAAAATTTAAATAGTGGGGTCCCCCCAATAAAAAATCGAGCCCCCCCCCCCTCTCAAAACAATTTTTTAAAAAAATTTTCTTAAATTTCTTTTCCAATCGGTTCAGTGGTCACAAACACACAGACATCCTGTTACTATAGTATAAGGATTACTAGCTTATATGACTATTTAATATGTAACAATGTACAGCCATAAGTAAATGAATTTCTATAATAAGGGCCTTTCTGTCCTTACTCATAAAAATAGATAAAAGTTATCATTCATTCCAATGGACAGGCCCCTTTTCAGCGGTTCAGCAATTAGCAAGATCCTTTGATGCAAACAAACAGACAGACAGACATAAAGGGTGTTTTTAAAAAAAACCAATTGCTTCACTCTTTTCAATATAAACCAACAAAAAATGACACAAATCATGTCCAAGCAATGACAATGAGAAAGCACTATTGAATTTTGATTTTTACTCACCTCTCCTGAATACTACAGCTCGAGTCCTAGCCCTTGTGTAGAATTTTTCCTTACATGGAGATTAAAAATCAAATTGCCTTAAGTACTTTAAATCTTGTAGAAAGACCCCATAATGTTTAGAATTTTTTATGGAGCATGTAAAGACCTTTTTACAGACATCTTAACCAGGTTTCTAACTCAATCCTAGCCAATTAGGGTTATGCCGGATATCCGGTGTGGCCGGATACCGGATATTGAAACTATCCAGCCGGATATCCAGCTATAAAATCTTTTATATTTTTTAACAAAAATCTCTGTTTTTTTAATCTTAAATGGCTGTGATTTTCTTATTATTGAAGCTAAAAGAACAATTTTTCTGAATATGTTTATCTTTATGTTTTTTGTTTATATTAGAAATCTCAAAACATAAGTTTTGGCGGTGGCAGCAGTACTTGACAGCTGCCAGCCACAAACCGACGGTTGGCAGGTAAACAGATTTTATGAAATTGTAATATGCCATGAAGATATATAAAAAATTTGAAATCTTCAAGTAATAAATTGCGGTCACAGGAACCGTTTAAAGATTTCTGGAGACCTGGAGGAACCTGAAATCGACTTGAATACCTATATTATGTATGAGGATGTACGACTATGGGATATTTTAGTATTAGATAACATGAAATGCTTTGTTTAAGTAAAAAAATATTTTTACTTTTTACCTGAATGACCTTACCAGATTTGCTGGCATCCTGTGCCCGCCAGGAAGGAGGTATTAAAAAAATTTCAACTCTCAGTTATGTGTCATATCCAAATTTCGAAAGTATCTCAGTTATAGCCCTATACCTTTTATACACAGAAAATGGGATAGAAAAAAACAGAGGGGAGGGGGGAAGGCATTCAACGCCACCTCCCTGCCCATCCTCCAACCGTTAGGGGTTGATATTACATATTGAGGGTATTAATAGTTAATTAGATTTATTTGCTAAGAAGAAGGATCATTTTATAGTTACTTGATTTTTAAGTTTTAACCTTAATTTTATCATCTATAATACAAAGTTGAACGATGTCTGTCTGTCTGTCTGAAGCTTAAGATTTCAGTAACCACTGAACCGATTGGGCTCCAAAAAAAAAATTGGGTATAGTCCTTTCCACGACATCCCTCCATAAGGAGCGATTCTTCGTAATTTTAAAATGGCTTTTTATAGGTTATTTTAGGTTAGGTTAGGTTATTTTGTGTTAGGTGATTGCCCCACAGGGTCAGGTAATTGGCGCCGCAGGGTTAGAGTCCCCCGCAGGGGCTAGAAATAGGAGAAAAGCTACTGTGAAAATACGAAGAATCGCTCCTTATGGAGGGATGTCGTGGAAAGGACTATACCCAAAAAATTTTTTTTTACTTTCTCTTTTTAAATCTAAAATATGAAAAATTAGGTTGATCAAACCTCTTTTGGGTAAGCCCCTAGAGGCTAGGGGCGAAGCCGCTAGTCCTATTATATAAAGTAGTAAGCGTTTTTGTCTGTCCCAAAGGATCTCGCTAACCGTTGAACCAATATAGTTCTCCTTTACAGTTAAGCTTCTTATAGGTCCTACGAAGGTTTTAAACTATTTTTGGAGAGGGTGTCTTCACCCTCCTCCCCCCTAAAATTATCTTTTTTAACTCTTTTGAAACTCAAATTTAAAATAGGAGGAGGTCGACATTTCCCCTTCCTACCAGTGCCCCTAGAGGCTTCTAGGGGGCGTAGCCGCTAGTATTATATAAAGCAGTAAGCTTTTTTTGTCTGTAGCGAAGGATCTCGCTAACTGCTGAACCGATATGGTTCTCCTTTAGTGTGAATGTTTATAGGTCCCAGGGTGGTTTTAGGCTGTTTAATTTTTATAAAAAAAAGTCGTTGTAAAGTTTTAAGTTATTTTTCTTCACTTTCATGTCCCTTCTAATATCCCTAGATACTAGAGACGCAGCCGCTAGTATAATATAAAACACCAGTTTATGAAGAAATTTTTTTGCGGGTATAGTCCCTTTCGTGGCAACGCCCCTTAAGGAGCGATTATTCGTATTTTCACAGTAGCTTTCCTCCTTTTTTTAGCCCCTCGCGGGGGACTCTAACCTTGCAGGGCCAATTACCTAACCCTGCGGGGCAATCACCTAACCAAATATAACCTAACCTAAAATAACCTATTAAAAGGAATTTTAAAAATACAACGAATCGCCCCTTAAGGTGCGTTGCCACGAAAGGGACTATATCCTTTTTTGATACTTTAATATGTAGTAATTTGGCCGGATATCCGGTAATTTGGCCGGATAACCGGATATTTGCCGGATATCCGGCATTTGAAATCAGCCGGATATCCGGTATCCGGCCAAAAAAATATCCGGCCCAACCCTACTTTATATATCAACAATAAGGTTTTGAAATCTTAATCTTCAGACAAAAAAAACCTTTCTACTTTATATAAATGGATATGGATAATAGTTATTTCGAATAGTATTATAGACAGCTTCTTTAAGCCCTGGGCTAACAAAACTGGTAGGTATTAATTTTATGATTTTTATTATAAAATTCGCAAAAATTTTCTAAAATATAATGCTATACATGATTTTTCAGTATTGTTGAGAACTGGTTCCAATCCAGGGAATCTTAATTGGTTCTGAGGCCATACTGGAAATTGACTTATAAAATTTGCATAATTTTGCGTCATTTCTATTTTCGGATTTTTAAAGTGACGACCGACTCCAGGAATCGGTGTTTAAGTGTGACTGTGTTAGTGTGTGTGTGTGTGTGCGTGAGTGTGTGCGTGTTTGTGTGTGGTGTGAGCGCGAGGGTTGACTAGGCTGACCCGACTACGCGTCAGTACATTCAAGGCTAGCGAAGGAGAAACATGTTATTGTTATGTGTATGTGCATTGTGAATGTGCAATGTACTTTATATTTATAGTGATGGTGTTTTGATAAATAAAAAACATTCTCAAGTGAATTCTATTTCATATTAACTGTACCTTTTTCAACAATGTCAACTATTAAATGATACTTTAAAGAATATTTGAATTGTAGAAAATTGTAAAGTTAAAATTAAACTACGCATCAAATTAAACCAAGCCAATATTTATTGAAAGGAAACTATGCTTGGCATTCATATTACAAGGTTAGACTCTGTTTTCTTTAATTTAAAATGACCATATACATATTACTGAAATATGGTAAATGCTAAAAAATCCGTCAAAATCAAATATTTAGTTTTATTCTGGCAATTATATACTACATAACATTTGATATTTGCTTTGCAAACTATTGTAATGCTGAAAGGAAACATTTTTTGTATATAAGGAACAACTCTTTAATTTACAGCAAATGTTGTATGAAAAATCTAAAAGATTATTATATAATTTTTTTTACGTCATTTGAGCATTTTCTTTATTTCAGTATGAATGAAATACATACGATATAGTAGTGTGTCCGTTACATGACACAAACCTTTTCACATTTTTTGAGCTAAGTATTTTGTTATTTACATTTACTTGTTTTAACTTAACAAATATAAGAAAGGTGCGAGGTTTTCTCTAGAAATATTTGGATTACACTTAGATAATAGAAGAAAAAGAACAATGTTTGTTAATATCACGTTTTGATGTATGTTTATGAGTAAATAAAGAAGGGATGTGTCATTGGTCTGTAAATTACACTGGTACCAAAAGTTTTATTACATCTTTATCTCGTTTACTCAAAACTCTAGCAATTTCGAAACTATTAGTCATTTTGTGGTTGTATTTTTTTTTTTGGGGGGGGGGGGAGTTTGGGGCGATTTCTCTCAGGAGGGTGGTGGTATCCTCACTTACTTAGTTACATAGTTACTTATTAACAAGGATGACAACATCCATAAAAGCGAAGCTCTGAAACGGTAGGACAAACGGACATTAACACTTGTATAATGTCAGAACTGAATAATCAGGATGTAAATGTATAAGAGTCAAAGCGAAATTGTAAGTAAATTTGTTGAAAAACTGCTTGATACAGGATAATATTTATGGACATACTTACATTTGTAGAACTTGATTATAGAGTTGCTTCGCTTGTAATATTGCACTTTGTTGTCCCAGGAATCAGTATACAAAAATTCAGACCAATCGGATAATTAGGACACATACAAATTTGTTGTTAAAAATGTAAAAAAATCAACATGTTTAAAATGGACGTACGGACATTCTGGTAATGATTATAGAGTTGCTACGCTTTCTAACTCGTACCTAACTTCAACAGGAATCACCATACAAAGTTTAAAATCGATAGGACAATTCTAACATGCCTAAATTAAAGAAAAAAGCTATCCGTTCGTATTATAGTTAGCTTTCTGCGGATATTAAATTTAAAAATTTAAAAGTTTAAAACCAGTTGTGTTAGTTCTGAATGGTCGAAGGACCTGGCAAAGAAAACTGATTTTAATTTTATGGTTTTTATTTTAATACTCGTGGAAAATTGTCTGTAATAAGTTGCTATATAGAATTTTTTAGTATGGATTAGAACCGGTTCTAATTCAGCGGATTTTAATTGGTTTTGAAGCCATACTGGAAAAAATATTTTCGGTACTAGGGCATACTGAAAAAACATTATATCCTGTTTTCTATGAATACAAAAATGTACATAAGATTAAAACCAGTTTTTTTTACCCGTGCCTTTGGAATCTTGGGCTAACAAAACTGGTTTAAAATCACAAAAAAAAATGTAAAAAAAATTTAAAAATCAACATATTTCAATTGGACGTACAAACTTCCTGTTCATAGAGTTGCTACGCTTCTTAAATAATACACAGGAATCACCACCTACAGTTTGAAATTGCTAGGACAATTCTAAATCGACATAGTGTATGAACAGACTGACGCACAGACCCTTATCATAAACAAATAAGATTATTGAAATTACATCACCAGGCCGGGATTTGACATTATTATTGGAACACAGTAATAGTGTCTGACTGATTATGACGTAACAAAAAAATAGCCAATGAGAGGCCACTATAAATTTTACCATTGGTCAATAACGGCCTCTCATTGGCTAATTTTTTTTTGTTACGTCATAATCAGTCAGACACTATTACTGTGTTCTTATTATTGCATCGTATTATAGACAACTTTCAGTGTAAAGTAAAATCCTTATACTAAAGTAACAGAATGTTTGTTTGTCTGTGTGTTTGTCTGTGTGTTTGTCTGTGTGTCTGTCTGTGTGTATGTATCTTGCTAACCGCTGAACCGATCGGGTTATCCTTATCAGGGTAGATTCTCATGGTTTCTGGGAGGTTTATAACTATTTTGGGGGAGGGTACAACCACCCTCTCAAGAGAAATGACAAAAAAATCGAAGTTTTAAAAAATATATGGGAGACTTCAACGTAATATAAAGAGAATTATCGTAAAATAAAGAAGTAATGTAGAGACTTTAACAAATATAAACATCTAAAGTGCCACTAGAGGCCTCTAGGGGCGTAACCGCTAGTAAAAAATATAGGAATTAAAACAAAACTGGAAGGTATTAATTTTATGATTTTATTTTAATATTCATGAAAAAATGTCTGTAATTTGATGCTAAACATGATTCAGTATAGCCGATAAATTGATTTACATCCTTAATGATGAAACACAAAATTACCCTATTGTATATTAAAATTAGTGGTTTAAACGTTACACTCTACTTAGTGAATCAACCAATCAAAATTCAAATCAAAAGTCCCCAAAGTTGTTTAGCCAAAGAATAGGAAAAGTTATAATAAAACTTTGGGGACTATTGTAATAAGCCCATTGTCTTGTCTCTCGGCTGAGAACCGGTCTTAATCCAGCAGTTAATCGGTTTCAAAGCCATACTGGAAAATGGATTGTAACTTTTTAAAAGAAAACCTTTTTATAGTCAGGGTCAGTCTGTCCGTCAGTACTGGTTAGCTTTTTTCGTTAATTTAGACATGTAAGAATTGTCCTATCAATTTTAAACACACTACATTATAACAAGTAGGTACGATTTAGGAAGCGTAGCAACTCTATAATTGTTACAAGATCTTAATCATCTTATTTTTGGAATACTGATTCCTATGACAACAAGGGACAATGTTATAAGCAAAGCATATCTTTAATGAAGTCCCATAAATTTAATTATGTCCTTATACAGTATCATGCTAATTTAGTTCTGACACTCTACAATTGTAAATGTTCATTAACACTTGACATATCAGCAGTAGGGACCACCTTTAACGTCTTAAGTCATGACACGATGTCGGGTCGAGATTTAAACCTATCACCTCCCAGACAATGAGCGGATGCGCTACGTGTTGAGCCACGATTGCGAGTTACACACAATATTTAATAATTATGTTATCTTATTTGTTGTCCCAGAAGCTTTCGGTACTTATATTGAAGTTTTATTATCGCAGGAACCTAAAGGGATATGACAATGGCCGTTTAATTAATTTACATCCCCAATGATGGTAAACAAAATTAATAGATTACAATTAGAAAAGAAACGTTTAGAAACTATAGTTTATAAACAAACCAATCAAAATTTAATTTAAGTGCTAAAAGTTGTTTTCCCAAAAAATAAGAGAATTATTTTTAAACACTTTGTGGACTTGTTTCACAAGGAGCCCAATGTACCACCCCTCCCTAAAAACACTCGCTCATTGATCAGTTTTTTGGTCATCCATTGTCTTATTCCTTACGATTCTTGTTAAAAACGAAAATTAAGTTTGAAGTAAATAAGAAAAAATCATCCATAAAAGCAATGCGTTAAAATAAAGATATTGGCGCTTTCACTTGAAGTACATTGTCGAGCACTGAAACCTTGAATTTTGGGTAAGGTTGGGTTAGGTAGTATAAGAAGCGGGGGGGGGGGGTGGCATTTTACTTAAATGTTTTATTTATATGATGCATATCTTTGAGCCGACTCTTATGTATCCTGAAAAATATGCATTATTATGTAGACAATGTCCTAGTTAAAACGAAATTTCTAGTATGGCTTTGAAACCGAATAATATCCACTGGATTGGAACCAGTTCTTAGCCATACTGAAAAATTATGTATTTGATCGTATTACAGACAGTTTTCCACGTAAATTAAAATAAAAATCATAAACCTAAAACAAATTTTCCTGGCCTGGGCCACGCGGGGTAAGAAAACGGGTTTTAATCTTACAATTTTTCATTTTGATATCCATTAGAAATTAGATTGGATTAGTTTTTTTATTGTATCTTATTAAAGACCACTTTCTGTGGATATTAAAATAAAAAATATGAGAATAGAAACAAAACTGGTATTAATTAAGTATGGTTGAGAAACGGTTCTAATCCAGCGGATTTTAATCGGTTTCCCTACTGGAATATTAATTTATAGCATTGTATTATTGTCAGCTTTCCGCGGATATCATAATGAAAAATAATAAGATTAAAGCTGGTTCAAATTTTATGATTTTTTTAATTTTCGTGGAAAATGGTCTGTAATATGATTCTATCCTTATTTTTCAGTATAGTTGAGAACCGGTTCTAATCCAGCGGATTTTAGTCCGTTTTAAAGCCATACTGGAAAATCAATTATACATTTCTCTATACTTCGTGTCGGTACGTCCGTTCGTACCCTCATATCGATTAAAAAGTTTGCTTTATAACGAGGTAGCAGAATTTTCGTACATCTATATTGAATTTTAAACCTTTTTGACAAAAAAATATTTATCTTATTAATTTTATTATAGAATACTAATATTTATTAAAACGAGGTACAATGTTATAAGCATCTTTATAAATATGTCCTAACAATGTAAGATGTCATGGAGCAGTATCATGCTTATTCAGTTATGCCACTCTTATACAATTGTTAATGTTCATTTCAGAGCTTTGATTTTATGGATGTTGACATCCTTGTTTCTCTGATATTTATCAGGGATCTAAATGGATAAGACAATTGCCGATAAATTTAGATACATCCACATTGATGGTAAACATAATTACCCATTCTGTAGATTACAATTAGGGTTGGAAACGTTTGAACACTAAAGATAATAATGATAGATTATTGAATTTTGATTAGTTAAGTTTTGAAACTTGTTTGTAAAAAGGGAATTTTCATCAAAATATCGTCCATTGTCTTAGTCTTTAAGATTCCTAGTTAAAACGAAAATTTAGTTTAAAGTAAAAACAAGAAATATAAATCCATAACTGCAATAATCTAAAACAAAATATTGGCGCTTTCACTCGAAGTACCTTGATGAGCACTGAAACCTTCAATTTTGGGTCAGGTTAGGATAGGTTGTATAAGGAGAAGGGGGGTGGCATTTTTCTTGAAACGTTTTTAATTTGAGGCACATCTTTGAGCAAATAAAATGAAGTTTTCAACGCATTATTCTAAAAATATTTTTACTCTTACAATTATACATTTTAAAATCCACGGAAAGCTGTTTAGTGTATATAATATGATGCTATAAATAACTATTTTAGTGTGGCTACGAATCTAAGTTTTCACTCTTGATTTTATTAGGTTTTGAGTCAAAATGAAAAAAAAAATATTATATTGTAGAAAAACAGAAATTTACTTGCGCGATAACTGTTTACAATATGCACAATTACAATTATAAAACGGGACCACTTTTGTAGATTAAAATAATTGGTGTAAAAGTTTGAACACTGCCTTTTTGTAGACACACTATACCCAGGGATGTAGGGATCATTGAGCAGTAAATTACATTTTTACCCAAGGGGGGAGGGTACATTGGACTATATTTTCAAAGGTACCCAAAGTTTTATTACCATCCTCGCCTATATTTAGCATAGGGGTTATTTTATTTTCAGTATGGCTTTGAAACCTATTTATATCCGCGGGATTAGAACCGGTTCAAAGCCATACTAGACAATTTTATATGAATATTAAAATGAAAAAAACATAACATCAATACCAGATTTGTAAGCCAAGGACTTCGGCCCCTCAGGGTTAACAAAACCGTAATTAATCTTTAAATTTACTATCCGCGGAATGCTGTCTATAATACGATGCAATAAATAACTATTATCATCATTGGGGATGTATTTCAATTAAACATTCATTGTCTTATCCCAATTAAAATTTTAACTTTCACTCAGAATACCTTGTTGAGCACTAAATCCTAAAACCTTTGAAAGTTAAAGGACAACTCTAACATGCCTAAATTAACGAAAAGGTATTGACAGACATACAGCCGTAAACAGATGGACAGACAGACAGACGGAGAGACAGATAGACAAATGGGCAGATCGACGGAAAGACAGACAGACAGACGGACAAATATTTTAAAGAATATTTTGAGTGTTAATTAAAATTATGCATTAAATTAAATTAAAATAAGCACGTCATAATTTTTCTATCAATTTCAAAATTTGTATGGTGATTCTTGTGGTAGATAGGTAGACTTCAGAAATCGTAGGAACTCTATAATTGTTACCTGAATGTCCGTACGTCCATTCTAAACAGCTAATTTTTGTGTTATATAATTTTTTGATTGATCTGATTTTTGAAATACTGATTCCTAGAACAACAAAGTATAATTTTGTAAGCGTAGCATCTATAAAAATGTAAGTATGTCCTTAAATATTATTCTGTATCTAAGCAGTTTTTCAACAAATTTACTCAAAATTTTGTTTCATCTTTTGAACATTTATATTCTGATTATTTAGTTCTGACACTCTAAAAGTGTTAATGTTCATTTATCACACCTTTTCAGAGCTTCGCTTTTATGGATGTTGTCATCCTTGTTTACCTATTTTGACCCCACCCTTTTAAATTTTTTATGAGCAAATCATTTTGTTATTTAAATTTCCTTGTTTTAAATTAATAAATGGGTTAATGTTTGGCTTTATTTCTTAAAACGTTTTTAAGATGCATTTGTTTGAGCAAACAAGGAGGGAGGTTTGTGACATTAATAGTTTGAGTATGGGGAATGTCTTGGTTTAAAACAGGTGCAACTCATTACCATGCAGTTAGGACCTCTAGACAAAATTCGTGCAATTAAAGATTTGGCTATCTATTTGGTGTTACCTTACTTAATACCCTTGGGCGATTGAGCGCGTTACATTGCAATTTAGACACAGAGTAGGTTCAAGGTGGGGTGGAGGGAACTTTTACCCAAAGCGTCACCGAGCCCCTAGAGGTAATACTGGTATAAGGACAAGTATGTTCATAAGAAGAACAGCATTATTTTACTATACTGAATTTAACATGGACAAGTATAAATATAAGTAGAGCAGCAATATTATACAATAGTGATGTTTAAGTAATGTTAAAGTATATTCATAAATAGCGCGGCAAAATTATATTATGCTGTCCCTAGTAATCTCTCCTCGTGGAGTAAGCATGAAAAAAGTAAATTGCTTACTTAATTGTGCCATTTTTGTGGTAAATTACTGATTTTAACAAGTGCATTTATATCCACAAGTTTGTCAGCAACATTATGATAATCTAAATTTAACCCTTACAGATCAGACCCCAATTCCCACCTTAATAGATTGGGGGGGGGGGTCATATTGACCCCCCCCCCTCTATCTCGGCTCCTGATACAGTTAGAGACATAAAATTTTTTTCTGGTGGTTTATGTGTATTTTTTAGAGAAAATTACTTTTTCTAGCTATAGTGTTCAGACCGCTCCTTAGCCGCTTTTTAGCGGCCAGCCGCTAAATATTAAAACAGCTGTAGAGCGGCCAATTTTGCAGCTAGGATGACCAAATTTTAGGACGAACTTTTAATTTTTCATAACAAAAAAAATACTTTTTTTGATCATCGTCGAAAAATGGCAAATAACGGAAACCGCCATTTTCGGCGGTTATGGCGGTAAACGGCGGTTGGTGACGCCAATTAATATTTCAAACTGTTTATTGTTGTTCAAGGATTTACCAAAAAAATTTATAGGTTTCTAGCTGTAATATAAGCCTCAATATTCATGATATATGTCTGTAGTAAAAGCTGGACAAAAAACGGTCATAAAGTCGGTCAGGGAGCGGTCAAACAGTCATAACACCACTTTTCTCAGAAGGTCATTGATATCTAAGTATTCACCAAAAAAATTTAGGTTTTCCTTATACACAAAAGTCACAATGTAGAAATTAAGATTTATTTAAAATTTTTTCTAAATTTGGTGCCACCTAACCGACTTTGACCGGACGCCACAACCGACACAGACCAGATATCCTTATAAGATCAACTCTTGCCGACGTATAATTACAAAACTTAAATAGTCTTGAAGTCACAACTCTCTATCTTACCTACAAAAAAAAATAACATTGAAATAACTAGAAGGGGGGTCAATATGACTCCCCCCCCCTCAATCTGTAAGGGTTAACAAGGACATTAGTAACGCAACATTATTCCTTCTAATGTTAACAAGGACAGTTATATACATATGTAAAACAACAACATTATACTATACTAATTTAAAACAAGGATAAGTATATCCATAAGTAGAGCAGCAACATTAAACTATTTAACAAAGTATCCTCATTCCTCTCCCCCTCTGTTTTTAAAAAAAATTCTGAATATAATTGGTTCTTACACAAATAATTTTTTTTTATTACTCCCTTATCATTTCTATGGCATTGGGGTACCCAAAAATATAGCTACCATAAAGTTTTTCTGTGTGTGTGTTTTTGTTATGCAGCAAATGCTACAATAATATTTATAATTCAGTACCAAATTTTGCCCTGGATTTTTGGGCTTGTTTTTATTGCTTGTAAGCTCATTTATTTGATTGGATCCACCTGTAAAACTGTAAACATTGAATTTTGGGACTTTTCTTCTAGGGGCTAGTGGAACAAAAGATCCCCCAAAAGACTAAAAAAGTTCTGAGCTTATTTTTAAAGATATCAATCTGATTTTTTTAAAGAAAACTTTTTTAACATAACTTAACTAATTAACCATTACAAATTTCATTCCGGGACTTCCTGAGCTTATTTTTAGTAGCAAAGCTATTCTATAATTAGTAGTGAAGCTACTCTATTATTTGAAAAGTCTATCTGTCTGTCCGTCCATCTGTCAGAGACAGAAAGGGTGAAACATGATTTTTTCAACTCTTATAAAAGATACAGAGTTGAAATTTTTAGGGATAATTATGGTAATAATCTTCATATTTTCACCAAGTTTTATTAAGTTTTGCCAATTGTTTGGGGTGCTAGATCGATTCTTACATTTTTATGGACTTTCAAGGACTTCCAAGCTTTTTTTTGAAAGGAATGGTAATTTCCATTTCAGGTTGTAAATCTATTTTATTCCCAAAACTTTTAACCTTGGAACTAAAATTTGTGGGTATAGATAATCCCAATAATAGAAAAATGCTTTTAACTTTAAAAACTTAATTTTTCATCACAATGTGTATAATAAAGGATGAATTCTGACATTTATTTGGCCTCCTTTTCGACATATCTCTTTAGATTTCTGGTAAATTATGCTTTTGAAAATCAAAACTCATTTTGATGAAATTTTATTTTGTTGATATCTTTTTTGTTAATAAAGTTAGGATCATGAAAATATCATTAACCTTACAAGACCCAAAAAAATGCTTTCAACTTAAAACTTATTTTAACTTTTTACTTGTAACTTATGTAAGTTACTTTTTCTTAAGTTACTTTTTCAAAATTTAGGCTCTTTCTAAAATTTTTTTCTTGTGTGGAAATGTTAAGAGATCAAGAACATATGCTACTTTTTTTGATACACTAAGTAATATGGTCTGTAAACCCTAAAAAATACTTTTTGTGTGGCATGCTGTATTACATAGAAGCTCCACAATGATGCCTTAGTTCCTAAATGCCAAATTTCATTGGGGGTGGGGATTATCATACCTGTACATCCCTCCCCCCTTAGACATCAGTGCACTTCATTGCTTGCTTTTATATATAATAGCTTTAAATTTTTTTTGAATAAAAGTCTAATCCCAAATGACAAATACTATATTAGATATTTTACTATTATTTATTTATTCTAAATGTTAATAATATTCATGAATATTTATTGTAAATATTAAAGAAACATATGTTAGTAAGAGTAGTTTTGTGTATTTCATATCAATATTAAATATATTTTATTTTTAGTAATTTTTTCTTAGGAGTTTACTTCATTGGAGAACAGAGTTGATAAATCAATCAAAATATCATTAGAGTACATTAGAATCACTTCAAAGGCAGATTGTCTCAGTCTGTGGTTAGAGTGGTTTTGCTGGAACTTTATAACACAACTTTAAATCAGAAACAGAAGATTGATTTATGCAGAAAACTAGTGAATTTGATTTAAACATCTAATTTGTATAAATTTAAAACAAACTTTCATCAGTCCTTTTTTAAACATGAAAAGAATATAAAATTTTTGAATGTATTGTAATACTGTATAATATCATGTAGTTTAATATAATTTGACTTATAAAGTTTTTTTTTTACATTAATCATAGGTTCAATTTTGCCAATTTTCATCATGAAAGTAGGAAATAAATCACAAAAAATGGCTTGTTTAAGTAAGGATTTTGTAGCAAAAATGGAAGATTTAAGTAAGGAATTAATCTCAAAAATGGCTTGTTTAAGTAAGAATTTTGTAACAAAAATGGAATATATAAGTGGGAGATTAATTACAAAAATGGCTTGTTTAAGTAAGAATTTTGTAGCCAAAATGGATGATTTAAGTAAGCAATCAACACCAAAAATGGCTTAATTAAGTAAGGATTTTGCAACAAAAATGGATGATTTAAGTAAGGAATTAATCTCAAAAATGGCTTGGTTAAGTAAGAATTTTGTAACAAAAATGGAATATATAAGTGGGAGATTAATTACAAAAATGGCTTATTTAAGTAAAGGTTTTGCAACAAAAATGGATAATTTAAGTAAGCAATCAACCTCAAAAATTGCTTAATTAAGTAAGGATTTTGCAACAAAAATGGATGATTTAAGTAAGTACTCAACCCCAAAAATGGCTTTTTTAAGTAAGGATTTTGTAGCAAAAATGGATGATTTAAGTAAGCAATCAACCCCAAAAATGGCTTATTTAAGTAAGGATTTTGCAACCAAAATGGATGATTTAAGTAAGTAATCAACCCCAAAAATGGCTTATTTAAATAAGGATTTTGTAGCAAAAATGGATGATTTAAGTAAGCAATCAACCCCAAAAATGGCTTATTTAAGTAAGGATTTTGCAACCAAAATGGATGATTTAAGTAAGTAATCAACCCCAAAAATGGCTTATTTAAGTAAGGTTTTTGCAACAAAAATGGATGATTTAAGTAAGCAATCAACCCCAAAAATGGCTTACTTAAATCATCCATTTTGGTTGCAAAATCCTTACTTAAATAAGCCATTTTTGGGGTTGATTGCTTACTTAAATCATCCATTTTTGCTACAAAATCCTTACTAAAATAAGCCATTTTTGGGGTTGATTACTTACTTAAATCATCCATTTTGGTTGCAAAATCCTTACTTAAATAAGCCATTTTTGGGGTTGATTACTTACTTAAATCATCCATTTTGGTTGCAAAATCCTTACTTAAATAAGTAATCAACCCCAAAAATGGCTTATTTAAGTAAGAATTTTGCAACAAAATTTGCTTACTTAAATCATCCATTTTGGTTGCAAAATCCTTACTTAAATAAGCCTTTTTTGGGGTTGATTGCTTACTTAAATCATCCATTTTTGTTGCAAAAACCTTACTTAAATAAGCCATTTTTGGGGTTGATTACTTACTTAAATCATCCATTTTGGTTGCAAAATCCTTACTTAAATAAGCCATTTTTGGGGTTGATTGCTTACTTAAATCATCCATTTTTGCTACAAAATCCTTACTTAAATAAGCCATTTTTGGGGTTGATTACTTACTTAAATCATCCATTTTGGTTGCAAAATCCTTACTTAAATAAGCCTTTTTTGGGGTTGATTGCTTACTTAAATCATCCATTTTTGCTACAAAATCCTTATTTAAATAAGCCATTTTTGGGGTTGATTACTTACTTAAATCATCCATTTTGGTTGCAAAATCCTTACTTAAATAAGCCATTTTTGGGGTTGATTGCTTACTTAAATCATCCATTTTTGCTACAAAATCCTTACTTAAATAAGCCTTTTTTGGGGTTGATTGCTTACTTAAATCATCCATTTTTGTTGCAAAAACCTTACTTAAATAAGCCATTTTTGGGGTTGATTACTTACTTAAATCATCCATTTTGGTTGCAAAATCCTTACTTAAATAAGCCATTTTTGGGGTTGATTGCTTACTTAAATCATCCATTTTTGCTACAAAATCCTTATTTAAATAAGCCATTTTTGGGGTTGATTACTTACTTAAATCATCCATTTTGGTTGCAAAATCCTTACTTAAATAAGCTATTTTTGGGGTTGATTGCTTACTTAAATCATCCATTTTTGTTGCAAAAACCTTACTTAAATAAGCCATTTTTGGGGTTGATTACTTACTTAAATCATCCATTTTGGTTGCAAAATCCTTACTTAAATAAGTAATCAACCCCAAAAATGGCTTATTTAAGTAAGAATTTTGCAACAAAAATGGATGATTTAAGTAAGTAATCAACCCCAAAAATGGCTTACTTAAGTAAGGGTTTTGCAGCAAAAATGGAGGATTTAAGTAAGCAATCAACCCCAAAAATGGCTTGTTTAAGTAAGGATTTTGTAGCAAAAATGGAAGATATAAGTAGGACATTAATCACAAAAATTGCTTGTTTAAGTAAGGATTTTGTAGCAAAAATGGAAGATATAAGTAGGACATTAATCACAAAAATGGCTTGTTTAAGTAAGCAATCAACTACAAATATAGCCTAAATGGCTGAGAAGGGATTAAATTTTGAGGAAAAATAATCCGGATTAAAATCTTAATCTGTAAGACATTTACCTCAAAAGCGTCCGATTTGGCTGATTCTTATCAGCCACCCTTATTTTTGGGTTTTTTTTAGGGGTTTATAGGGCAATAATAGTTCTTCAAGTAAGCAATTAACCTACGAAAATGGCTCGTTAGTCCGACATGTCCGATTTAAGTAAGCCACTTTTGTTGTAAAGTGCGGACTTTCCCGATGTAAGCACGTCCTACTTAAATCTGACAAAAATGCTTATATAAGCACAAAAAAAGGTAAATTGCTGAGACAGAGATTACTAGGGTATTGTTTTAAAAGTAAACTCATAATAACCGCTAAATTATCTTTTTTCTCTTAATTACCTAAATCCGCGTTCAAAATCTAAAAATTAAACATAAAACGTTGTTATCTAAATGATAGATGCTTTGGAGATCTTATATTACACACACATACACAATACAAAGCCAAATATTTTTAATCAAAGGTTTATTCAGATTGTAAAGACACCAATTACTCATTTCACACTGTGAAAATTTGAAGGCACAAAAAGTGTATTCAAGGATCTTGATGTTTACGATTTTCTTACTTTCATGATTGTTTTCATATTGTAAAAAATCAATATCTACAAAAGATCCCTGAAACGCTTTCATCAATTTTGATCTTTAAATCATCTGCCTAATTATAAATAACCATATTATTCCTTCTGAAGAAGACTAAGAAAGTCCCTCAAAAAATCAGCATGTTACATCATAAAAAAGAGGGATTATCCATATCTTTTTTAGGGGTTTTCTTTCCCACTCCTCCTCTCCTTATCCCTCATTTTCATGATGTCATTGAGGGACTTTCTTCATCTTCCTTCTGAAAATGTAAATTATTGGTAGAAAAGTTAGGAGACAAATAGTAAGTTCATCCAAATCAGAATTTGATATAGGTTTGATATTTTTTATGCCAAAAAATAGTACTACATTGGGTACCATCTTATCATACAGTCAAAAGTCCCATACCCCCTAAAAATAAATATGTATTCTTCTATTATTGTTTTAAAGATAAATTTATGTATATTGGATATGCAGAAGACACAACCCTTGGATGTCCGTATATGTCCATATCCTGTGTTGCAATCAGACTAGTCTAGATAAACCCCAAAACAATGAGTTTGATGCACATACATACAAACTTAGATTATACAAGTAAATTCATATACTCTTAAAATTTATGCGGATATATTTTCAAATTAATAAATAAAGTTTAAATTGTTATGTTTGTCCAATTTTTCAAAAAAAATATGGTCGAAACTCATTGCCATTAGACTATTCTGTTTCTGTTCTCTGATGTTATCAGTATTAGTTGCCTATTTCCGTATTGTAAAATTTTTGTTTTAAAAGTACTTTGTGCGGTCAATTACAGTATCTGATATTGTACTTTAAGTTTGCTGATTGTACAATTTCCTAAATACTAATTGGAAATTTTTTTTTAGATATTATGGTAAGTTTAAAAATTAGATATCAAGTATTTCTAAGAGTGAATATTCATTTGAAAGTTGTGCATAAAAACAAGACATCACATGTAAAAATCATAAAATTGCAACGTTTTGTCCAGAAATTGCAAAAATTTACAATAAAACAAACTCAAAAATACATATGTAGATTCAATAGGTTTGAATAAAAATGCAAATTTTTATTGTTATTCTTAAAGTACTTTACCTTTTTGCAAACCATCTTTTGTTTATTTTTTTGCGATGAAAAGAATAGGCCTCATTCATTGACCTAAGATAATATTGCTTTTATCTTAAACAGTTTTAATATATAATATTTTCTAAACTTTTTTTTTGAGAAAATTAAAAGATTCCCAGATCTAATTAGCCCTTTAATTGTTTAACCTTTCTCTGGAAGTAAAACCATGCATAATGGTTGGATTAATATCTAACAATAAAATCATAAAATCTAATTTCAACTTTTTTTTGTACTTAACCCATTAGTGCCGAGCGCCACTTTTATGGGCCGATCGAGCTGTAAGTTTCAGGGAAGCTTTATAATGGTCAAAACGGAATTCGTATTTTTTTGTTTTGCTCTAGTGGCGTGCACAGGAAAGTTGCAAAAAAACCCGGTTCGGCTTGGCCATAAATACCAACCAGGCATTAACACCCGTTTTTGGTGCTTTCCCCCAGTTTTAAAAACCGGTTGACCTGTATAAACCCGGTTATTTTGACCAAAAATCGAAAAATGTAATTTTTGAATGCCAAAAGTGAGATGAACACTTTTTAGAACTTTGATACGATCCGTAATTGAAAACTACACAACCTCATGTAATCTAAAGAGCTACACGTATAATACGAAGCGATTTATTTCAAACTTCGTGTTTAGCCGGCGATTTCGGGTAAAAAAACCCTGTTTTGTTGTTGTTGTCAAAAAAGATCTATTAGTGAAACCGGGTAATAAAAATTTCAGACTCAAAATGGAAATGCCGAACCGGGCCTATATAGGGCATAAAAAACGATAAAAAAAATCATATAAAAAATAATAATTTAAATAAAACGAATTCACAAATAGATGTACTTGTCAATAAACTTTAGATTTAACGAAAAAAATCAGCGACTTTACTATAAAAACAAAAAAGTTAGATGGGGTATTTTGAATTGTCATGATTTTCAAACTTTGTTGATCTATACCGGCAAACGGAAGTAAGCAAAACTGCCTGCTCCAGGGGGAAATGAAAGCCAGGGTAGTAGAGGGGGGATTCATACTGAGAATGATGCAATTATGAAGCCGGAAACCGTTTTTTTTTACATTTTCGGTTCGGCACTAATGGGTTAATTATGATAGATTGAGACCAAGAATACACTCAATATTACCATGGCGAGTACTAAATGTACTGCATTTCATGTAGACACAGGTTACATAAACTTTAAGGTTAACATTTTATTTCGATTATAATGTGTTTTAAAAAACATGTCTTGAAACGCCATAAATAGACCTATGTCAGACAGAAGGAAAACTGTTGCATAAAAGTTGACAAAACAATATGAAATACTGAAAAATATTATTCTTATTTTTGTAGACAAAATATTTTAGGAGTTTATAATGATAATTTGCAGTAAATAGGCCTTTTTATTCGCTGTCAAAAAATATCTATATCTAGTATGAAAATTTTTCATATAACTTTAAATTAAATGATCCTCTTTTGGTTTTAAAAAGCTACATAATTTTAAATGCTAATAATCTAACAAAAATACTTTGCCTGTTAAATAAAGGCATTAATATTTGAGATTGCTCAAAATTTTATCAATAAATCAGAATGTACACATTTAATTAAAACTTGACATTTTTACTTGTAAAACTGGCACAAAGTTGAGGTAAAATTTTTTTCTGCAATCTTAAGGTTTTTACCAATGGAACGTAAATTGATATACATACCTATTGATGATAAATAAAATTGTGTCTTTTGTAGATCAAAACTATTGGTAAAAAGTTTGGACATCACTTATATCAAATCAACCAATCAAAATTCAACACAATTATCCAAAGATTTTAAGACCACAAAATATATACCATGCTAATAAAACTTAGTGAATAAGTGAGACATCCCCTTCCACCCTAATATCTTGACGAAGCCCAATCTGTACCACTTTTGATTCCAGTGAGGTCATGAAATGAGGGAGAAGTGGGAAGGAGAAGTGGAAAAAAAAACCTAAAAAAGAGATGGAGAATCCCTCTATTTTATTGCACAGGAATTAAAAGTGGTGCAGATTGGGCTTCGTCTAATATCTTTCAACACTCAAATAAAAAAGAAGGATTATAATCCCACATCTTTTTTACAGTGTAGCTCACATTTCTTGTTTATATGCCGAAGACAAAATTCTTATTATCCATTCTATTCTAGAAGCAACAAGATTAATTCAGCAAAATAAGATGTGATATTTTTTATTGATAGTTTTATTTGTTATTTGTGAGCGGAATTTTTTATTATTTATTATTGGAAGAGTTGAAATAAGGGTTGAATTTTTATGAAGAAGGCCAACTTTTCAATTTTTGAGCTTAGCTACTCTATAGTGTAACATGTTTGGTCAATCAGTTTGAATGTTTGTACATCTGTTATTAGATCCTTAAGAGATGTCGTATTAGGAGGTTTGTCGCATTAGGACTTTTGTCGCTTTAGCACGTTTGTTGGTGTTTTGGCTGAACGTCATGCATCTATATTATTCTTGTTATAAATGTAGATGTATAGATGTAGAACCCAGACAACTACCTGGCCCAAGTGGTGTGGAGACCTTTTTCGTTTGCTTGCAAATTCCTTTCTGCTCTTTTGTAGCAACTTGGCAGTGTTGATATTTCCGACGCTTTTGGCTGATATTAAAAGATTTAATCAAAAGTCGGCACATTGTCCCTACCCCGTAGGCAGATTTACATTTAGCTAGTGTCCCCTCAACAGATTTACAGTAAAGATGTATAAACAGACAACTACCTCCCTTTCTTTTTCAATGATCTTTTTCGTCTGCTTCTAAATTATTTTCTGCTACTTGGCTGTGTTAATATAAGCGACACCATTTGTTGATTTTCAATGACCCAACAGAAAGGTTGCACAAGGTTGATGCGATGGGGGATACAGTTATTTAACCCTTTCTCCCTCTAGTGTTTTACTCTAATGTCCCCTCTATATTTTTACTTTAATATTCTTGTTATCCTGTTTAGTTGAATAATTGACATGAATGATGAATTTACTTACAAATTCGATAACCTGTCTTTGAACCCAAATAAGAAAATATAATAAATAAAATAAAAATATAATAACAAGGATGACAGCATCCATAAGTAGCGAAGCTCAAAAATTATGAATGTATATCGGGAAAAAATTTACTATAGAGCAGTGGCAAACATTAAACTTGATGAAATAGGGAAATCACAAAACGTTCAAAATCACGCAACCTTTAAAATCACAAAAACTTAAAAATGTAGAAGTCGATCTATCCTATAATTAATTAATACCTGAAATTTTTTAGCCTTCTATCTTGAACAGAAGTTGGGAAAATCCTGAATACTTAAAAATCTAGGAATCGATCTAGCACCCTAAATAACAGACAGATGGACAAAACAATGTATAGATTAGATGGGAATATGTTTTAGGAATCTTCACTAAAAATTTTAGATGTCTATCTTGAATAGGAGCCGAGAAAATCACGTTCCACCAAAACGTTTCTGATAGACGTACAGACGGATATTTAAATTATAGAGTAGCTTCGCTAGTAAAAATGTATTTATGTATCAGTTTTGATCATAAGTACGCAATTTTTAGTTTTAAAAGATCTACTTATTTTAATCTTACAGCATTTCGGAGGCTTCGTTAAAAGAATTGGATATCTATAAAACCTATTTCTACACAAAATTTATTAAAGAAGATGGGGGATTAATTTTTTTGTACAGTACATATTATATACACATGGGTTTTTACTCATAAACTGGCGTACAATATTGGTTTACAGGATATCTGTCGTCATCTTTAAGAGTGTTAGAATGTATGAATGTTTCTACACTATAATATTTTTTCTCGTATTCATTCGAATCCGGTGGATAGGAACCGGTTCTCATCCATACGAAAAAACTATGTCTAGCATCGTATTATATCCAGTTTTCTACGAATATAGTAATGTACAATCATAAGATTAAAACCAGTTTTTTTAGCCGGTGCCTCCGGCACCTCGGGGCTAAAAAAACTAGTTTTAATCTTATAATTGTACATTCTATATCCGCGGAAAGCCATTAATAATACGATACGAGAAATAACTATTATAATATTAGCAATGTAGACGTCATTAAAAATATTTTGAGCGTGGCTTTAAACCACTTCTCAGCCATACTGAAAAAAAATCATGTATAGCACTAAATTACAGACAATTTTCCACGAATAATAAAACAAAAATTTTAAAATCAAAGTTTTGCTATTTTGTTTTATATTGCTATTCTGATAACTATCCCGCCATCGTAGAAACGCTTGTATAAGTATGCCACTTAAATGAAAAACACTTGAATTATTGAAGCTACTCTTAACATTCTTCTAATACACGTACTCGATCGAGAGTGTGTGTAATAAGTCAAAATATCCACGAATAACAGGTATAACATGTTAAAACTTATAGCATTTATGTCGACTTTTTGATATTGATAAAGTGGTCATGACTTACATATTATCTATACCATATTTATTTCAATTCAGTTCATGTCAACTATATGACATAGTAAGATTATTCGGGTATAGTCCTTTCCACGACATCCCTCCATAAGGAGCGATTCTTCGTATTTTTAAAATGGCTTTTTATAGGTTATTTTAGGTTAGGTTAGGTTATATTGTGTTAGGTGATTGCCCCACAGGGTTAGGTAATTGGCCCCGCAGAGTTAGAGCCCCCCGCAGGGGCTAGAAATAGGAGAAAAGCTACTGTGAAAAATACGAAGAATCGCTCCTTATGGAGGGATGTCGTGGAAAGGACTATACCCGATTATTCTTTGTCTAAAGCAAAAGATCTCGGAAAATGATGATCCTGATTGGTTGTACTTCTTCGGGGAAGCTGTTAACATATTATTGTTTTTTTGAAGGTTTTAGGCTATTTGCTGACCTCCCCGTCCTTCCATAAATGCTAGGGGCGAAGAAACTAGTTGTATCTAAAGAGCCATGTCTAGTAAACCTACTTTGAATGACAAAGGTTTGCCTAAAGCCTGTCTGGATGCCAAGGCAATCCGTAAAGCTTCAAATATTGAATAATACTTATTACAGTGTGTCTTTAAAATTTATATACAACCGTCGGATTTAAACCAGTTCTGAAAAAAAATCATGTATAGCATCATTTTCTACAATTGATAAAATAAAATAAAAAAATAGCAAGACAATTGGAATTAATCTTAAAATTTTTCATTTTACTATCCGAGGAAAGATGTCTAAAATACGATGATGTGATAAATAACTTTTCAACCTGCCTGAAACCTTGCGGACGCGTTACACACTCCGCTAAATGCACGAGTTTCTACCCCCCTGGCAACAACAGATAAAACAAACAGTCCAAAATTTGTCTAATCATATGCAGAATCTTTTCTTAGAAAATATTTGGTAGTTTCCCTCAAGATGCCTTGTCAAACACTCAACCCCCTTCCCCTCCCAATTACTTTGAAATAAATTAAAAATACGGTGGGTTTGATTTTTGTTTGTTAGTAGGTCAGGTTAGGTTAGGTTATATTGGGTATAGAGTAGTCCCGCAGGATAAGGGCCCCCAGCAGAGGTTAGGTAAAGGGAAAAAAATCTTCCCCCCTTTTAGAAATGGGGGAGGGGTGGTTATTGCTCGATTGGTACTTTTAGGTAAAGCACCAAATATTTCAATATATAATACATATTTAGTTTCAACTACGCAAATACAATCTATACATTCTGAGCATATTTTTAAAAGCGAGGCTATTCTACTATTTGTTTTGTTTCCATTGGTCCGCTATTAAAATCTTTTATCGTTAATTGTTAATTTAATTTATCCGAAATTGTTATTGTTTAATTTTTAACTCTTATCATTACCAGAAAAATGTGCTTTCGGGTATAGTCCTTTTCGTGGCAACGCCTCTGAAGGGGCGTTTCGTCGTGTTTTCACAGTAGCTTTTTCTAGCACCTGTGGGGGCTCTAACCCTGTGGGGCCAATTGCCTAACCCTGCTGGCCAATCACCTAACCCAACGTAACCTAACCTAACCTAGAATAAGGTACTGCGAAAATACGACGAAACGCCCGTTAAGAGGCGTTGTCACAAAAGGGACTATATCCGTGATTTCTAAGACGATTAACCATGATCTTATGTCTATATAATTCGTACTGTAGGTATTTATTATCATTTGTTTGAAGAACTTTACTTCTATTAATGTTGTCATCCTTGTTTTTATAATATCTTGCTATAATATACATTTTCAGTAATATCTTTGATGAAAAAAAGCAACATTATCATTTAAAGCTAATCTATTGTAATTCCAGTTTTTTTTATATTTCCAAATATATGAATAATTTACAATTTTTGGTATAATCCACTTTTTTTTATTCATTTTATTTGTGCAACGGTCCCAATGACCTCCCCCCCCCCCTCTCCCCTGGGTTTCTCTCTACTAGAAGGTATTCTCAATGGTAGGGCCATGTTTTGGATATATTAGACAAATGAATTAGACTAACCATGAAAGTTTTTCAAACATCGACGGCACATTGGACTGTATAATATTATACTGGTCCCCATACTTATATAAATATGTTTCCTCATTCGATTTTTGGCAAAAAATTTGAGTACTTCTAAAAAATTTGGTTGGTTTAAGATAATTGTGTTTAAAGTTTTCAACTATTGATCTTAATATTTTGAAGGGGAATTTTTGTTTACCATCATTTGGGATATATTCCTACAACTTTCCTATATTCATCTACATATAAAAAATTCCTTTGGTAATTTAAGTATTTAGAATTAAAGTGCTACCAAAATTGAAAATAGAAATACCTATCTATGACATAATACTAATACGTCTAATAGTTTTACATATAGGTATATTTGAATACACCCATGAGAGAGTGTGTGTGTAAGAGAGAGAGAGAGTGAGAGAGAGAGAGAGAGAGAGAGAGAGAGAGAGAGAGAGAGAGAGAGAGAGAGAGAGAGAGATAAAGAAAGAGGAGGGGAGTGAAAACCTCGCGAACTTAGTAGATTAAATCAGCAAGTATTGCTAAATCCAAAAAAGGTAAGCTTTTTTCATTTTAAACCACCAATTATGATCATACTTAATAATCACATCGTATTATAGACAGCTTTCAGCAGATAGTAAAATGAAAAATATTAGAACAATTAAAGTTACAAATTCGAAGTTGCTAATAAAAATTATTTGAATGAATAGTTTATATAATGTTATCTTGCTCGATTCATTCTTACTTCAAACTTTTCCATAAAAATAGTGAACTTTCCATTGGCAGAACACGTTTATTAAAGTTTGGGTTTAGAAGTTAAAATGTACAATGGGTTACATACATACATATATGTACATATGTGACAAATAGACGGACATACCAACTATATAGAGTACAATAGTTATAGAGTAGCCTCGCTCAAATGAGACGGACATACCAACTATAGTTATAGAGTTGCCTCGCTCCAATAAGAATATTAAAAGGTATGTGGTTAGCAATACTAATTAGATATATTTGGCAAAGAGACGAGCATACCAACTATAGTTATAGAGTAGCCTCGCTCCAATGAGACGGACATACCAACTATAGTTATAGAGTAGCCTCGCTCCAATGAGAATATTAAAAGGTATGAGGTTAGCAAGGTTCATTACATCTATTAACTAATATCTTTTTATATATTAGGGTGCTCTACTATTTTCAAGAATAGGGAGGGGAGGGATGGTAATATTATTAGAGTAAAACACTAGAAGGAAAAATGGTTAAATAACTGTATCTCCCCATCGCAACCACCTTGTGCAACCTTTCTATTGGGTCATTGAAAATCAACCAATATTGTCGCTTATATCAACACAGCAAAGCAGCAGAAAATGATTTAGAAGCAGACGAAAGAGGGCTTTGAAAAAGGAAGGGAGGTAGTTGTCTGTATACACATTTATACTATATATATGTGTTGTAATATTTTTTTAGTGACTGGCACCTTATTTGGTCAGTCAGTCCGTCAGTCAGTCCGTCCGTCCTTTGTTTTTCTCTTTTTTTGTGTAGATTCCTTTAACTATAGGGAAAGTCCATTAGCGTCCATCTTTATCCTTAAAAGCTTTTTTTATTTTTTCATATTAATGTAGCAAATAAAATTGACTTATTTGACATATTATGGACATGACGTTGACTTGTTAACATAAATCCAGAATAATGGCTTGAAATGGACCAATGTAAACCTTCCTTGTAAATAATAGCTTAGGTCTAACCAAAAACTCTAGACTTATTTCATAGTCATTCAGGGCAAAGTCTTTAGAAATGGATATAAAATGCTATTCATAATCAAATAATTTATAATAACATGTGTATCAATATTTTTCTCATATCGAAAAATTTATCACATAGTAATTTCAGAGATAGATAAAAATATTTCTTTAGTGGGGCACCCTAAAATAAGCACAATCCCCAAAACCCCCTACCGCCCCCATGGGAAATAAAGGATAAGGGAAAAAATAAATCCACCCCTGAGAAACTTAGAGGGGGGGGGGGAGGAGCTAATCTGACCATTCACGACACGCCCCATGCAAATTACATATTAGAAATGCACACAAAAAATTATTTTACAATTAACCCAAGGGGGAGGAAAATTGTGGGGAAGGGGAGGTTAAATCTTTGTGCATTTTTGTAGTAAATATTTAATTTTAGGGACTATTTAGGGATTTTTATACTTTTTGTCATAAAGTTGTTACTATTTAAGTATTTAAAATAAGAATTTTCACATGAAATATAGAAATTGAGCATTTTTGTTAGGGAAATTCAATTCTTACTTGTCAAGCCAAATTAAATGGTAAAAAGTTTTTTTAATGTTAATATGTGAATTGGCCGTTGTATTATTATGTAAAAATGTAAGAAAAAATTATGTATGGCCATAATGATCTAATCATCGTATCAATTTTAAACTTTACTTTTAAAAATGTAAGAAAAAATTATGTATGTTCATGATCAAATCTATCTATCTATCTATCTATCTATCTATCTATCTATCTATCTATCTATCTATCTATCTATCTATCTATCTATCTATCTATCTATCTATCTATCTATCTATCTATCTATCTATCTATCTATCTATCTATCTATCTATCTATCTATCTATCTATCTATCTATCTATCTATCTATCTATCTATCTATCTATCTATCTATCTATCTATCTATCTATCTATCTATCTATCTATCTATCTATCTATCTATCTATCTATCTATCTATCTATCTATCTATTTATCTATCTATCTATCTATCCATCTATCTATCTATCTATCTATCTATCTATCTATCTATCTATCTATCTATCTATCTATCTATCTATCTATCTATCTATCTATCTATCTATCTATCTATCTATCTATCTATCTATCTATCCATATATCAATCTATCTATCTATCTATCTATCTATCTATATATATCTATCTATCTATCTATCCATCTATCCATCTATCCATCTATCCATCTATCCATCTATCCATCTATCCATCTATCCATCTATCAATCTATCTATCTATCTATCTCTATATATATCTATCTATCTATCTATGTAGAAAGTTGAAGAACAGTATAGTATAGTACTTGAGATTCTTGTCTTCTTATTAGAAGTGGCTAACTCACAATTACGCTAAACAAATTTTTTAAAAGCGCAGATTTTCTACATTTTAGTGTAAGTCCAAAAATAACGGATAGCCTTTTTTAGTTAATTTAGAAATGTTAAAACGATAGAGTAAACTGTTGTATGCGAAGCATCTCTGTAACAAAGTCTTATAATGTAAGTATGTACATATCAAGCATCATAAATCTTAAATACGAAATTTTGTATTCATTTTTGTTTAGACTCCTAAAAAATGTTTGTCTGTCCTAATGATTTGTTGAGCTTCGCTTTTATATACATATATTATATATGTTTTCATCCTTGTTTATGGATGGTTAAAGATTCATTCACATCAGAAAGTATCATTCTTGTCCTTAACGTGCTTTATTGGTATCTCATTTTATTTCAATTTAATTTGTCCTTTAATTTGTCTTTTCTTTGAAATACAAACGAAATTTTACTCGACCATCCTATTAATAATTTGCTGTTTTGTGGGATGATTGTTTAAAGGGTTCTTAACTTTTATCTTAAGAATGAAAGGGTACCCTAACAGAAGTAAAGGAATCAATAAGTATGTGAATAGTTAGGTTTTTTCAATTTGTTTAGTTTTGTCACTTAGAGACATGTCCTTATTAATACAACAAGGATGACAGAATCCATTAAAGCCAAGCTCTGAAACGGTAGGACAAACGATCGTTAACTCTTGTAGAGTGTCAGAACTCATTAATCAGAATATAAAAGTATAAAAGTCGGAAAATTGTAAGTAAATTTGATTAACAACAGCTGAAATACAGTAATGTTTAAGGACATGCTTACATTTGTAGGACTTGATTATAGAGATGCTTTGCTTATAACATTGTACTTTCTTGTCCTAGGAATCAGTATTCCAATAATCAGATCAATCGGATAATAATATCATTACAAATTTGTTGTTAATAAAGTTCAAAATCGACATGATTAAAATGGACGTACGGACATATGTGTATTGATTATAGAGTTCCTACGCTTTCTAAATTGTACTTAACTACTGTAAGAATCACCCTTCAAAGTTTGAAATCGATAGGACAACTTTAACATGTCTAAATTAACGAATAGAGCTATCCGTTCCGGACTGTCGGACGGTTCGTCAATAATTATAAAAAAGCTTTGTTTTTAGAAATACACCATTCTTTCATAAATTTACTTATTGCTTTATTTTTATGTTCATTTAAACCTTTAAAATTTTCTAACAAATTTGAAAATTGAAAGTATTTCATTGATAATTGTCAAGGGGTTTATTATCGAGAAAGTTTACAAGTGGGATATTTTATCTGAAGAAAATCTATTTACCTTACTGTTTTCTGTCAGAAAAAAAAACAATCATTATTATCAAAAGTATTAAGACGTTTTAAAAGCAGAACTATGATAAAAAATTTACAGATAGTATGCTGTAAATTATTGCAAAATTTTAGAACCTAGATATAGAGTTGTTACACCTATAGTGTTTTCTCCATCGTCCTAGGAATCATCATTTGAAAATCAAGATATTAAGACAATTATTCTATACCTATATGAGCGACTACTTTTTCTGTTTTTTTACCTTATGAATTATTTTCGACAGGTTTTTTTTAAAAAACGGCTTGCTTTATTGCATCAAGATCTATGTGAGATCTATATAGGAAACAAACGTCTATAAATGAGCTCGAGTCTTCCAATAGTAGAGTCTTTAATACTCATAGTGCTCCAATAATCCATAATAAACTCTCACTGACCAGAAGGCTAAGACCCATTATTTTACTCTATGAAGAATAAATTCTTTTTTTTTATTACATGTTGCTATTTGAATTATTTTAGTTGGGTTGATATTCAGGGATAGGACAATGAAAGAAAAAGATTAATATTCAATCTAGCCAATAGCGGAATAATTTTAGAACGCCGCCTCTAGTATCACATATAACTTAGTTGTCATAAAACCTAATCAATCAACATACATAATGGACATAGGAACATTCTTAATTACTAATCATTGTCAAAGGAATCAGCATCTATAGAAAGCTAAAGGACATACGGACAAAGCAACCTAAAATTTATATGAGCTTCGCTACTAAAAATGTTGTTGAATACTCAGATTGTTGAGTAGTTGATGAGAGTATGAAAAGAAATGAAAGTCCAAACTTCCGGTGAAGATTTACTCCACACAGGGGCTTCTAAAAATACGCGTTTTTATTCATATCTTGTTTCAACTTTTTTGTCACTAGTGTAAATCTTTCAAATTTTCTTGCTGTTTACAAATTTATGCAATAGAAATAGGAGAGAAGAACTATAGTGTGAACCCCTTTTTCGTAAATCTGACAAAGGAACTCCTCCAGCTGACAAAAAACTTTAAAATTTTTCGAGTATATAATTTCTAGAAAGCTAACTTTATATTAAGGAATTCAACAATTCATAGCTAACTTATTAAAGGATTTGTAATATGCTTTACACTATACTAGAAAATAAATTTTAACACGATATAATTTACGTGAGAAAAGCTTTATCTTAAGAAATGCGACTATTTACAGCTGACTCTTTATATGAACAAAATGAAAAAAATATGCCCTTTCCTTTTCCCATATGTGTACAGTGTATACACAGTACAACGCTAGGTCCTGTTGAAAACGTAACGAACGTACTGTTGTATTGCTATTTGTTGTTATTTTATTTTTATATAATTTTTTCGAGGTAAACATGAAACAAACTATGAGTTTATGTATTTTAAATGTTTATAATAGATACGAATTACGAATTAAAGATTATAAATCATGTACATTTGAAGTCCAAGATATTATTTTTTTGTTTTAATAGAAACTAAAGAAACAAATATGATTTTATTAACTTATATTCATAAAGGGATTTTTATTATTTTACAATGATTGCAATAGATGAAGCATATTTATTATTAATGCACAGATAAAACATAGATGTGAAACAACAATATGAAGGCAGTACTTCATGTGATGGACTTGATTCGAGTAAAAGTTGAAAGAACAGCTCTAATTAACTCTAATAAAAAATCTAGAAAACTTCAGTTTAATTCCACCAATGAGATTTCATGTATGCTCCGATGCGATTCATTTATTGGCTCAATCAGACATTCCCTCTCTTTCTTAGTACCTTTATTATTTATGCAATACTACAATACAACATCATACTGTACAAATGCTGTAGACAATAGTAACTAAACCAATAATTAGTCGATTGTATGTGTTATATTTTGATCTCGTAAATGACTTTATTAAAGTATATGTTTAGTCCTAATTAGGTTTTAAGCAATGAAAAAGATTAAATAACCCATTCAATTCTATTCTGAAGAAAGTTCCTTGAAACACTCCCCCCCCCCCTTCTTCTCCTAATTTTTTTTATTGTTGATAAAATTTGATTGGTTGTTTCAAGCTATTAGTGTCATAGCTTTTTACAGAAGTTGTCGGCATATATATTCTTTTTGAACAATTTTTTACCTAGAATTTTGTAGATAGCTTTTATTCGTTAATTTAGGCATGTTAGAATTGTCCTATCGATTTCAAACTTTGCATGATGATTCATCTAAAAGTTAGGTACGATTTAGAAAGCGTAGCAACTCTATAATCATTACCAGAATGTCCGTACGTCCATTTTAAACATGTTGATTTTTCTACTTTTTTAACAACAAATTTTTATGTGATTAAATGTCCGTTTGATCTGATTTTTGGTATATTAATTCCTGGAACAACAAAGAACAATATTATAAGCAAAGCAACTCTATAATCAATTCCTAAAAATGTAAGAATGCCCATAAACATTATACTGTATCAAACAGATTTTTAACAAATTTTCTTTGACTAAATTTAAATTCTGATTATTCAGTTCTGACATTATACAAGAGTTAATGTCCGTTTGTCCTACCGTTTCAGAGCTTCGCTTTTATGGATGTTGTCACCCTTGTATTTTATTATTGATAAACAATCACTCATCCACTCTTGTGACGGTTCAAAGGGAGGGAAGGAAAATTGGACTGTAAATTATACTAGTACAGAAAATTTTATAAACATGCTCCCTCATTTGTTGGCTTTAAAACTTGATTGGTTGGTTCAAGCTAGCAGTGGCATAGCTTTTCACATAAGTTGTCGGTATAAATATTATTTTTGATCAAAATTTACCTAGCATTTTGTAGAAGTTCTTTTTTATGCATGCAATATATATAAAGCATTAAATAGGAAATAATAGGTGGGGGATTAATTCCGCTGTTTTTTTGCATTAAAAATCGCAATTATCCAATAAATTCCATTATTAATTTAAGGGATAAGACAATGGACGATACATTCCTAATGATGATAATCAAAGTTACCCCTTCTGTAGTATACGATTATTGGTTGAAAAGTTTAGATATTGCTAATTTGAACCAGCACATCTAGATTTCATATAAGTAATCACATTTTTTAATCCAACGAATAAGAGTAGCTGTAAACAAAACTTTGGGGACTTATAATTTACAGTCCAATCCCTCCCCATTTATTGCTTATTGTTTGCCGTTTAATACAACATGCGGAAGCGAAGACCCACCATAATGGTAGTACCAAGCAATTTTACATCTTTAAATATATACAATTCTTCAATACAACATTTACAAAACATTTAATTTAACGATTTTGTATTCTTTTTTAGGGAGTGAAGCTGCTCTATAATTACAAATATCGTAGGTGATTTACTTGATGACTAAGATATATGGGTATTTTTTTCTACAACTTATTTTGTCTTTATGTCCGCCTATAGCTCTTAAAATGACATTCTGGTTTGGATTTTTGTGAAGATACTCCAATCTATAACAATGTATTTATCATAACTTTGATTTTACACTAGATTATCATGTATTTTAATAAACAGAAACTTGTAGCTGGATAAAATAACGATACCGACCATCCACCACCTTTACCACTGCTGGATGAACAAACTGACATGTTGGCAACCTAAGTTGACGACATTTTTTTCCCTGTTATGATATCCATAATATTCTACAACCATTTCTTTAAAGAAGGTGTATCAACTTTTTTTTTATAGCTAGCCGGTTATTTTAGTAAGTAGTTGATGTAAAAATTTTCATAGAATTCAAATATGCAATCGGTTTTTTTGTAGACCTCTTATTTTTTAAGTAATTTAAGTTTTTTATAAAAAGATTAAGTCGATTTTAAGGTACTAAAACGCAACAAAAAAAAGGAAGAAAATGTCCATTATGTACAAAAATAGTAAGATCTTTAATTTGACACCTTACTTTTTGAATTTTGTCAGGTAATTATTGAAAAAATTGATTACGTTGCCTGTATAATATAATATGATATTTTCATATAATTCCTTTTATTGGAGTTTATATACTATATTGTAAACTTTTTTTCAATTTTGCTTACAATGGATTCGTAATATTTTTCTGATTCTAAAGGTATATATGAACCCATATTTTTTTACCTGTGAAATGATAAAATTAAGTTCAAAGTTTTTATTCTCGTGGGTTTAAAAAAATCGATTTTTTCAATAATTACCTGACAGAATTGAAAAAGTATGGTGTCAAATTAAAGATCTTACGATTTTTGTTCATAATGGCCATTTTCTTTCTTTTTTTGTTGCATTTTAGTACCTTAAAATCCACTTAATTTTTTTTAAAAAAAACTTAAATTACTTAAAAAATAAGAGGTCTACAAAAAACCGATTGCATATCTGAATTTTATGAAAAATTTTACATCTACTACTTACTAAAAGAACCGGCTAGCTATAAAAAAAAGTTGATACACCTTCTTTATGACTTTATATGCAGTTGATATGCTTTAATTGTTTATTTTAGAAAGACACCACTTAAAGAATATACCCAAAACAATAATCTAAATAGATTATAATATTTACATATTGCCACGTGCCGAGTAGGGTGTTAATTAGAGCTGATTTTATCATAAATACACTATAAAAAAATTAAACATTTTTATCAAAAACTTTACAAGTGAATTATGTCTGTCTTTCAAGACAATGGCCGATACATCGATGGACATCACCAATTATGATACACAAAATTACAAATTATGTAGATTACAATTAAAAGTGGTTGAAACGTATGGACACTCAACTTAATAAAGCAACCAATCAAAATTCAGTGAAAGTTCCTAAAGTTATTATAAAACCTTGGGGACTAGTAAACATTACAGACGATTATTAAATTTCTGCAATTGCAAATGACGGTCCTAGGACAAACGCAGGAGTCCCAAACGTCGGAGTGGACAAACGCAGGAGTGGACACTTAACCTACCTAACCTATTTTAAACCATATTTTAGGTTTTTAAATGACTAATTATGGCTTAATGGCTTATTTGTATATTTATATCTTAACCTAACCTAACCTCTGTAGAAGTACTTAGTAAAATAAATATTTTAACACTCCTGCGTTTGTCCACTCCGACGTTTGGGACTCCTGCGTTTGTCCTGGAACCCAAATGACCTTGTGAGAATTGGTATATTATAGTGTTACCAACAATTTCTATCATTCGTTGGCCTAAAAACTTTTTGTTTCTGATAGTTTGACTTTCTTAGTCTTTTATAGTATAGATTTTTTACAGTATACTTAATAAGTTGATAGGTTTAAAACAAAACTAGCACCTTTCAAGCCTACGGCACAATTTTTAACTGATTTTAACACCTTTGCTTGCAACATGCTTTTTACTAGGAAGATTTTTAGCTGATAAAAAAGCGGTTTATTAATGACAGGGTTTCAGAGCAGTAATTTTGAAAGCATTACTTTTCTTCACTTAGGGTTCGTCCTTCTGTCTGTAACGGGAAGGCATGGTAGAATAGACCTATAAAGTTCAAACGTTGCCTTATAAATAATCATGAACTACCAAATAGTCGGATAGTCTGTTTTAAATATACCGACTTTGATTTAAATCCTAAGCCTAAAGTAAAAGGATTCCATTTTTTTTTTTTTTGTCTACTAATATCTCGTAAACGACTGGACAAAGAAAAGTTAAGGTAGTTATATTGGCTCAGCGAATAAATACCGCCAAAAAATCTTCCCTTTTAAGACCATAATTTGTAGAGGTAAACCATCACCATCCACTTATGATGAAGCCCCTAGAGGCTGGGGGCAAAGCCACTAGTATGGATGTATTTGTTAAGCATATGAAACATCTGGCTTATGCAAGATTTGTTTGTTTCTTATGGATAACTTAACACAGCGGGAGAATAATCTTTTTCTTTATTTTTTAGTAGCGTAGCTGTTCTTCAATTACGAAGGGTATGTCTTTACGTCTTACCGTCTGTATTATGCTTACATATCATCTTTGGTCTTTGTTTCATAGCTACTCTAGGGCCTAGGGTTCGAATTTACGTATTTTAGTCTATAAAATTCACTTATAAACATTAAACACATATGCCAAAGTATCATTTTTTTCTCATAACAGTCTTCAATAAAATGTCCTATTATTTAAAGCAGTATGGCTTTTAATTTTTTTTTTGTCTGTAGCTTAAGCTTTTAAGAATTATTCACATAGGACGGGATAGTTTCAGGACATTCAAACTTTGGATTTAAGTCTGGGAATGGTTCTAGGCTATTTTTTGACTTCCTTACAATTCAAATACAAAGCTCCTAAATGGTAGTATAAATTTTAGAATAGTTATTTCTCGCCTTTGGCACCTCGGGGCTAAAAAAAACTGGTTTTATCTTATAGTTGTACATTTTTATATTCGTAGAAAGCTGGTTATAATACGATACTAGACATAGTTTTTTCGTATGGATGAGAACCGGTTCCTATCCACCGGATTCGAATGAATACGAGAAATGTCTTTAATTTACTTAGCACAATTATTTCACATTAAACTTCTTATAGTTGCGCGCTACTTATGCATATAACAGTTCTTGTTTTATACTCTGCTTTGTCTCCCCCCCCCCCCTCTCAAATCTTCAAGTTTCTTATTTGAATTTTAATTCACTTTAGCTTGTTGACAATCTATTGTTTAATTCAAACAGAAGAAGATTTGTAGAAAATTCAGAGAATTAGAGATAGGAAAAAAGGAAAAAAATATCGTTTTCTTTTCCACAAAGTGCCTTTTAAGCACTGATAACCCCTCACCCTGCGAATTTTCTCTAGCGGCGCGCTTGGGTCTTCGCTGTTATTGGTAGGTCAGTTGTCGTGATGTGCTTACGTATCCAGAATAGTGACTAACAAACATAGATTTGACACTCAAGTTAGGTTAGGTTAGGTTAAGTTAGGTACAGTACTATGTACTAAGACAAGAATGGACAAGGGGGGTGTGGTGGGTTTCCAGTGGTCAAAATTAGATATTTTTTCTGTTTTATTTTGTTGTTCCTCTACTCCTGTTGAAAGAAAATCTTTGTGGGGGGAGGGTTTATAGATAAAGAAACTGTCTTCCCATTTAAGCTCTTCCTATGTAGCCTTTTTATAATTACACACACTCAGCTACTCTAGAATTATGCATCTTTTGTAAATTATCATTAAGTATTACTTACTTTTCGATACCTACTAGGAAGTTTTTAGTTAGAGTCTACCTCACTAAGCGTTTTGCTGTATACGATTGAAAATATTTGCTTTTGCTGCTATGCCAGGCAAACGACAAGAATATTAATATCAAAGGCATTATAATTAAATCACTAATGACTTTATAAAGGGCTAAACTTAATTTTCTGTCTATCCGGCTAGTAGTAGTCATATCAAAAATAATGTCATGTTTTACTCAAAAAACTAATGAAATATTTCTATATAAAGATTTTATAATACTTCAATTTAATAGAAATAATTTCTGACTCAAGTATTCTATGGCAATCAGAGACAATTAATGATTGCCGGATTGCTTTGATTATTACGTTTCTTGTTTCTCGAAAAGCCACCCTAAATTGCCCTGTTGGGAAAATTTAAGGGGATTTGGGAAAATTTTCAATATAAGATTAGCATAGGCCATGCTATTGAATATTATTTAAAATTTGGAAGATTTAGAAAAAAGATGTGGATTCTTTAAAAACTTTTTGGCTCACTGCACTGCCTCACTAAAATTAGTGAGACTCTCTAAAAAATTTTGTGAAAAATACTCCAAAATCGCTTAATAAATCTACAAAAATTAAACAAAATCATATGTTAAAACCCTTTTATGATTTTATTTAATTTTTGTAGATTTTTTATGCGATTTTGGAGGATTTTTCACAAACTTTTGTTAGCGAGCCACACTAATTTTAATGAGGTAGTGAGTTAAAAAGTATATTTAAGTATCTACCACTGATTAATTATTCTTTTTTGATTCTAACTTTTCCTCCAATAAAGTTAAAATCGTTTAGCATAATTGCATGATATGCGTAATATTTTTTTAAGTAAGAATATGTTTGTCTAGTATGATCTTATAAACGGGAGACAATTTTAGGCAGATACTTGTTTGTTTCAAATTCCATAAAAATTGCACAGTGATCTAAAGGAAGCAAACTTATTTCTGAATTGAAGAAATAAAAAGAAAGATTGTCTTTTTGTTATTCTAATTTCAATAGATAATTTGGCTTGTGTGTATGTTTGCGTGTGTGAGTGTGTGTGTGAATGTGTGGATTAGTGAAGATTTTGTGTCATTAAAAGGGACACACCAAATCTAATTTTTAAAAATAAATTTCTAAGATATAAAAAAAACAGCAAAAAATGCTTAAGAAACTCATAGACATTTTAAAAAAAATAATTATAAAATATTAACAATTTGTTCAAGTGAATTTAAAGATTTTAATCATAATATTTGAAGTTAGTTATGTATGGTAGATATGTAGTTCTAGTAGCAATACTTCATTAAGCACATTATCTTGAGTGAATGTTAGAACAATTTTAAACATCTCGACTGTCGATGACATATTAAATGTGCCATTATTGACACGAACTTAGAGAGGAAGTTACTTTGGACTGTAAATTACACTGGTACCCAACGTTTTATTCGTTAGCTCAAAATTTTGGGTACCTTTATTGAAATCTTATTGGTTGTTTCCATACTAATAGTGTCCTAATCAACCAATAATTTCAATCTAAAGAAGGGGATATTTTGTTTATAATCATTGTGGATTTAAATCAATTTATCGTACATTGTCCTATCCCTTAAGATCCTTGCCAAAACCATTTTGTACAAAGCCTACATACATGTTAAAAAGGGCTAGTGTCCCTTTCAAGGAGGGGAATTAAACCTTTGTCTCGTGCCTGAATTAAATATATATTTACAATATAAAGAGATTTACTTTAAAAAGAAGACGTTTTCCTCAGGGAAACAGAGATAGGACAGTGCACATTAAATCAACGTGCATCCAATGTTAATAAACAATATCACCCCTTGTGTAGATTAAAGTATTTTTAGTGGAAATGAATTTTGCCCCTCTCTCTATTTCTGTGTTTTACCAAAGAGGGGACAAAACAATTATGTAAAACATTTTCTCGTATTCATTCGAATCCGGTGGATAGGAACCGGTTCTCATCCATACGAAAAAACCATGTCTAGCATCGTATTATATCCAGCTTTCTACGAATATAGAAATGTACAATCATAAGATTAAAACCAGTTTTTTTAGCCGGTGCCTCCGGTTCCCTAACTTTATAATTTTCCCATGCAGTAAAATCCCATAATCAGTAAATCATACGGAAACTTAGATTTGGTAAAAGAAATCATCATGCTTAGTATTTATAGACGAATACCAAATCATAAATTTTACGCGTAAATTTAGATTTATTTAGAATATACGTGGATATTATGACAGGGGAAATATTGTCGTCAATTTAGATTGCTAACATCTACATCATTTTTTGTTTCATCCAATAGAAGAGGAGGGATGAGGTAGGATGTGAGAATGGGAGATAGTTATTTTAGCCAGCAACAAGAATCAATTTATCAGAGTACATATTAATCGGGTGTTAGTTCCAAGTAATAATAAATTCATTACAATTTATAACTTTTCATGCAGTCAAAAACACTATAACTTAAATTGCTGTTAAATTGCTTAAAAAGTAATTTCTCTGGGCAATAATACATAACGAAAAAAAAGTTTTTTCTTTTCGTTGATATTAATTCTTAAAAATCTTTCCAGTATGGCTTCGAAACCGATAAACATCCGCTGAATTAGAAGCGGTACCTACCTAGACATACTGAATACCCGAATAAAATAGTTGTATGTATATTTCATGTATTTTAAGATCATAAGATGAAGCCTATGAAATTAATTTTAATTTTAATAATAAATTCTAATCTTGTGTGTCGAGAAGTAGGTTTTTTTTCTAAGCAAAGATATTCGTTGATTTGCTTTAAAAATGTCTATAAGATAAAATTAAAAAAAGAGATAAAAGGACTTTAATA
Organism: Acartia tonsa; assembly: GCF_053477335.1. Lineage (NCBI taxonomy): Eukaryota > Metazoa > Arthropoda > Copepoda > Calanoida > Acartiidae > Acartia > Acartia tonsa. The sequence goes on along the minus strand of NC_137265.1, from coordinate 49,933,817 downwards.
TAGGAATATTATTGATAATCAAAGGTAAACACTTTTGTTTGTATGTACCAGTATAGAATGGCGGCTAAGTGTGCAAAGAAAAATAGGCAAGGGCTGCTATTCAACCAATTAATTCAGTTTAAAATTGCCGAAAATTAAATATTTTGTTGGAGTAAAGTTAGAGTAAAACTTTTTTTGTGTAACTGAAAGGGAAGTGGGTAAGAAGGGGGAGAAAAAAGGGAAGGGGGATGAGGTGAAATTTTCACTTAGAATTGTTTTCAGAATCACATTCCCTGAAAATAGGCAAGTAAGAGTATAACAATGGTATATAATAGTTTCTTGACAGTCATCTATAATACAAAGTAGAACGATGTCTGTCAGTCTGTCTGTCAGTCTGTCTGTCCGTCTGTCTGTCCGTCTGTCTGTCCGTCTGTCTGTCCGTCTGTCTGTCCGTCTGAAGCTTAAGATCTCGGTAACCACTGAACCGATCGGATTCTACTCTTGAGGGTATATGCCTATTGGTCCTGTGGTGGTTTTAAGCTATTTTCCTGGGGGGTGGGACACCCCTAACCCCCCCCAAAAAAACAAAAAAATCCCCCCCTTATTTTTTATTTTGCTCTGCTACAGGCTGCCGCAGGCTGCCCTTTATTATTTTTTATTCCAGCATTTATTTTGAATGAAAGAATAGCAACATTCTCTCACTAAAAACAATAAATATTAATTTTTTTTATCACCTCTTGGGGCAAAGCCCCTAGAGGCTAGGGGCGAAGCCGCTAGTCCTTATAATAAAGTAACAGGATGTTTATGTGTTTGTGTGTTTGTATGTTTGTACCGAAGGATCTCGCTAACCGCTGAACCGATCGGGTTCTCCTTAACAGGGTAGCTTCTCATAGGTCCCGGGAAGGTTTATAACTATTTTCTTGGGGGGTGGGACACCCCCAACCCCCCAAAAAATGAAAAATCCCCCCCCAAAATTTTTATTTAACTAAAATAAAAAATTTTTTACTTTTTCTTTTAAAATCTAATTTAATTTTTAAATTCGACTCTCTCCTCCTCAAGTGCCCCTAGAGGCCTCTAGAGGCGTAGCCGCTAGTTGTTACTAAATCAATTAGGAAAATTAGGATAACTTTTAATACAAATTTGTTCAAGTCAATAATCAGTTGAAATCATCTGACGCTTTGACGATTAATGTAAAATGGCACACAGATAACGCTTTAATTGCAAGAAAATTCTCAAGAAGTTCTTGTGATGCTGCGCAAAATGGTACAAAAAAATGACGTCATACTATAAAGTTGTCCAATGAGATGCCAGTATACATTGTAATTGACCAATGGTAAAATATATACTCGCCTCTCATTGGTTATTTTATCATATGACGTCAATTTTTTTGTACCATTTTGCGCAGCATCAGTTCTTGTTGTTACCAAAACGTTTATGACTAAGGGGTACATTGCTTTCAAAGCATCAGTAAGATCTTTTTTAACATTTTTTTCGTTTTTTCGTCACCCATCTGACTTCCAACAAACGTTATGAATATTCTTGTCCTTGTTTTTTGAATAATTTTATTTGTTTTAATATATTCTTTAATCCAGATTATTGACTGGTAGAAAAACTGTCTCACATACAGATTTACAGATTTAATCAGCGACACTGGATAATTCTTTGAAAAAAATAGCTGGGAGTCCCAGTGTTGCAGAGCCGGGAGCCGTGGAGCCGCCATATTTTGCTGGAGCCGGATCCGTAATTTTCGTTGAAAAACAGCTCCGGCTCCGGACTAGATAAACAAAGAGATTTTTTATAAATTATAATTTGGTAACTCTGTTTTGTCATGTGCAAATGTCCCTTTTAAGTTTTTCAAGTCCATTTTTATCAAAAATTGAACTTTTAAAACCTTCAAAAGTCAAAAATAGACATGGGGAAAAAAATATGCCGAGTTTTTCTTGATTTTAGGTCGGAGCCGGAGCCGCACCAAAATCAAACGGCTCCGCAACGCTGGCTGGGACCATCAAACAAGGGTTGTGTAATCAAAGGGTTGGTTGGTTGTCTCTACTGTAACACTTTATTATTCGTAGATGTAAAATTATAAATATGATATTCCTTCTCCTGCTAAGTCAAGCCCGTGACACAGTCTTTAAAATGGCGCAACAGATTACCTTGCTTTAGTTAGGACTTTAGAAAAGAGTCGTGCAATCAAAGGTTGCTCTTTTTTGTTCAGAGAGTTACATGTTCTGCTAGAGGGTGTCAAAATACAGATTTAGAAGTTACAAGCTAAAATCATGCAATCAAGAGTGGTTGTACTGATTTGGTTAGGACTTCTAGAAAAGGTTGTACAATCAAAGTTTGCTTTTTATGTCCAGAAAATTACACTTTGATGTCTCAGAGTATTGATAACTAGAGTTGGCTCGATATAATTATCTCCCTATTGGCTAGTTTTCTATATGCATATCTATTTCTCAATAAATCTATTTTCCTCACCCGGCATTACTATCTAAAAGAAAGTAAATATTTAATAATTTAAATGATTTTTAAAAGATTTTTTTAAATTATATTTTTTTCTTTACATTACCATCACCAAAGGGTTAATGATGATGATTACAATTTTAGTTTAATATTTGAACACACAAAATGTCGCCACAATCGAATTCTTTTAAAACATAGTTTTCTTAAATTTATCATATTATAAATTTAAATTTTCTTTTTTATGATTAGAAATTAAATACATCAATATAAGGTAAATAGCAACATGAAATGAAAAAAATTAATTTATTTTTAATAAAGTAAAATAATGGGTCTTATCGTTCTGGGCAATGAGAGTTTATTATGGATTATTGGAGCACTATGAGTTTTAATCATATATTCCTTGGAAAACTTGAGCTCGTTTATAGACATTTATTTCCTATATAGATCTGGCATGGATCTTGAAGCAATTAGGCAGGCCGTTTTGTACATGTTAAAAATTGGAAGATTTCATTAAATAAAAGTAATCGCAAATATACTTAGTAAATGAGTAAACAGTCAAATTTCGACACAACCCAATCTTTCCCGATTTTGTATAATTTTTACGGAACACGATTCCAGTGACGTCATATTTTTCTTTCCCGAAAAAGGGAAGGGGGGAAGAAAAAAAGAGATGGGAGAAAAGGGGTTTTTCCCCATCTCTTTTGAAGAGATTTTCTTCCCCCCTTCCCTTTTTCGGGAAAGAAAAATATGACGTCACTGGAATCGTGTTCCGTAAAAATTATACAAAATCGGGAAAGATTGGGTTGTGTCTCAAATTTCGTGCAATAGAAGGTTTTGTCTGAGGACCAACTAGAATCAATTAAATGGCCTAAAAATAAATTGCTTCGGTGAAGAGAAGAAACTTTTTCGAAAATTTGTTGTTATTATTTTTCTTTATCCTTGAATGTTTTGTATTTCTTGAGAAAAATAAATTAATATTTATTGAATATTATATAATTGTACTTTAAAAAATACAATTTATTTATTGTAATTTATTACAGGGTGTCCGTCGGAAACTGTTTTTTTATACGCTTATTACTCCCTTAATATTTGAGCTATATTAGTAAAATAAAAAGTATTTGGTAGTCTACTACTCACTATTTTATTGAATAATGATGAAAAATCCACAAAATAAACAGGAAAAATCTACGAGGTATTACATCAGAGGTTTCTTTTATTGAATTTAGACTAACCCATCAAGAAAATATTTACTTTGTGAACTTTAGGATGAGTTAGGGGCAAAACGGCTGGTCGCTCAGACTTGATAGGCATATCAATAGAACTCGCTTGACATGGCAAACCAAAAATTCCCAATATTTTAAGAATCTGAAGTGTAATATATAAGTGAACAATATGAAAAAATAGGCATAATATTGATCTTCTTTGTTAATTTTTCATGTGAGCTAGCTTCAAATGCACACAAGAACCTGAACTATACCAGATTTTTTAATTAGACTACAATGCCAGTTCTTATAATGTCTGGAATAAGTCTTTGTGATCCACCGTTTGGCCACCAGCTGCTTTAATAGTTAACTAAGACATATTTTTCTTGTGGGTTAGTCTTATATTCACTAAAATCAGTCTGTTATGTATTACCTTGTAGATTTTTTTCTGTTAACTTTGCGGGTTTTTCATCACTAAATGGTCAGTAGTAGGCTGCCAAATACTTTTCATTTTACTAAGATAGCTCAAATATTAAGGGAGTAATAAGCGTTTTAAAAAAAACAGCTTCCGACGGACACCCTGTATATTTGATTTTAGACTGATCTTGCAAGCTTTTACGCCAACGAATAAGAGATCGTGTTTATAAAACTTTGGGTATCAGTACTTTATAGCCCAATGTCCCCTCCCTCACTTGCTACAAACTGTATTGTAGCTGCGCTACTTATGGAAAAAGTTGTCCTTCTCGGTTAAAACCGCAAGACAAACAAACAAAACAAAACAATATTTCATTTTCTTGCAATATATCCATTGATAACATAGTGTTAGATAATTAATCTTCCATTTACTGGCGGTTTCCCTTAAATTACCAAGTCGAGCACATAACCCCCCCAGGGGCGTCCAAGCTTTTTTTTTGGGGGGGGGTAAAATTTTTTTAAGGGGGGGGGGGTAATTCGGTTTTAGGGGGGGGTAAAATGGCGCGCGAAGTGCGCCGCGAATTTTTTTTACCCCCCCCAAAATTTTTACCCCGGGGGTAAAATTTGCTTGGGGGGGTAATTACCCCCCCTGAAATCTGTTGGCAGGGGTAAAATTTGTTTACCCCCCCCAAAATTTACCCCCGGGGTAAAATTTTTGGGGGGGGTAATTTAAATTTTATTAAAAATTCAGTATTAAAAATGCGCTCGAAGCGAGCAAAATTTTTTTTTGTTAGAGATTTTTTATTTTGGGGGGGGTAAATTCGTTTGGGGGGGGGGGGTAATCGCCCCATTACCCCCCCCCCTTGGACGTCTATGAACCCCCCCCCGGCCCCCCGAATTTAATTTTGAACTAGCGGCTACGACCCTAGAGGCCTCCAGTGTCACTTTAAATGTTTTTTTTTTAAATGATACGTAACATTTCTATGTTGCGTTCAAGTCTCTACCTAAATTTTTTTTCGATTTTTTGTAATTTATCTTGGGAGGGAGGTGGTACCCTCCCCCAAAATAGTTATAAACCTTCCCGGGACTCATGAGAAGCTACTCTGTTAAGGAGAACCCGATCGGTTCAGCGGTTAGCGATATCCTTCGGTACAGACAAACAGACACATAGACAAACACACATCCTGTTAATTTATTATAAGGATTAATTTATAATACATGTTATTCGATTGCTTGTTTGTTCCTTTAGGTCAGGTTAGAGGTGGTTGGGTATTGAGTAGCCCCGCAGGTTATATTCACTGCATATATAGGGTCCTCATTGTTATCCCCCCCCCCCCCCCATTATTTTAATTTCTTTTAAAAAGTAGTGGGAGGGGGTGGGGCAGTAATATATTGCCACTTTAAAGGAAAGCACCCATTTACTTATACATTATCAACACATAGTGTTAGATGTTTCATTTATCTTTAAATTTCATGGCCGCACAACATCATTTTTCTTATGTGATTAATATTCATTTAGAAATGGAAACAAGGATGATAAATTTATTAAAATAAGCCTCCAGAAAATATACTGCTAAAAAACTGCCACAAGTTGACCCAATAATCCAAATTTGAAACCTCTAGCTTAAATAAAAATGTATAGGCATCTTAAAATTACAGTGAAAGTCTTTAAAAAATTTCAGTATACACCAGCTAGAAGCAAAATATAAGCTTATTTTGGGGCACAAAGTTATAATAACAGTAATTGATTACGTTTTTTATAATAAAAACACCTCTTTTCTTAATAAATCTCTCAAAAAAATCTATTTGATTTCTGTGACTAAACGTAAAATCCTGGCAGAAAAATAAGGTAACTTATATTTAGCGGTAAAAGTTATGTACCTTTAACCCTTTACAGTCGGGCCCCTTGCCGCACCTTATTATCTCAGTTCCTATTAGAGCTAGAGGGCTAAATCTATATGTGCAAGTCCCCTGTTTGATAATGAATTTCCGACCTTTTATAAGTCTAAGTCAATTTTCGCTTCCTTCACCCTTTTATTTAACAACCTTTGTTTTTAGGTCTTTTTTTACTTAAAAATTTCAAACGGCTGTAATTTTCTTATTTTTTAAGCTAGAAGAAAAATTTTTTTCCAGAAAATGTTTATCTTTATGTAAATTTTACATTAGAAATATCAAAATATAAATTTCAGCGGCCGCAGCTGTACTTGGCAGCTGCCAGCTGCCGCAGTCGGCGGTCGGCGGGAAAACGGCGGCGGATCTTCATGAAATTTTAATACGTTATGTAGACATGTAAGAAAAGCTTAAGTTTAAAATTTGAAGTCTCTAAGTCAAAAATTGCGGCCACAGGAGCCTTTTAAAGATTTCTGGAGACCTGGAGGATCAGGACCTGCAGGATCATACCTGGAACTTGAAAGTGACTTGAACACCTTTATTTTATATAAGGATGTACTACTAGAGGATTTTTTAATATTTTGGTATGATAAAATGCTTTGTTTTAGTCAAAAAAATATTTTTGCTCTTTACCTGGATGACCCTGCCAGGTTTGCTGGCACCCTGTGCCCGCCAGAATGGAGATATTCAAAAAATTCCAACTCTCAGTTATGTGTCATACCCATACTTAAAAAGTCAAGCAGTTAGGGCTCTTTATCTTTCACACACAGAAAATGAGATAGAAAAAACCGGATGGGGGGGCGTTCAACGCCCCCCCCCCCCCGACCGTTAAGGGTTAATAGAATTATCCGGCAATCCAGCTGCAGAGGAAAAAAACTTACTCTGAAAACTGTTTCTGACAGCCGGACATTTAGAAGTAAATTAAAGCTTCGTTACTAAAATTGCTATATGTATACACAATTTTGATTGCTTTTAAGCAAATATCAATTTAGAATAATTAATTAAAGTTAGCTAGGATATTAGAAAATATAAAATAAACAAAATATTAAAGGGGTGATACCCCTTCCCCCCCCCCCCCTCCCAAATAAATAAGGCTTGGACTTCCTTGCCTGTGGACTTGAACTTTGGGGTGCATCCGCCATAAAAAAATGTCAACTAGAGCTTTATTGGCTGATGTTTTCCACCGTTTATGCATTCTGGAAGGATCTGATGCGGATAGTTTTTAAAAAGTGCGGATTTCAATTATATAGCAGAATGCCACAGCTTGTAAAAAAAGCCCATTCACAAATTATGTAGGTTTTGAGATTTAATGCTATACCCCCTTAAAACAAAACAAAAATACAATTATATAAAAAAATAATAACTCTATTTTTAAGCCGCTAAACTTTGCGCTATATACATGCAGGGAAGGAGAGGACATTGGACTGTAAATTATGCTAGTACCTTAACCCCTTACAGTCGGGCCCCTTGCCGCACCGTAATCGGTCGGGGGGGGGGGGGGCGTTCAACGCCCCCCTTATTATCTCAGTTCCTATTAGAGCTAGAGGGCTAAATTTTTTTGTGCAAGTCCATGGTTTGATAATGAATTTCCGACCTTTTTTAAGTTTAAGTCAATTTTCGCTTCCTTCACCCTTTTATTTAACAACCTTTGTTTTTAGGTCTTTTTTTACTTAAAAATTTCAAACGGCTGTAACTTTCTTATTTTTGAAGCTAGAAGAAAATTTTTTTTCCAGAAAATGTTTATCTTTATGTAAATTTTACATTAGAAATATCAAATATAAGTTTCAGCGGCCGCAGCTGTACTTGGCAGCTGCCAGCCGCGGCAGTCGGCGGTCGGTGGGAAAACGGCGGCGGATCTTCATGAAATTTGAATACGTTATGTAGACATGTAAGAAAAGCTTAAGTTTAAAATTTGAAGTCTCTAAGTCAAAAATTACGGCCATAGGAGCCTTTTAAAGATTTCTGGAGACCTGGAGGATCAGGACCTGCAGGATCATACCTGGAACCTGAAAGTGACTTGAACACCTGTATTTTATATAAGGATGAACTACTAGAGGATTTTTTAGTATTTTGGTATGATAAAATGCTTTGTTTTAGTCAAAAAAATATTTTTGCTCTTTACCTGGATGACCCTGCCAGGTTTGCTGGCATCCTGTGCTCGCCAGGATGGAGATATTCAAAAAATTCCAACTCTCAGTTATGTGTCATACCCATACTAAAAAAGTCAAGCAGTTTGGGCTCTTTATCTTTCACACACATAAAATGAGATAGAAAAAAACGGATGGGGGGGCGTTCAACGCCCCCCCCCCCCCCGACCGTTAAGGGTTAAGTTTTAAACTGTTCTCTCATTGAATGGTTTGAAATATTGATTGGTTGGTTTAAACTAGCAGTGTTCTAACTTGTCAACCAACAACATTAATCTAAGGAAGAGGCAATTTTGTTTATCATCATTGGGGATGTACATTAATTTATCGACTTTTGTCTTATCCCTTAAGATCCCTGAATATATAAGCACGCAACTGACTGAAGAAATTATTTCTTCTTGAAGTAACAAATGGTATAGAATTATACAGATTAGCTCTATACCTATCATATATCTTAACTAGTAGAGAATAGATATAATATCCCAGATGCTCAACTACACATAAAAATCAGTCTAGCCCAAAAAAGAATTTAAAGCCGACAAGCTTGTAATGTGCATATAATAAAAAACTTTCCACTTTGGCACTTTCTAACCAATAATATAAACGGATTGTTTGACCGTTTGATTCCTATTGGTCCAATTAAAAAAATGATCATTCAGACTTTCTATGTACATTTATTTACTGGAGTTGATATCTTTAAAGTTTATTTGACTCTTTACTCCGTTGTACTTCTAGATAGCAAAGCTACTCTATAATTTGTCCGTTTGTCTATAAGCTACATTGAAAGGAAATTTTTTTCGGGTGATGTTATTCATATAGATTTTCAATGCTTTCAGATAGAATCAAGGCTATTTTCAGTAGTCTTTTTTTCTTTGGACGTTTACCATTCGGTAGGATATTGTTCCAAATTATGTAATTATGACAAATTTAGGCTCATAATAATTCAACAGAATAATCTCAAAGATTAATTTATAATTAATGAAAAATTTTCATCAAAATCTTATAATATTTATATAATGAAATTGAAATTAATATTTTTAAATACCCTTAAAGAATTTATAAGCTTAGCATAATTAGTTTTAATTCTACTTAAAGATTTGCAAAAATTTACCAGGGTTTAAGGTGTTGGTACATAAATTTTTCTTTCAGGGATAAAACAGTTGGCTTTCGAGGCATAACTCATATATTACCAGAGATAAAGGAATTGATACTCAAGACTTATTTAATTTTTTATAAAATTTTTACGGCACCTATGGCTAAATATTCTGATAGAGAAGCAACAGAATGTTTGTCTGTCTATACCGATAGAACTGAAGTAGATCTCATTTACAGAGAAGCTTCCTCTGGGTTCTGAAAAGGTTTTATGGCTATTTTGAGAAAGGGCAACGTCCATCATCCTCCTAATAGAAATCACCCATAGATAAAGTACTAAAACTTACATCAATTCAAGGACGTCCAATCACCCAATTACCCCCCCCCCCCACAAAAAAATTGGAATTTTTACTCCCCCCCCCCCAAATTTTTTTTTAAAAGCTTGGACGTCCTTACCTATATGATATAAAGATTACCCCCTCCCCACAAATGAAAAAGGCTGGACGCCCTTGCATCAATAAATGACATTATAATTCATAATAGCGGCTTCGCCCCTAGCCTCTAGGGCCTTTGTTCCAAGAGGTAATGTAGTAAAAAAATGTAGTACATGTGGTGCAGCACCAAATAGTTGGTATCATCTGCATCATCAAAAAAAATGATGGGGAATTTTTTAATTTTTTAAGGGGGTTGGGGGACCGGGGTGTCACACCCCCTAAGAAAATAGCCTAAAACCACCACAGGACAAGTAGTTATATTCCCTGAAGAGTAGAATCCAATAAGTTCAATGGTTACCGAGATCTTAAGGGACAGACATCAAGCTACTTTGTATTATAGATATAATAAATAATAGATATAGATTATCTCTACTACAATCGGGTTTAGTTCAAATACACACAAGTTACGGATAATTTGTCTGTCATACAAACAGAAAGACCAGTACTAAGAGTAGCTGCAACACTAAAGCCGAAACAGCTCTATTAGAATACGTTAACTCTTGCAAATTAGATACGCAAATTTGTGTGTGTGTGTATGTGTGTGTGTGTGTGTGTGTCTGAGTGAGATATGCCATTTTCTGTGTATGGGTGTGAGTGTGTGTGTGTGTGAACATGTTTCTGTAAAACATAGATGTTTCATATTGACAAACAATTGCAATTAATTTTCTTCTAAAATAGAGCAACGTATTCGTAGGCTTAAATTTTTGTGTACTTTTATCAAAATCTTGATTGGTAGGTACAAAATATACCAGATTTAATCTACATAGTGATGGTGATTTTGTTTTCATAATTGAGGATCTATATTGATTTATCATCCTATCTAATGCCGATATAATGCCAGGTCAAGAGACAGACAGGGGTGGTGTGGGTTAGTGTGCGAATCAGAATTAAGATTACGCGGAAATCTAAAAATAATTATGATTAATAGAGATTTGAAAGTTTTTGCTGCGCCATATTGCGAGGGATAAAAAGTGTCTATTGTTCGTCGGGCATATTTAGGGAGGGGGGGGGGGGAATGGTTTAATTTTGGGGTTATGTATGACCCCCCTTCATCTAAACACTTTTATAATTTTAGCTTAGATTACATAAGACTTAATATTCTTACATAGCGAGAAAGAGTATTACTAAAAAATAGTCTTAAATCTTATAAAAAATAAAATATCTTATTGGCTATAAGCTATCTAATGTTATAAAATGATATGTAAACAAATCTTTAGAATATTTAAATAATAGAAAACAGAAAGAATTTTAAGTATTTCTTACTCTACATGTCTCATGTCTGATAAGAACTGAGAAACCACTACACTGCAATATCCTTTATATTTGGCTGGTTTTAGGCTATTTCTTTAAAAGGTTAAACAACTACAAAAGAGAGAAAAAAATCTCCTCCCAGCAAAAAATTATGTTCAGGTTTTTTCTTGTTGAATAAAACCAAAACAGTGGTAAAAACAACCTAAAAGATTTCATGACAAATAAAAGTAATGAAAAATCTCTCATAATATGTCTTCATCTTAAAATCTCAATGACAAACTTTGGTGGTTTCCCTTAAAGTGCCTAGTCGAACAAAGAACCCCCTCCCTCCTATTTGAAATACATTGAAAAAGGTGTTGGAAAAGGGTATTTTTTGTTTGGGTAAGGTAAATTAAAAGTGGGGGGTGGGGGGCTTTTGCTCAGTATGCCCTTGGGGACTTTAAGGTGGGTCATATATGACCCAAAAAACAGTTTCTAAGAATTATTTTATAAAATAACAAGTACTTTTCCTTGACCTTTATGAAAAAGAGAAAGTTATAAAATAACAGTAATAAAGTAGTAAAATCCGTGGAACTCGACCCTGTCTTTGTTCACTGGGCCTAAAAACATAAGTAAAACAAAATCACCCAACATAACAAAGACTCGGACGAACACTCCACTTTAACATACATGAAAATCATTTAAATAAAACATTCGCTCTATCCAGTTTCTATATCCAGTTTTATCCAGATATGTTAAAATGGCCTAGTTAGAATAAAACGCGCTACAACCTTCTATTTTTGCGCAAACAAAATCATATTGCAATGTACAGACAAACACACTTTCTACTTTGATAAACGTTTCCATAAAACAACAAATTTACCACAAAAAGTGTATTTTTCATCTTTGGAAAATGGATAGTTATAGACTTATATCAATTATCAATAAATTTGTATAACAATCAAATAAAAATAGATTATCAAAATTTGTGATTTTAACATGTAAAATAAAATGATAACATTTTAGATATTATTTTAGATAAACTAATAATTTTAAAATATTAGTAATGATATAGTGTATGTTAAATATTTTTTCTATAAAATGTGTGATTTTGCTAATATTTACTATAAAATTCTCACTGTATTGTTCGGGTATATATCACAAAAAGGGTTAGCTCACCTTCCACATATTAAAAACTTTCACTGACTATGTCTATAAATATGAGAAGACAAGGGAAGACATCATCAGTTTTCAGGGTACCACTATCTCAGGTTCAGTTTCTAAATCTTGCAGCAAGCCCGTTCCTCTGTGATATAAACTCGTACAGCAACAAAACCTGTAATAAAATAGTCTTTAATAATTAAATTGGAATTTTAGAACTGTAAATAAAATACTGAAACTTAAATGGAATTTTTTCTTTTTATTTAATTTTAGGGTTTAATCCCAATATTGTTAATAAATATGTAAAGCAGAATGTCCTCCGCTTTTGGCTTATTAAACATACGTCTGGGTTAAAACCCAGGCCAGAGGAAATAACGTCCTAACATATTGTTTAATAAACTTTGAAGGCCAGGGATAAGGGTTGGCAGTAGAACTTGAGTAGGAAAACTGATAGTTTTAGGGCGGACTGACTCTAAGTGTAAAAAGTATAAATAACTTAGTCTCAATCTGACCTAAAATTTAGGACATGGTACAAAAGGGTTAAAAAATACATTGATATTTCTGACGGGACGGTTAAATCTGCTGTATCTACGAGTAAGTGAGAGTTGTAGCTAGGTGACACTAACAAATCTAGCTCCTCGGGACCAGCGAGACGTCCCAGAAGTGGTTCCGTTACCGGTTTCATCATCACCCGATCAAAGTAAGTAACCATAGTAATAATAGAAATTTTTTTCCAGAGGGGGATATTTTGGAACTAGCTAATATAATTGAGTAAAAAAGGCCTATTTACTTGAATAACACATTAGGCTGTTTCAAAATACAATTTTTTCACATTTTTACCTATTTTTTCCAAATAGATAAAAAAGTGAATACCTCCCCGGAATTACTATTCTATTCTCACAAAAGGACCAAAACGAGAAAATAATAGTAATGTAGGATACAGATGTAATTTATATATAAACTTACCAATAAATATTCAAAATAGAACCAGATCATTATAACAAAACGGACAGCTAAGGCAACATAAAGTAGAAAGAAGGTCAGGGCCCAGACAAAGGCAGCCTCTGGCAACATAATCACACAGCAACACCTAAAATAAAATAAAATTATAATGACAAGCAAAGTTAGAGATCATATACAATCATTGGATGATGATCTATATATTGAAGATCATCCCTTTAACCAATATCCATTTAACCCAGAATACGCACATTCCAGCGGTAGCGAAATATATCTCCGTGCAAACGATTTTGACGGAGATATACAATATCTTGAGAGAGCTGAGTCTCGTCAAAATATAAATTCCGCTACCGCAATGTCGCTATTTAACAAATTAAAAAGCAGGACACAAAATATTACAGTACAAGCCGATGTACACAAGGAGAATAGGCCAGTAGCCCCTCCGCGTATTAAGGAAGAAAAACTAGACAAAACTAATAGACCAATCAAAGAAAATATCCCAAACGACATTGACTCATATCCAAAAGCTAGAGGCCTACCATCAGACTACACAGAATTTGAATATGACGCAACTGACGTAGATGAGAGAACTAAAATAGATAAAAAAGGCAAAAACAAAAAAAGTCACAATAAAGATCCTAGTGACCAGTCAGATACAGACAGCAGCTATAAAAGAAAAAGAACTAACAAGACAAAAAAGCAACAAACAAAATATGACACATACAGCAGTGATTCATCTGAGAGTGAGTCTGAAACTGTCAGACAGACAAAAACAAAAAAGTATCACAAAAATGACAGAAGTGATACAGATGACACAACAGATAATGACAGACAAGACACAAAATACAAAAACCACGGCAAGGACCAACGTGGAAAGGACAATGACAAACGCTGCAAAAATGGCAAAAATGACAAAAATGACAAAAATGACAAAAATGACAAAAATGACAAAAATGACAAAAATGACAAAAAAGATAAAAAAGGCAATAAAAAAAGAGAAAACAAACAAAGAGAAAGAAAAGGTCACGGAGATAGCAGTGACGATAGTAGCACAGACAGTGACAATGACAGGAAAAAAGACAGAAAAAATAAAAAGGATAAACATTATTGGTCTAGTAGTTCGTCAGAAAACAGTTCGTCAAGCGATGACGAACGCTCCTACGGCTATAAAAATAAAGCTGAGAAAAACACCAACCTTTTAAAACAATTAGAATTATCAGACAGTCAGGTCCACCAACTCAAGCAGTTACTATCATCCGCACACTCAGCTGTAGACCTTAATATAAAGAAAATTATAAAACTTGTGCCTAAATCACTAGTTAAAGGACCATGTGATCATTATAGAATTAGCAAAGAGATAAAGGTGCTCGGTAAGATACCGAACACCTTTTCTGAAGCTACTAATCCTATACTCTTTGTAGGATCCTTTTCATATATAAATGACTTTAAAAGGCCTTTTACACACTCAACATACAATAATCTTCTGGCTCATTATTTCAGCCCAGAGGCCCGAAATAAAATGGACCAATTAGAAATAGATCCTAATAGCTTAAAAGGGACTGAATTTGTGACCAAAATTATCACAACAATAGGAGGTGAATTACTTACGTCTTCGGACTATGAGAAAAAGTTTCATACATACAAATTCACCCCTAAAGATGAGGATCGCCCTAATGTTTGTGCCATAAATTTGGCAGCGTGGCTAAAAAAGACTGGACAGACACCAGAGGCTCAAATGAGTAAGCTAAGGGAAAAAGTGAATAATTATCTTATCCCTAGTAACTTGCAAAGTAGTTTTATAACTGCAACTAACACCCCAGACTGCAACCTTGAAGTTATTCTAAACTGGTTTAGTGTTAACAAAATTTTCTTTGACCAAGCAATTGAAAGGAAAAGGAGAAATAAAGAAAGGCCCGAAAATAAGGCAAATATAGGTCAAATACAGGGAAAAAAGGAAAATAAGTCTAACCCAAAACCAGTTAAACAAATGCCTATAACTGAAGATAAAAAGGTGGACACAAATGAAAACCAAAATAAGCCAGTCCAAAATCAAAACTATAGGCCTCCAAGGAAAATATTCCCCCCTTGCCCTCATTGTGCAAAAGAAACACATTTGGAGGAACATTGTATGCGACATCCTGACCCAGATCAGCGCCAAAAGAATAGGAATTGGGTTGAAAAGAAAAGGATGGAAGCAGCTATAAGACTACAATTAAAATGTCTCTTATGCAATCAGGACAGCCACGCTGCCGATACTTGTCCTATTTTTAAAGGGGTGACGCCTTGCCAAGATCCATGCAAGAGGTGCGAAAAATACGGTTTATTCCGTAGGCACCACCCCATAAATCACTGCAATATCCCAGAAAAAAACTAGATAGGCAGCCGAGCATCTCCCAACAAGCCCAACTTAATGTAAATAAAGTAAATATGTCCGACACTTATTGGGAAATGCCCGGCGGTTGCCGCCAAGAAAATATAAATAAAAAAAACTCACCATTAAATAATATTCAACACGTTCCACTCATGGAGCCAGATACAAACACAGAATTAACGTCTCAACCTAAAATAGATAACATAATAGAGTTAAACCAATTAGAACAAGTAGAAAAAAGTCTAGATAACACGAACTTAAATTTTGAAGAATTACAAGATACTGAAATTTTAAATCAAAAAATGCATGAGATAACAAAAAATAAGGACGAAAATTCGGACATTGATGAGGAAAACATATTAGAACCATTAAATATTCATGTAAATAAAATCGATAAGGAATTTAATGATATGTTTTCTATAACTACAAGTAACGTGTCTACCCCCAATTATAGTCGGACAAGCAGTCTCGAATCACTAATAACCCCTTCATTTTATATGGATGATAATAACGTCCAAACAAATCAGTCTGATGAAAAATCAGAAGACGAACAAATAGATATAAACAAAATAGAAAACAATCCGAATAATGAATCATTAAACACAGATAATAGTAACGAGGACAATGAAGAATTGCCAAGTGACATTTTTAAATATGACATTGATGATACAGACTTACTAATGGAAAACTGTAATATGAGTCGAGCGGAAATAAAAGATGAATTAGAAAAATTCATAAACAATAGCGATGACGATATTAGTATTCTATCAGACAAAGAGGACTGTATTAATGATGACAATATAAGTACAAATAGTACAAATTCTGAAGAATATCTAACCAATTTAAGCGAAATCTTTAAAGAATTTGAAGAAAATAATAATACGGACAATATAGAAGAAAAAATAGAAAAATTAGCATACGTAGTTGCTAATATTAACTTAAATGACGAACAAACAGACAAAACCTCTGATAAAGAAACAGATATATTTACCTTATTAGAAGGTACAATAAATATTGAAGGGAATAGCGCACAAACTCCAGACAATTCAGTAACCATAAGCCAATCATTGTTTTCTGAAACACAATACATAGATCAATACAAAAAATCAGAGGAAAACATTGAAAACAATGACCCAGAAAATAATAGCATATTCAATAAAATGAAATCAAAGATTAAAAACAAACTAGAGGAAAACACACTAATTAGTACTTTGTTACTGATAATGCTTATTAACTCTCTTGGTCACTTTGCGCCATGGTTAATAATGGGTATAAGCACTATGTTATACTGTTTTAATTATGGGAAGTTAAAATTGAGTGAGTGGATAAGCACAATCAGTAACAAAAATGAGAAAATGTTTGATTTGAATAATATTGAAGAAGGCCTAAAAATCAAAACTATTCAATCAAACATATCTGTACTCGAAAAAATCGAGGTACCCTATCTAATAAACAATCAGAGGCACATTTCGGAACTTGATTGTGGGGCAGCAGTCAACTGTATATCAGCCAACTTACTTAAACAGTTGCTCCCCACATACAAGTTCCTAAAAAGTGCCAAACAATATCGCCTTAATTCGGTAGAAGGAGCCAACATAGAAGTTGAATCCTGTAAAAAAATACCATGCATATTTGACGACGTAGGTAAAGTTTTCCTTGACTTTCATATACTAAAGGAAGATAATATTAGCCTTCTAGGACGCCCGTTTATGACCAAGATGAATATTTCATTAGAAGTTAAAGGGGAAAAAATAACAATAAACCTTAACCCAGTGAAAAAAACTAAAGAAGCTAAAATACCATATTGTGTAAACATCAACAATATTAAACTCAGTCAAGGGGAGGAAAAAGAGGAAATATTTAGTATAAAAAATAAAGGTCAAGAAGAACTCTACCTACCTCATCATAGCAACCACAACAATATAAGCATTTACTATAGAATATATAAAATTGATCGCAAAAACAGCGTGACTCTCGGTGTGACCATAAAGAATGTGGGAGAGAACGATCTTGTCTTGAAAAGCGGAGATCTCTTGCTTGGATTAATCCCTTACACACCTGAAAATAAAAAAGAACCAATTAATAAAATTAAAGGTTTTAAAAAAAGTAAGATAGGATCTATAAGAAAAGTTGAGACAATGGACGAAAAAAATCAGAATAATGAGCAATCTAAAGACCTAGTAGTACAAATGAATTTTCGTTCTATAGTTTCAGCCATTTTTATTATCCTACAACACTACATAAAAAATAATATAGTAGCAAATTGTTTAACCAAACTAGCAGAAAGTTTCCCATTTGAAGTGAAACTAAAAAATTGAAAAAACCCCAGCCTAAGACTATTATATTTGAAAAGGACCAAATATATAAAAGTATTCAAACAAAACTTAAGATAAATAGTATATTTTCTGCAGATGAAAATAGCGCTCTCTGCTTAAAAGATGTAGAAGATAAGTTTATAAATAACAAAGAAGGGATTGAAATCACCGCTCCACTCCCCCCTCCGCCATTAACATTAGATGAAATTAAGGCAAAATTAGATTATATAACAAATGAGAATCATAAACAAAAAGTAGCCGAGTTATTACTAAAGTATAACTCGGGTGCTAGTCACAATTTTGATATAGGAGCTTCAAATGTAGAAATGGACTTTCCTTGCCCAAAAAACTTTAACCATAATACCAAAGTTTATAATTTAACTTTAGTAGATACCCTTCACTTAAGATATTTTATAGACCTTTGCATTAAAATGGATATAATAGAATGCTCGCCACCAGACCAACAATTTGGTTCTCCAGTATTTGTTACAGGGAGAAAAGACCGGCAAGCTCCCCCCCGCATAATAATAGATGCTAGGCAAGTTAATGAAAGTATCCCTTATAATGTAAGTAGTATAACAATGGATCCCATGCAAACGCTTAAATCCATATTACCCCATGTCCGATATGGCACTTTTGTAGACATTAAAAACGCTTTTTATAACTTAAGATTATCAGATAAAGTTTTAGAAAGTGGTGTAAGTAACATAGTGACTAGTTTTGGGTGTTTTCGTTTCAAACGTGCTATAACAGGATATGCAGGGACACCTAGTTTACTTTTACACTACATTTTATCCAATATCCATATAAATAAGATGGGTCTACAAGAAATTATTGAATTACTTCTAGTTTGGTTTGATGATCTCTCAATGTTTTCTTGGAAAGAAGAAAGCATTGAGGACCATCTCGCCAAACTAGATATACTACTTAGTAGATTAAATAGACTAAATCTTAAACTAAATCTAGATAAATGCAAATTTATGGTAGATCTAAGCAAGGAAAAAGTAACTGTTCTTGGTTACGATATAGGAGAAGGGAAAATCGTAATCCCTGATAAGAAAAGGAAATTTATAGCTAAAATAGACAGACCAAAAAACTTAAAAGATCTGCAAAGCTTTTTAGGAAATCTTCAATACTATAGAAGCCTTTTATCCCTAACAATACATGGCCATATGAATGCTTTATATAAACAAGTAAGAAACTTTAGTTGGGATGAAGAAGCTGAGTATAATTTCCAAAGCATAAAAAAGATTTTCTTAGAAGATTCCCTTAGTAATGACGCAGCCATCGATTGCGATGTACAACTGCTCTATACCGATGCGTCTAAGAACGCAATCGGTGCAAGTTTAATAGGATATAAAATAAGGGACTTAATACCAGTTAATCTCCCCCCCTTTTTAGAAATGCCAGAAAAAATAAAGGCATATTTAAATAATTCAAATGAAATTGGTATAATACACCAAGATGAAGATTATTTATCATTGTTTCATAAAATTTCTAATTTCTTAAACATTGACAAGAATGAAGATTTTGAAAAATGGAAAACAAATTTTTCCATACATTATACAATGAATGTAGAATTGGCCTATCTTCTTGAAACAACAGAAGATAATGTAGAGTTGGATAAATTACAGAAAAATAAATTATTCGTAGAAAGAATGAATACTTTGCGGGCTGGGGGATACCCGCAAGAATGTCCTTTTTATCAAATGTTCCTATTTATGTCTTTTTCGACTTTCAGCAAAAGAAAAATAAAATTAACTTACCAGTCATGCAGAGACGGGAAGTTTATTGACCAAGATCTCCATCGTCGATTTTCTCAGACAGAGTCATCTGAAATAAATATAATACATTATAATGGGATATATTATTATATTGGCTCAAAGGAAGATGTTAAAATAAACGAAAAAATCTACAAGAAGGTAGACAAAAATCTAGATATAAGTGACAAAGAAATATATTCTCTAATAGAAGAATCAATGAAAAAAGGCACAAATGACATAAAAAACAGAGGGAAAATTTTAGGATTCTTCTCAAAGACAGTGGCCCCAAATGTTATGGAGCAGACAGGCATTGTCTATCTAGAAATCTTAGCAATATTTGAGGGACTTACTTTCTTTGAGACGGACATAAAGCCTGTAAAAACTTTAGTATTGACAGACAACATTGCTTGTTTTAAAATATTAAAAAATACTAAAATAGAGAATAGAAAGTCAAAATTAGATTGGATAAGTCAAAAAATATTATTTTGGGTAGGACGATATATTTCATTTTTAAGTATATCAACAAAAGAGCAACTTGCTGATTTCGTAAGTAGGCTCCTGCCTGAGCAAAAAGAAAGACTAAATTTCATAATTGACAACATAAAACCAATATACATAGGAAAAGATTTTGAAATCTACGAACCCACACCCATTGCTCGTGACCGAGAAGGGTTTGAAAATAAAAATAATCAAGTAGATATTCAAGCCATAACAAGGGGAGTGGCGGACAAAGCTATTAAAAAATATGAGGAGTTGAAAAAAACAGGGAAGGCAATTAAAGAAAAAGTGATAAGTATAATGCCTGAAAAAACGCCGACCAAAAAACCTATAAAGGTACAATACCCCACTCCACAACATATTATTACTGACATAATAAGTAATAATAAAGAAAAAAAGGTAATAAATACTCCGAAGAAAGATATTACAAATCAAATTTCTAAGAAAATTGAAAGTAAACAATTATCAGAAAAAACAGTTAGCAAAAACAACGAAATAATAATAACAGAGAATAAAACCAATGAAATTAATGACCCCTTAACCCCTGAAAGCAAAGATAAACTTTCTAAAAAATCTGAAGGAAAAAAATTAGAAAGTAACATTAAAATACCAGATAATAAATTATCAAATGCGGGAGAAAGTATGAATAAAAGCACACTTTCCCCCAGCTTAGAAAATACCTTCGATAACAACATAATAAATTATGATGACTTAAACTCAATATTACATAGTTCAAATCAACCAGTGCTTGCAAAAAGTTTAAGATCTTTAGAACACAGATTAAATAAAAAACCAACCAGGGAAGAAAGGGAAATCATGCGAAAAGAAATAATAGAAAATTATCTAGACCAATCAGTAAAACTACAAGAAAACTCTAAAGAAAACGAAAATGAATTTCCCAGTCATATAGAAGACGAGGAAAATGACAGCATTATATTAAGGCCTAACGCTAATGCAACTTTTGAAAGACTTAGAGTATTCAATAAGTCAACCTTTATAATGTTACAAATAAATGAAGGCATGAGTAACGATGTATACCCATTTTCTTTAAAATACTATAATAATAAACTAATTTTGCCTTTTAAACTTTATGGATATATTGCAGCACTAACGCATGCTGATATGATACATAGTGGAATTCAAAAAGTATATGATAATATAAAAACAATCTACTATGTAAAACATAAGTCAAAATTATTCAAAATAATAACAGCCCAAATATCATTATGTTTCACCTGCCTGAAAAGCAAGGCAAATCATATGAAATTAGAAAAACAAACGTCAATAACAAGAGCAAATTTTTATAGAAACAATATTGTTACTATTGACATTCTAGAATTTCCAAAGCGACTAAATGAAAACAAAGATATGAAACTAGAAAATATCGCAGGAATCTTAGTCGCGATGGATGTGGCAACACAGTATCTTACTTTATACTTCCTGCCAAATCTTAAACAAAAAAGTGTTGAAATGGGCCTAGCTAATTATATTATGATTCATGGACAAGTCAGATTTATATGGTGTGATAATGGAACAAATCTAAAAAACCAGAATAATACAGAACTACTGAGACAATTAGGGGCTAGATTTTTAGATTCGGCTCCCTATAAATCCGCAAGCCGCGGAAATATAGAGAACCGTATCAAAATAGTCCAAAACTTAATAAGAATAGCTAGGGCCCATGCAGGAAGTATAAAGATCAAAACTGCGTTAAGCACACAAATCCATATTGTAAATACAATGAAACTGATAGGAACCTCCCTCTCACCGTACAACTTACACTGGTTAAGTCTGTACGGTTTCGAGGGAGGGATAACTCAAACAGACGACTTATTTAAGCCTCAATTTAGCTTTGATGAAAAATCATTAGAAACAAGGTTTGAAGAATTTCAAAAACCATTCAAAAGCTTACATGACGAAACAAGAGAAGTAATTATAAAAAGACAAGAAAAGAAAATTAAGAAATTAAATCAATATAGATATCCACATAAAATAAAAATTAACCAATTTGTGCTACTCAAAAAAGACGCACAAAAAGGACACGTATTTCATAAAAACAAACCATTATTTGACCTATATGTTTATAAAGTAAGACATGTGGGAAAAACACTTATTACAATAGAAAACATAGTATCAACGGCTATAGCGAGAGTAAATCCGACACAGTTAAAAGTGATTAAGACAGAATTGATTGGAAATTATCAACTACCCCCCAAAATAGCGAAGCACTTTAGGCTCGTCACTATTGACGACATTGAAAGATTCAATGAAGTCAGTAAAATGAACAAATACTTTAAAAGATTACCAAAAGAAACATAATTATTAAATGAGAGCTAAGAGACAAACTAAAATAAAATAAAAAACTTACCCGATCAATTTCCTCGACTTCAGATATGGAGACACTATCAAAAATCCCTCTCTCCTCAACTCCCTGCTGGGCGGCGGTAACAAGACCGGTCACCGCCACACCAGCGGCCGAGCCCGAAAAATCTAAAGCAGCATATATGGGCTCGGCACTTTCACGTCCTTCGTTCTCCATAACCACGAAATGAGAGGAAAGCGGTCCAAAATTTCTTGTCTCGGCACCTCTAATCCGAGTATCAGTGATCTCTCTGAGGTGTTGGGGCCAGCTACTAACCTCCAGCAGAGCATCATGGTACCTAAGCGCTAAGAAACTTAATCGACCTTTCAATAAGTCATTCTCATGAGACATGCGCTGAATAGTACCACGATGCTCTACAACAATATCACTAAGCTGATTGTTAAGACTGGAGATTTGACGTAACAAACGGCGTTTAGTCAGACAAAGGCTCATAGCACTCCAGGACAACATCACCTGAAAACAAATAAAAAATTAGAAAAAACACAAAAAATATTAAAAAATATCTCCCTGTCCTAGTAAAAGAGAAAGCGAGTAAAAAAGCACTCCCATGAATGTAATAAACATAAAAAGTATAAGACCAAGCGAGTACAGGAATGAAGGAATATAGAAAAACATTTAAATTAAACCAAAATAAATTATAACAAAACAATAAAATAGTTTTAATATTTGGAAAGATAATTTATTAAAATAAATAAGAAAAGACTTTTAAAAAATATTCCTACATTCCTGAAAACTAGGTACTTTGTGAGTTCAAAGACCTGAAAACCAAGCAGCAAAGGGTTCAGTTAGTCAAAACCTTTTAAACATAGTGTTACAACATTTTTAGTTTTATCAATTATTAAAACTATATAGTAATAAAATAGAAGTTTCTTATGTTTAAAACTTACAGTAAAAAGACTAAGGCAAGATTTTATAATCTGAGGAAATAACGTCCGCCGCCTTGTCTTTCCTTTAAAGAAAAACTCATTTCAACAAATGTAATAGACTTCTATAATATAATTAATGGGAAAATATTTATAACATGCAATAATGATCAATTTTCAGAATATTGTTTTCTTTAGTATGCATCCTTATCGGTGTAATTGCTTCTATTTTCTCAATAGGATGATACCTACCAGGCCTATCTCAGTTCATCTTTGCTATAATATGACTAGCGATATGACTCGCCAATATGTCGACTTGTACTTGCTATTCATCAATTATTGCATAGAAGATCTTCAGACTATGCTAATCTGGGCCACTAATAAGATCCTAAGGGCCAGATTAGCAAAGGCTATGAGACGGGCAGGGGAGTTAAAGTCACTATATGAGATAATAGGAGCACAAAAATATGAAAAACAACAACAAGCCGTAGAAAAAATGATACGCAAGGCCGAGGACACGGACGATTACTTCTACCGTGTTAAGGGCCTGTGGGAGGAGTTCGAGCGTTTCCCACCCAGAGGCTGGAACGAAAGAAACCGTTCACATAAATAATATTATGCTTATGCCCGATTTAATGTAAATTAAAATTTCATTAAGATGTCAAATAAAATATTAAACAGTCCATTAAAACATTAGCAGACGCATTTAAGAAAATAATTGATACGAAAATTGATTTATATTGTTTGTAATCATATTTTTAAAAAATCAGGATTAAAATATAAATATAAAAATCCCCCCCTTATTTTTTATTTTGCTCTGCTACAGGCTGCCGCAGGCTGCCCTTTATTATTTTTTATTCCAGCATTTATTTTGAATGAAAGAATAGCAACATTCTCTCACTAAAAACAATAAATATTAATTTTTTTTATCACCTCTTGGGGCAAAGCCCCTAGAGGCTAGGGGCGAAGCCGCTAGTCCTTATAATAAAGTAACAGGATGTTTATGTGTTTGTGTGTTTGTATGTTTGTACCGAAGGATCTCGCTAACCGCTGAACCGATCGGGTTCTCCTTAACAGGGTAGCTTCTCATAGGTCCCGGGAAGGTTTATAACTATTTTCTTGGGGGGTGGGACACCCCCAACCCCCCAAAAAATGAAAAATCCCCCCCCAAAATTTTTATTTAACTAAAATAAAAAATTTTTTACTTTTTCTTTTAAAATCTAATTTAATTTTTAAATTCGACTCTCTCCTCCTCAAGTGCCCCTAGAGGCCTCTAGAGGCGTAGCCGCTAGTTGTTACTAAATCAATTAGGAAAATTAGGATAACTTTTAATACAAATTTGTTCAAGTCAATAATCAGTTGAAATCATCTGACGCTTTGACGATTAATGTAAAATGGCACACAGATAACGCTTTAATTGCAAGAAAATTCTCAAGAAGTTCTTGTGATGCTGCGCAAAATGGTACAAAAAAATGACGTCATACTATAAAGTTGTCCAATGAGATGCCAGTATACATTGTAATTGACCAATGGTAAAATATATACTCGCCTCTCATTGGTTATTTTATCATATGACGTCAATTTTTTTGTACCATTTTGCGCAGCATCAGTTCTTGTTGTTACCAAAACGTTTATGACTAAGGGGTACATTGCTTTCAAAGCATCAGTAAGATCTTTTTTAACATTTTTTTCGTTTTTTCGTCACCCATCTGACTTCCAACAAACGTTATGAATATTCTTGTCCTTGTTTTTTGAATAATTTTATTTGTTTTAATATATTCTTTAATCCAGATTATTGACTGGTAGAAAAACTGTCTCACATACAGATTTACAGATTTAATCAGCGACACTGGATAATTCTTTGAAAAAAATAGCTGGGAGTCCCAGTGTTGCAGAGCCGGGAGCCGTGGAGCCGCCATATTTTGCTGGAGCCGGATCCGTAATTTTCGTTGAAAAACAGCTCCGGCTCCGGACTAGATAAACAAAGAGATTTTTTATAAATTATAATTTGGTAACTCTGTTTTGTCATGTGCAAATGTCCCTTTTAAGTTTTTCAAGTCCATTTTTATCAAAAATTGAACTTTTAAAACCTTCAAAAGTCAAAAATAGACATGGGGAAAAAAATATGCCGAGTTTTTCTTGATTTTAGGTCGGAGCCGGAGCCGCACCAAAATCAAACGGCTCCGCAACGCTGGCTGGGACCATCAAACAAGGGTTGTGTAATCAAAGGGTTGGTTGGTTGTCTCTACTGTAACACTTTATTATTCGTAGATGTAAAATTATAAATATGATATTCCTTCTCCTGCTAAGTCAAGCCCGTGACACAGTCTTTAAAATGGCGCAACAGATTACCTTGCTTTAGTTAGGACTTTAGAAAAGAGTCGTGCAATCAAAGGTTGCTCTTTTTTGTTCAGAGAGTTACATGTTCTGCTAGAGGGTGTCAAAATACAGATTTAGAAGTTACAAGCTAAAATCATGCAATCAAGAGTGGTTGTACTGATTTGGTTAGGACTTCTAGAAAAGGTTGTACAATCAAAGTTTGCTTTTTATGTCCAGAAAATTACACTTTGATGTCTCAGAGTATTGATAACTAGAGTTGGCTCGATATAATTATCTCCCTATTGGCTAGTTTTCTATATGCATATCTATTTCTCAATAAATCTATTTTCCTCACCCGGCATTACTATCTAAAAGAAAGTAAATATTTAATAATTTAAATGATTTTTAAAAGATTTTTTTAAATTATATTTTTTTCTTTACATTACCATCACCAAAGGGTTAATGATGATGATTACAATTTTAGTTTAATATTTGAACACACAAAATGTCGCCACAATCGAATTCTTTTAAAACATAGTTTTCTTAAATTTATCATATTATAAATTTAAATTTTCTTTTTTATGATTAGAAATTAAATACATCAATATAAGGTAAATAGCAACATGAAATGAAAAAAATTAATTTATTTTTAATAAAGTAAAATAATGGGTCTTATCGTTCTGGGCAATGAGAGTTTATTATGGATTATTGGAGCACTATGAGTTTTAATCATATATTCCTTGGAAAACTTGAGCTCGTTTATAGACATTTATTTCCTATATAGATCTGGCATGGATCTTGAAGCAATTAGGCAGGCCGTTTTGTACATGTTAAAAATTGGAAGATTTCATTAAATAAAAGTAATCGCAAATATACTTAGTAAATGAGTAAACAGTCAAATTTCGACACAACCCAATCTTTCCCGATTTTGTATAATTTTTACGGAACACGATTCCAGTGACGTCATATTTTTCTTTCCCGAAAAAGGGAAGGGGGGAAGAAAAAAAGAGATGGGAGAAAAGGGGTTTTTCCCCATCTCTTTTGAAGAGATTTTCTTCCCCCCTTCCCTTTTTCGGGAAAGAAAAATATGACGTCACTGGAATCGTGTTCCGTAAAAATTATACAAAATCGGGAAAGATTGGGTTGTGTCTCAAATTTCGTGCAATAGAAGGTTTTGTCTGAGGACCAACTAGAATCAATTAAATGGCCTAAAAATAAATTGCTTCGGTGAAGAGAAGAAACTTTTTCGAAAATTTGTTGTTATTATTTTTCTTTATCCTTGAATGTTTTGTATTTCTTGAGAAAAATAAATTAATATTTATTGAATATTATATAATTGTACTTTAAAAAATACAATTTATTTATTGTAATTTATTACAGGGTGTCCGTCGGAAACTGTTTTTTTATACGCTTATTACTCCCTTAATATTTGAGCTATATTAGTAAAATAAAAAGTATTTGGTAGTCTACTACTCACTATTTTATTGAATAATGATGAAAAATCCACAAAATAAACAGGAAAAATCTACGAGGTATTACATCAGAGGTTTCTTTTATTGAATTTAGACTAACCCATCAAGAAAATATTTACTTTGTGAACTTTAGGATGAGTTAGGGGCAAAACGGCTGGTCGCTCAGACTTGATAGGCATATCAATAGAACTCGCTTGACATGGCAAACCAAAAATTCCCAATATTTTAAGAATCTGAAGTGTAATATATAAGTGAACAATATGAAAAAATAGGCATAATATTGATCTTCTTTGTTAATTTTTCATGTGAGCTAGCTTCAAATGCACACAAGAACCTGAACTATACCAGATTTTTTAATTAGACTACAATGCCAGTTCTTATAATGTCTGGAATAAGTCTTTGTGATCCACCGTTTGGCCACCAGCTGCTTTAATAGTTAACTAAGACATATTTTTCTTGTGGGTTAGTCTTATATTCACTAAAATCAGTCTGTTATGTATTACCTTGTAGATTTTTTTCTGTTAACTTTGCGGGTTTTTCATCACTAAATGGTCAGTAGTAGGCTGCCAAATACTTTTCATTTTACTAAGATAGCTCAAATATTAAGGGAGTAATAAGCGTTTTAAAAAAAACAGCTTCCGACGGACACCCTGTATATTTGATTTTAGACTGATCTTGCAAGCTTTTACGCCAACGAATAAGAGATCGTGTTTATAAAACTTTGGGTATCAGTACTTTATAGCCCAATGTCCCCTCCCTCACTTGCTACAAACTGTATTGTAGCTGCGCTACTTATGGAAAAAGTTGTCCTTCTCGGTTAAAACCGCAAGACAAACAAACAAAACAAAACAATATTTCATTTTCTTGCAATATATCCATTGATAACATAGTGTTAGATAATTAATCTTCCATTTACTGGCGGTTTCCCTTAAATTACCAAGTCGAGCACATAACCCCCCCAGGGGCGTCCAAGCTTTTTTTTTGGGGGGGGGTAAAATTTTTTTAAGGGGGGGGGGGGTAATTCGGTTTTAGGGGGGGGTAAAATGGCGCGCGAAGTACGCCGCGAATTTTTTTTACCCCCCCCAAAATTTTTACCCCGGGGGTAAAATTTGCTTGGGGGGGTAATTACCCCCCCTGAAATCTGTTGGCAGGGGTAAAATTTGTTTACCCCCCCCAAAATTTACCCCCGGGGTAAAATTTTTGGGGGGGGTAATTTAAATTTTATTAAAAATTCAGTATTAAAAATGCGCTCGAAGCGAGCAAAATTTTTTTTTGTTAGAGATTTTTTATTTTGGGGGGGGTAAATTCGTTTGGGGGGGGGGTAATCGCCCCATTACCCCCCCCCTTGGACGTCTATGAACCCCCCCCCGGCCCCCCGAATTTAATTTTGAACTAGCGGCTACGACCCTAGAGGCCTCCAGTGTCACTTTAAATGTTTTTTTTTTAAATGATACGTAACATTTCTATGTTGCGTTCAAGTCTCTACCTAAATTTTTTTTCGATTTTTTGTAATTTATCTTGGGAGGGAGGTGGTACCCTCCCCCAAAATAGTTATAAACCTTCCCGGGACTCATGAGAAGCTACTCTGTTAAGGAGAACCCGATCGGTTCAGCGGTTAGCGATATCCTTCGGTACAGACAAACAGACACATAGACAAACACACATCCTGTTAATTTATTATAAGGATTAATTTATAATACATGTTATTCGATTGCTTGTTTGTTCCTTTAGGTCAGGTTAGAGGTGGTTGGGTATTGAGTAGCCCCGCAGGTTATATTCACTGCATATATAGGGTCCTCATTGTTATCCCCCCCCCCCCCCCCCATTATTTTAATTTCTTTTAAAAAGTAGTGGGAGGGGGTGGGGCAGTAATATATTGCCACTTTAAAGGAAAGCACCCATTTACTTATACATTATCAACACATAGTGTTAGATGTTTCATTTATCTTTAAATTTCATGGCCGCACAACATCATTTTTCTTATGTGATTAATATTCATTTAGAAATGGAAACAAGGATGATAAATTTATTAAAATAAGCCTCCAGAAAATATACTGCTAAAAAACTGCCACAAGTTGACCCAATAATCCAAATTTGAAACCTCTAGCTTAAATAAAAATGTATAGGCATCTTAAAATTACAGTGAAAGTCTTTAAAAAATTTCAGTATACACCAGCTAGAAGCAAAATATAAGCTTATTTTGGGGCACAAAGTTATAATAACAGTAATTGATTACGTTTTTTATAATAAAAACACCTCTTTTCTTAATAAATCTCTCAAAAAAATCTATTTGATTTCTGTGACTAAACGTAAAATCCTGGCAGAAAAATAAGGTAACTTATATTTAGCGGTAAAAGTTATGTACCTTTAACCCTTTACAGTCGGGCCCCTTGCCGCACCTTATTATCTCAGTTCCTATTAGAGCTAGAGGGCTAAATCTATATGTGCAAGTCCCCTGTTTGATAATGAATTTCCGACCTTTTATAAGTCTAAGTCAATTTTCGCTTCCTTCACCCTTTTATTTAACAACCTTTGTTTTTAGGTCTTTTTTTACTTAAAAATTTCAAACGGCTGTAATTTTCTTATTTTTTAAGCTAGAAGAAAAATTTTTTTCCAGAAAATGTTTATCTTTATGTAAATTTTACATTAGAAATATCAAAATATAAATTTCAGCGGCCGCAGCTGTACTTGGCAGCTGCCAGCTGCCGCAGTCGGCGGTCGGCGGGAAAACGGCGGCGGATCTTCATGAAATTTTAATACGTTATGTAGACATGTAAGAAAAGCTTAAGTTTAAAATTTGAAGTCTCTAAGTCAAAAATTGCGGCCACAGGAGCCTTTTAAAGATTTCTGGAGACCTGGAGGATCAGGACCTGCAGGATCATACCTGGAACTTGAAAGTGACTTGAACACCTTTATTTTATATAAGGATGTACTACTAGAGGATTTTTTAATATTTTGGTATGATAAAATGCTTTGTTTTAGTCAAAAAAATATTTTTGCTCTTTACCTGGATGACCCTGCCAGGTTTGCTGGCACCCTGTGCCCGCCAGAATGGAGATATTCAAAAAATTCCAACTCTCAGTTATGTGTCATACCCATACTTAAAAAGTCAAGCAGTTAGGGCTCTTTATCTTTCACACACAGAAAATGAGATAGAAAAAACCGGATGGGGGGGCGTTCAACGCCCCCCCCCCCCCGACCGTTAAGGGTTAATAGAATTATCCGGCAATCCAGCTGCAGAGGAAAAAAACTTACTCTGAAAACTGTTTCTGACAGCCGGACATTTAGAAGTAAATTAAAGCTTCGTTACTAAAATTGCTATATGTATACACAATTTTGATTGCTTTTAAGCAAATATCAATTTAGAATAATTAATTAAAGTTAGCTAGGATATTAGAAAATATAAAATAAACAAAATATTAAAGGGGTGATACCCCTTCCCCCCCCCCCTCCCAAATAAATAAGGCTTGGACTTCCTTGCCTGTGGACTTGAACTTTGGGGTGCATCCGCCATAAAAAAATGTCAACTAGAGCTTTATTGGCTGATGTTTTCCACCGTTTATGCATTCTGGAAGGATCTGATGCGGATAGTTTTTAAAAAGTGCGGATTTCAATTATATAGCAGAATGCCACAGCTTGTAAAAAAAGCCCATTCACAAATTATGTAGGTTTTGAGATTTAATGCTATACCCCCTTAAAACAAAACAAAAATACAATTATATAAAAAAAATAATAACTCTATTTTTAAGCCGCTAAACTTTGCGCTATATACATGCAGGGAAGGAGAGGACATTGGACTGTAAATTATGCTAGTACCTTAACCCCTTACAGTCGGGCCCCTTGCCGCACCGTAATCGGTCGGGGGGGGGGGGGGGGGGGGCGTTCAACGCCCCCCTTATTATCTCAGTTCCTATTAGAGCTAGAGGGCTAAATTTTTTTGTGCAAGTCCATGGTTTGATAATGAATTTCCGACCTTTTTTAAGTTTAAGTCAATTTTCGCTTCCTTCACCCTTTTATTTAACAACCTTTGTTTTTAGGTCTTTTTTTACTTAAAAATTTCAAACGGCTGTAACTTTCTTATTTTTGAAGCTAGAAGAAAATTTTTTTTCCAGAAAATGTTTATCTTTATGTAAATTTTACATTAGAAATATCAAATATAAGTTTCAGCGGCCGCAGCTGTACTTGGCAGCTGCCAGCCGCGGCAGTCGGCGGTCGGTGGGAAAACGGCGGCGGATCTTCATGAAATTTGAATACGTTATGTAGACATGTAAGAAAAGCTTAAGTTTAAAATTTGAAGTCTCTAAGTCAAAAATTACGGCCATAGGAGCCTTTTAAAGATTTCTGGAGACCTGGAGGATCAGGACCTGCAGGATCATACCTGGAACCTGAAAGTGACTTGAACACCTGTATTTTATATAAGGATGAACTACTAGAGGATTTTTTAGTATTTTGGTATGATAAAATGCTTTGTTTTAGTCAAAAAAATATTTTTGCTCTTTACCTGGATGACCCTGCCAGGTTTGCTGGCATCCTGTGCTCGCCAGGATGGAGATATTCAAAAAATTCCAACTCTCAGTTATGTGTCATACCCATACTAAAAAAGTCAAGCAGTTTGGGCTCTTTATCTTTCACACACATAAAATGAGATAGAAAAAAACGGATGGGGGGGCGTTCAACGCCCCCCCCCCCCCCGACCGTTAAGGGTTAAGTTTTAAACTGTTCTCTCATTGAATGGTTTAAAATATTGATTGGTTGGTTTAAACTAGCAGTGTTCTAACTTGTCAACCAACAACATTAATCTAAGGAAGAGGCAATTTTGTTTATCATCATTGGGGATGTACATTAATTTATCGACTTTTGTCTTATCCCTTAAGATCCCTGAATATATAAGCACGCAACTGACTGAAGAAATTATTTCTTCTTGAAGTAACAAATGGTATAGAATTATACAGATTAGCTCTATACCTATCATATATCTTAACTAGTAGAGAATAGATATAATATCCCAGATGCTCAACTACACATAAAAATCAGTCTAGCCCAAAAAAGAATTTAAAGCCGACAAGCTTGTAATGTGCATATAATAAAAAACTTTCCACTTTGGCACTTTCTAACCAATAATATAAACGGATTGTTTGACCGTTTGATTCCTATTGGTCCAATTAAAAAAATGATCATTCAGACTTTCTATGTACATTTATTTACTGGAGTTGATATCTTTAAAGTTTATTTGACTCTTTACTCCGTTGTACTTCTAGATAGCAAAGCTACTCTATAATTTGTCCGTTTGTCTATAAGCTACATTGAAAGGAAATTTTTTTCGGGTGATGTTATTCATATAGATTTTCAATGCTTTCAGATAGAATCAAGGCTATTTTCAGTAGTCTTTTTTTCTTTGGACGTTTACCATTCGGTAGGATATTGTTCCAAATTATGTAATTATGACAAATTTAGGCTCATAATAATTCAACAGAATAATCTCAAAGATTAATTTATAATTAATGAAAAATTTTCATCAAAATCTTATAATATTTATATAATGAAATTGAAATTAATATTTTTAAATACCCTTAAAGAATTTATAAGCTTAGCATAATTAGTTTTAATTCTACTTAAAGATTTGCAAAAATTTACCAGGGTTTAAGGTGTTGGTACATAAATTTTTCTTTCAGGGATAAAACAGTTGGCTTTCGAGGCATAACTCATATATTACCAGAGATAAAGGAATTGATACTCAAGACTTATTTAATTTTTTATAAAATTTTTACGGCACCTATGGCTAAATATTCTGATAGAGAAGCAACAGAATGTTTGTCTGTCTATACCGATAGAACTGAAGTAGATCTCATTTACAGAGAAGCTTCCTCTGGGTTCTGAAAAGGTTTTATGGCTATTTTGAGAAAGGGCAACGTCCATCATCCTCCTAATAGAAATCACCCATAGATAAAGTACTAAAACTTACATCAATTCAAGGACGTCCAATCACCCAATTACCCCCCCCCCCCCACAAAAAAATTGGAATTTTTACTCCCCCCCCCCAAATTTTTTTTTAAAAGCTTGGACGTCCTTACCTATATGATATAAAGATTACCCCCTCCCCACAAATGAAAAAGGCTGGACGCCCTTGCATCAATAAATGACATTATAATTCATAATAGCGGCTTCGCCCCTAGCCTCTAGGGCCTTTGTTCCAAGAGGTAATGTAGTAAAAAAATGTAGTACATGTGGTGCAGCACCAAATAGTTGGTATCATCTGCATCATCAAAAAAAATGATGGGGAATTTTTTAATTTTTTAAGGGGGTTGGGGGACCGGGGTGTCACACCCCCTAAGAAAATAGCCTAAAACCACCACAGGACAAGTAGTTATATTCCCTGAAGAGTAGAATCCAATAAGTTCAATGGTTACCGAGATCTTAAGGGACAGACATCAAGCTACTTTGTATTATAGATATAATAAATAATAGATATAGATTATCTCTACTACAATCGGGTTTAGTTCAAATACACACAAGTTACGGATAATTTGTCTGTCATACAAACAGAAAGACCAGTACTAAGAGTAGCTGCAACACTAAAGCCGAAACAGCTCTATTAGAATACGTTAACTCTTGCAAATTAGATACGCAAATTTGTGTGTGTGTGTATGTGTGTGTGTGTGTGTGTGTCTGAGTGAGATATGCCATTTTCTGTGTATGGGTGTGAGTGTGTGTGTGTGTGAACATGTTTCTGTAAAACATAGATGTTTCATATTGACAAACAATTGCAATTAATTTTCTTCTAAAATAGAGCAACGTATTCGTAGGCTTAAATTTTTGTGTACTTTTATCAAAATCTTGATTGGTAGGTACAAAATATACCAGATTTAATCTACATAGTGATGGTGATTTTGTTTTCATAATTGAGGATCTATATTGATTTATCATCCTATCTAATGCCGATATAATGCCAGGTCAAGAGACAGACAGGGGTGGTGTGGGTTAGTGTGCGAATCAGAATTAAGATTACGCGGAAATCTAAAAATAATTATGATTAATAGAGATTTGAAAGTTTTTGCTGCGCCATATTGCGAGGGATAAAAAGTGTCTATTGTTCGTCGGGCATATTTAGGGAGGGGGGGGGGGGAATGGTTTAATTTTGGGGTTATGTATGACCCCCCTTCATCTAAACACTTTTATAATTTTAGCTTAGATTACATAAGACTTAATATTCTTACATAGCGAGAAAGAGTATTACTAAAAAATAGTCTTAAATCTTATAAAAAATAAAATATCTTATTGGCTATAAGCTATCTAATGTTATAAAATGATATGTAAACAAATCTTTAGAATATTTAAATAATAGAAAACAGAAAGAATTTTAAGTATTTCTTACTCTACATGTCTCATGTCTGATAAGAACTGAGAAACCACTACACTGCAATATCCTTTATATTTGGCTGGTTTTAGGCTATTTCTTTAAAAGGTTAAACAACTACAAAAGAGAGAAAAAAATCTCCTCCCAGCAAAAAATTATGTTCAGGTTTTTTCTTGTTGAATAAAACCAAAACAGTGGTAAAAACAACCTAAAAGATTTCATGACAAATAAAAGTAATGAAAAATCTCTCATAATATGTCTTCATCTTAAAATCTCAATGACAAACTTTGGTGGTTTCCCTTAAAGTGCCTAGTCGAACAAAGAACCCCCTCCCTCCTATTTGAAATACATTGAAAAAGGTGTTGGAAAAGGGTATTTTTTGTTTGGGTAAGGTAAATTAAAAGTGGGGGGTGGGGGGCTTTTGCTCAGTATGCCCTTGGGGACTTTAAGGGGAAGTACCAAAACTTTTCCCTAAAATTAAAGGATAGTTTATTTATATCTTAAAAAGTTAAAACTTTAACATCTTAGCTAATATATTAAGAAAATATGAAATTTGGAACAAATCATGCTTTACAAGAGCATAACTAACAAATTCCATACAATATAGTACAACAATACTACAATTCAAAATCTATTAATTTTATTCAGATTTTTGTTGTTGAAGATCCCTCATCCACAGGTTTCCTGTTACAATTATATATAGAGTTTGTGTGAGATAAGAGATTTTAAAAGCTGTAGGACAATTCGGACAGCGATATACTAGGAGAAAGCATTAATACTCTCTTAAGAGATAAGACAATGATTAATGAATCTACATACATTATCAATGTATTTAGATTATAACTATCAGTTGAAAGGTTTTGAAACTGAAACTGGCTAATCTAAATTAAATAAATGTTATAGGCCGGTTATAAAAATTTAGGTACAAGTATATGTATGTAATTTATAGTCAAATGCTCCTTTACTACCTATTACCTGGGACAAGGTTTTCTGGGACTTAAGTTGTGTATTCAAGGACCTTAAGGTATCAATCAAAATTAGCAACTAGAGGTATTAAATTTTTAAAAAAAACATCCATCAGACAATCAGCCTATTGATGACAAAGTTTTTGATGGAAGTCTTAACCTATCACGGTAGTAAGTTATACACATTTTTGAATTGTCCAAAGAAATCTACCTTCATGACACTTAATATGGATATACTACACATTTTAATTATCATTACTTCAGATCATGCAATGACAAAAGAAAATGATAATACTTTTAAAAAAAAAATCATATATGGTCACTTGAGATTTAATAAACAGCGGCTGGATGGATTCTCTGCAAGGTTGACATTGATCCAGGGCAGGTTTAAAGCTACTTAATCCATTGAAACTTTATTTAAGATATAAATCAAATGCTAATGGGACCACCTTTCACCCATTTAGGGCTTGGCTTCAAGTTTTAAATTTTGTATAGTTAAAAAGGCATTTTTTTTAAATTTATACCACTTTTTCATAATTCTTATCCGTGTTTTGAAATAAAATCTTCATGTTTTATGCTTATTTTTGATGCATTGTTATGCGTTGATGATTTTCTTTATATAAATCTTACAATTTTCAATAATAAACAGGGAGGGAGGTGACATTGTACTAGAAATTATGCTTGTACCTAAAGTTTTAGGTACTGCTGAAACTTTTATTAAATCTTGAATGTTTGGTTTTAACTAGCAGTTGATAATTATGAGTTTGTAATAATAATTTCTTGTTCTTCCATTAATGTCAATACGTAACTTTATTTCTTGTAGAGATAACTAAACTTATATGTTGATTATAGATTTATACAGTTGATTGTTCAACGTTTAATCTAAAAAGGTTTGCTAGTTGTTAGTATACTTCTTATGGACACAGTCAACTTTGTTTACTTTAATATTTACCATCTACCTTTCAATGTAATCGTTCTTGTTGTTTAAAGTTTATATGACTTATTTCCATATCGTGAATTATTTTTACAGAAAGTAGATCTGTCTATGGTTTGATCTTAATTCCTATCGAAACAAGAATTATTTTATATTTAAGAAGCGAAGTAATAAAAAACTAATATAATGAATTACGACGTGAATGTTTATTTTTAAGATTTAAAAGCAAGTTGACTGTGATTTTTAGAACAAGCAGGAAAATAAAAATAGGTGTGGGGTAGGTTTTTCGTTTGTTTATTAGTTTTAGGTCAGGTAAAGTTATGTTATAGAGGAAACTGGTTATACCCGCAGGGTTAGTGTACCGCAGGTATAGCGGTTAGAAATTTTGGAGAAAAAAATACATCCCCCACATATTTTTTTTCATATCCAATAATTTAGATATCTTATAAATAAAAAATATAGTTGTGCAAAAATTTTCAATTATTGTCATAGGCAGAGATGAATAGACAAACGTACAAACTGGTATATTGTATAGATATGACTTAATTATAGAGTAGCTATGCTACTCATAATGTGCGTACGTAAAAAAGTGTAATGGAATCTGGCCACAGAGCTGTAAAGCACCAAATGAGAGCAGTTCACAGCACAACAAGGTTTATTAAGAATTAATCACTGCACTGGCGTAAAGTGTAACATTACCGCAAGCTGTCGTGTAAGTTTAGGGCTTGAGTCTTATCCTATTATATAAAGTAGTAAGCGTTTTTTGTCTGTCCCCAAGGATCTCATTAACAGCTGAACCGATATTATTCTTCTTTACAGTGAAGCTTCTTGTAGGTCCTGGGAAGGTTTTAAACTATTTTTGGGGAGGTTGTCTTCACCCCCATTCCCCCTAAAAATATTTTTTTGTATTCTTTTGAAACTTAAATTTAATATTGGATGAGGTCGACTTTTCCCCGTCCTAACTTAAGTGCCCCTAGAGGCTTCTAGGGCGTAGCCGGTAGTATTTGATATCTTGTTAAGTAAAGGATTATTTTGTGTTGTCTGGAGCTAAAGATCTCGGAAACTGCTGATCCGAATTGATTGTACTTCTTTTATGGGTTTCTTTATAAATGCCTTTGGGTGGTTTAAGGCTGTTTTCATGAGCTCTTTCAACCCTTCAACTAGAGGCTAGGGTTGAAGCAACTAGTAATATATAAGGTTCCTATGTCTGCCTTTCAAGTGGACACGTCGCATACACAAAAGCCGCGGATAAATCTAAATATTAGGCCTAATAAACTTTACTTTTATATTACATCAAACCACAAGATCAAATTTTCTATTTTATATCATCTAGTTTCTTTTTTTTCTCACTTTACTAGATGCTGCGCCAATAGCATCTTTTCCTTTACCTATAAGTAAGGATAATCTATCATAGGAGAATTGACGTTTTTAATTATTTTTTTTTTTGCTTTTGATAGTCATCCTGGAAAGTGTTAAATAATTTGGGAATAAATCGCGAGAAAAAGAACTGTTTTGCCAAAAAAAATTCTTTTGAATTATATAATTTGTTGATGATATTTACGGCATAATAAAGATAAATTTCAAGTTGAAAATTTAATTATTTCTATAATATACATTTTTACTGATGCAAAAGTCGAAGGAATAAAAGTTTTTCTCCTTTTTTTTTATCCCCCTATAAAATATTTAGCAGGTAATTTTCTCACAGGGAGAAAAATGACATCAGACTGAAAGTTATACTGGTACCCAGCGTTTTATAATCACGTTCCTGCATTCGTTGGCTTTTATACTTTAATCTAATCTTGATTGGTTGGTTCAAACGAACAATATGCATCACTGTAAGCAGAAGTGAATGAACACCTGAATTTGGGGTGTTAGGTTTGAGTAAATAAACGTTAAATATTCCCACACCTACAGATATCTGTTTGAAACGCCAGATCCCAATGTATGTTAGTCACAACAGAAACAAGGACAATTAAGTTTACAAATAGCACAGCAATAACAAGTTTTGATTTTTCTAACATTAAATAGAATAGTCTATCAAATGTAGTCTAACATGTTTAATTTCTAACCTAACCCAATGCAACAAATAAAACGTAAAACGAACCCCAATAAAATTTGTATTATTTTCTTAATTAATTAATTTATATTATTAGGGAAAATAATAAATATTTTTTTAGTTTGATACTTGGAACATGGTGTGACTAGCCTAGAAGTGAACACCTAGAATGCCAATTACCTTTTTATTTCAAACTTTGAATTGGGAGATAATTTTAGGCTTCCACCCCCCTCCCCTCTCTTGTTATTTCATACAATTCATCCATCTAAATCAGGATTGAGGGATAAGTGAATGAAGCAAATATTTTAGAAATAGTTGATCGGCTAATTGAGTTTTCATTATCATGAAGGATTCATATATACCATAGGCTAGTTTTAGGATATTTTCCTCAAAATAAAAAAATAAAATTTAAGGGCCATACTTTGAAATAATTAAGTAAGTTGTTTTTTTATTTGTCTAAAGAAAAGATAGTCTTCTCTAGAACGAACGTACCATTCAATACACTATTCAAGGGAAAATTTGCACCAAACTTGGAAAGTTTTTAGCTATAATTTTTGAATAATTTAACAACATCTAACTCCTTGAGTCCTTGGTGAAACCCTCCCAAAAAGCAAATACCTTTGTTGCTAGGCAACTCCAACTTTTTCTCTATCCTTCTTAGATACGCAATGTTTGTAGAGAAAAATGTCCCATCACTTACACAAAATATTTTGCATCCTAAAATCGCAAGCACTGCGCAAATTATTGCTATATTACGAACTACCGCTTCCCTTTTTTTTAATAAGATAAGTAAACCTTATATAAAAAAAGTAAAAGGATATTTAATGTATTAAATTTTTAGAACTGGAATTTAAATTGGGGGGTTATTCTCTTCCCCCTTCATTAAAGTGCCACTAGAGACTTAAAGGAGCGCATTTGCTAGTCTTATATGTTTCATCTTGTTAATGTCCCTTTTTGCAAATACAAAACATGACAATATACATATGTGGAAATGATAACACACTCTAATAAAAGCAGAGCAACTTTTTTGCTGTTCAAGAAAAACCAAAATTTGCTTCATTTGAATTATTTTATACAAACCTTGTTTTGAACTTTTTCTTTGTAGAAACTAACCAGCGGACCGCCCGTTTAAGGAACTGAGAGGACTACATATCCCACGGAGCTTTTCTTATCCTATATTAACCTAAACAGAAGCATTAGATGTTTTTTTTCATTTTCTAATAAAGAGATTAATGAGTAAGGTAGGGGCACTGAAGATATTTTAAAAAGTTTACTTTCCATTTAAATATAAATTAGTCCCTTTTTTTACGTGCAATTTTAGACATTAAACACACACACACATACAAATAAATCTGGAAAAGCGTTGGGTAGAAAAAAAGAATATTTGGGTTAAAAGGAAATAACTAAATAAAGACAACGACGTATAGACACAAACAAACGTTAAAGAATAGCTTTGCTAAACAAAATTTAGTGACCGCCAAAATCAAATTTGGGTCCAATTTTTGAAGGATAATTTTTCAAAAGTTTGACATAAAAATGATTTTTCTATCAAGATGTAAAAGAAACTCTTTGAAAAAGAACAATCAAGTTAAAAGATTTCAATAGTATATAGATGAAGTAATAGATAGTTTATAAAAGTAAAGAAAAAATAATAGAAACGAAACGAAAAAAGATAGATGATAAAAAAGAAATATCGTTTTATTGATATACTAGTGGTTGCGTCCATAGCATCTAGAGAAAGATAGAGGGAGGTGGGGTAGAATGCAAAAAAATATCCTAGATCCATACCAAAACTTAAATATCAAACAAAATAGACTAAAACCATCACCGCAACTATGTAAACCTTTCCCAAAGTTCAAAACTCAATCAATTTAATGGTTAGCGAGATCTTACCGGTCAAATAATCAAAATACTTACTCTTATACATAGGAAATTTTATACATAAGGACAACGCTGCAGGTATATTGAAGAGTAGTTTCGCTCCTAAACAGAAACAATGACATCTTCATCTTGAAGTAACGTACTTACATTGAATAATTCACAAAGCCAATAGAGTTTTGTTTAGAGCATCCTGCGTTTGCTGGTTGTCCGTCGGATAAAGCCAAGCTCAAACTCCGTCTTCTTATTTAATAATTTATTCTTTTAAGAACAAACTATACATAATTAAATCACATATTAATTTAAAGGAACTATCATACATTTAAATTTAAAAAAAACATAAACAATTTAAAGAATAATAAAAAAAACATTAATCTAACTACACAGTAATAATAGAGTTAAAAATTTGTAATTAGTAAATTGTCAAAATATATGACATTGGACCCGCTAGGCTCGGGTAGGGTGAGGGGGCTACTCACAATGGGCTATAGTGTGTACAAACATATAGCATTCATCAGTATTTTTTTCATTAAATACTGGATAATAATGTTCATGGTAAGCATATACCAAAACAAATAATAATGATCCCATGTTACTCTGCATGGGCAGACATATGATAATAATAGTGATAATCAACAAGATAATAGATTTGTAGTTAAATATATTTATGTTATTCTTCAAGTAGATATGTTCTTCAAATTGATGTAGTCAAGATTCCACGGAAATAAAGATGGAGGAAAACCGTCTGCTTTGCTGAAGTTTACTATTGTCACTTTTTACACTTTATACAAGATCCACATAGACAGGTATCAATGCTTCTCGGTGCTGATTTCTTATGTAGTGTATACCATGACTTTGAATTGAAGGGAAAGTGTCAGAGATCACTGCAAGTCGTCGACAGCAAGACGCCAAAGTTTCAATAAAGAAACCCTCTACCCATAAAAAATGGCAGCTGCCTGGCATGAGTAAAACCAGGAGATAATAACTGAAATATCAGGAGTTATGTAAAAGACAAATTAGTTATCTCCAAGCTAAATTGTTTTGTCCCATATTTACCAATGTGATGATGCGAAGTTAGGTTCGGATTTCAGCCAAGCGTCACCCAGCGGTCAGGCTTGGGAGGAGGGAGAAGGGGTTAACAGGTTCTTGTAGAATGATGTAGGGAGGTTCTTCCATAAGGAGGGTGAGGAGGAGGGTGGGTCTGCAAGTAGAGTTTGTGGGGAAGTATATTCCCCAACAGATAACACAGAAAAACATCTTGGAAACAAGAAAAAGAATTTTTTCTTATATTTTAAGCTGGCTTCACTGAATGGTTTTGGTATGTGGAAATTTCTTCATGCTGGTTTTCTCACTTCTTTACATAAATTGGTTTCAAACACATTTTCTCAACCTGTATTATATATAAGCTGACTGTGTATGAGAAAGACTGAATAATTACAGCCATAATGGGAGCAAGCCCTTTAGCGTCCACACTCTGCAAAGGCTACAACATAACTCGCTCAAACTTCGTCATTTAAAAGAAGTTAATAATGATGTCATGTGCGCTAAATAAAGTAAGAGAATATAATAAGACACTTTAGACTTCAATAATCATCCCAAATTCTTACTTTTTAATTACAAATCTGATTGCATTTTAATGTATGGTTAGTAAGATCCAATAAATGGCTGATTGAATCTGTAAACAATCCAAAATAATCAGCATGTGACGTCATAAAAATGAGGGATTATCCATCTCTTTTTTAGGTATTTTCTTTCCCACTCCTCCTCTCCTCATCCCTCATTTTTATGACGTCAGAATTTTTTGAGCTACTTTCTTTGTCTTCAAAAAAAGGCCTCTGACTTTTCAAAACATCTTTCTTATTAAAAAAATTAGCCAGTAGGGATGTAACTTAAATATACTTAAAAATTGATTTAATTTTATGCTGTCGTATAAAGTGAAAAATATGAATCTACTAATATAAGTAAAAAATACGGGTTCTTTTGCTGATTCGATTAGAGACTCTTTTTAGACCTCTCCCTATTGTTATTTCATACAAATTTGGTCGGTTTCAGATTGCGCTTTTTATCATTTTTTCTTAATCTCTCTCTCTCTTTCTTTTTTCTTCTTTCTACAGGGGAGGTATATTGAATCTAAATAAAACTATCATGCACCCATTTTTTAGGCCAGGAAGGTTGAATCATAATTGGTAAAAGACATTTTGTTTTTTTTTTAACATATTTTAAAGCAGCCTATAGAGTGCCAATAATAAATGACGTCATACAATACAAATGACCAATGAATTATTCACTGTCAAATATTTTGATGGCAAAATAATTTTTCTTTAGATAAAATATCCCTTTCTGATATCTCCATCTTCTTTTTTTTATTGAATTAAAAAATAAGTACAATTTGATGCCAAAAAAACGCACCAAGGAGACATCTTAAAATATTCAAGTGATTTAAACGATCTACATTTCTTGGATCTTTCACATAAAGTACCTGTTGAGCAATGAACCCCCCCCCCCTCCTTTTTCTTGAAAATCAGGGGAGGGAATATATTTTCTTTGCTTAACCAGTGCGGGGGCTCCTAACCCTGCGGGGTACCCAATATTACCTAACATAGCCTGAACTGTAAGAGATAATTTATAAATATAAAATGAGAGGAGGGTTGGTTTGGTTTCAGTCCTCAACAAGTATTTTTGAAAAGCGCCCATTCATTTTTATGACTAAAAAAGCAAATTCGAGATAAAAAAAACACAGAAAAACCCTATCGAACCTCTCAACCCACCCCCCCCCCCCCTCCCACCAAAAAAAGAAAAGAAGGGATAATATAGTATAAAGCCATCCGGATATAAATAAGAAACTTCACTGCAAACTAAGCATCATTAGTGCTGCCGTTTTCGATATTCTTAAGGAAAATGACTCATATATGTTATAGATGGATATAAAATACCAGTTAAATTGCAAATTAAATATTAGCTTACATAAAAAAATCATTCTATAAACAAAAACAATTTAATTCTTAGAGGAAATCAAACTAATTATTGGCCTGAAATAATGTACCTATGATTACAATGAAGAATAAAAAGCTTAGGCTTGTGTCC
Organism: Acartia tonsa; assembly: GCF_053477335.1. Taxonomy (NCBI): domain Eukaryota; kingdom Metazoa; phylum Arthropoda; class Copepoda; order Calanoida; family Acartiidae; genus Acartia; species Acartia tonsa. The sequence goes on along the minus strand of NC_137265.1, from coordinate 49,890,536 downwards.
ATTCTCTTGTCCTATTTTAGAATAAAGTTACACACTCATAGAGGAAATAAATATATTTTGGAAAATTTATACTTAAACTTGATTTTTAGTTGATTTTTTGCCTTTTTTCATTTTATTAAGGAAAGATAGGTTTTTATTTAATTTGATTTGATTTAATACTAGCGGTTACGCTCCTAGAGGCTTCAGGGGCGCTTGAGGTGTGTGGGGGTTAAATTCGACCCTACCCTCTCCAAAGAAATATTTTAGTTTTTTTGTGGGAGAGGGGGAGTAATTTTTTCTTGGGGCGATTTCTCTTTGGATGTTGGGGTTAACTTCCCTCAAAATAGTTGTAAACCTTCCCAGGACCTATGATATTTTGAGTATTTTAAAAATAACAGTTAATCCTCTAGAAGTATAATATGTCTTTTGTTGGCCCAGAACTAAGATTATCTCCCTAAACCAACTGACAGCATCGTGTCACAAGATAATCTTGAAAAGAAAAGTAGTTGGATGTTTTAATGTCTGTGTTGTAATGAGTGTAGTGCACAGCAATTCATATGGGTGTGTGAAACAATTAGGGGGGGGGGGAGAAGGATAAGGCAGGCCCTCCAAATTATAATCTTAAGATGGGGTGACATCCCTCTATCTTCATTTATTCTTTTTCGTCTAAAAATAAAATAAATATCTACAAAAAAAAACATAAAGTAGATCCGTGAACTATACGTAAAAAGCATTTTTAAGACCAAAACACATACAATTGTTTTTTTTTATAAAAAAGCTAACACACTCTAAAAATCTTTTTAATTTTTGAGATGTCAACTTATATTAAAAGAATCATTATTTCGACTTTGAATTTTAATGTGCAAAAATGTATATGCACAAGATTATGTTAAGCTATCTATCAGAGAATCAATTTAGCTACCCTTGATTTGTAAACTTGACATTCTTGTTTTTACAAGCGTAGCTGCGCTACAATACAATTATAAACAATTTTATTCTTGTTATCCATGTTGATAATAAGATTACAATAAGCCTGACGTTCTTATTATTTCTTCTGTTTTTGGTTTCATTGTACATCCTTCATATAATATAAGGGCATATTATCAACTTTTAAATTGGAGGAGAGTTATCTATTTTTAATAGAAGCTTTCAATAGCTTTGTTACTCTAAAAAAAGGGTGTCATACATTCTATGCTAATCCTTCGGAGTGCAACCTTGTACCTAATAAAAACGTAACTTTACAAAGTGTCTTAAAAAACAGGCATGTGACGTCATAAAAATTAGGGAGATAAGAGGAGAAGTGGGAAAGAAAATCCTTAAAAAACAGGTGGATAAACCCTCATTTTTATGACGTCACATGGCTGGATTTTGAGACTTTTTGTGTTCGACTAAACACTTTGAGGGAAACCGCAAAAAAAATCCATTCCTAGGCACGTTACTAATGTCATCTTATGTGATCAAAAACAGATCAGACATGTGTAAGTGCGTGCGCGCGCGTTTAGAACTTGAGTCTTAAAACAAGGGAGTGCTACAAAATGTCCAACTGATTTTCTAGTATGGCTCCGAACCTGACTTATCAAAAACTGTTTCAAGCCTTACTGAAAAAGCATGTATCGTAGCGTATCATAGAGAATTATACAAACAAACAAAGATAATACAATTATTCCCTATTTTGTTTAGCCTTTGGCTGCTTAGTGCTAACAATACTTGAATAAATTTTTTTATTTTACATTCCTTGGAAAACTGTTTAGAATACGATGAAATCCCTATTACTTTCAACTAAAACTATTAATAGTGGATCAAATCTTTTTTTGGAGTGGAGGGGGGGGGGGTAGGGAGTTATTGTCAAACTATCATAGGATCAGTTTTGTTAGAGTATATCAAAGTTATAGAGATAATGTATGCTGCTATAGATCTCTAAAATAGCAGTACTGATCCAATAAACAATTTGTATTCCCCATATTATCCTTTTCTCTCTCTCTTTTAAATCACAGTCTTACATTGACATAAGATGATATTTTCCCCAAAAAAAATATTATTTAATAATAATATTTGCAACTTTGCCACTTACGAACATAATTTCCCATTTTTGTTATTTTGTAACCCCTCTAAAGCAGACATTGATTGTAAACCACAAGACAGGCACTGAGTGAGTCTACTCCCATAATCTTACCTTTTTTATCTTCATAGAGAACCTTTTTTGTCATCCTAGAACCTTTTTTATCCTGCTAGAAACACAACCATATTGTCTTTCGTCAGACGAGTTTTTTAAAGTTTTTTTGTTTTTTTTTTGTTTGTCTTACAAATATAATACATATACATCATAAGATTAAACTTAGAGATAATCTGTCTTATCGATATTTTTTTTTGAAAGCAGAGATTTTCTGTGAATGGGGTCTATAGGCCTAATAATTAAAGACGGTTTATAAAACTAGAGGCTGCGCTCCTAGCATCTAGGAGCCCTGTATTCGAAGGAGTAAAGACTTATTCTAAAACAATCCACGGACCTAAAATGAGGACTCAAATGGTTCAGTATTTATTAAAATCTTAATCTACTAACAAAGAAAACCACATTACTTATATAATAGGATATGGACCTATGAGAAGCTGCATTGTAAAGGAGAATCATATCGGTTTAGTGGTTAGCGAGATCCTTCGCAACGGAAAAAAATGTTTACTACTTATTCCATTTTTTTTATAGTTGTAGCCCATCATATTTTTATTAATTTTTGAACTTTTTTAGAGGTTGCATTTTTATAAAACTTAAAACATTTCATCTATCATTTTAAAGCCATAAATCTTTTTTTATGGAAAATTGTCGGTAATTCAGATACTATACATGATTTTCAACATGACTGAGAACCAGTTCTAATCCAACGGATATTAATTGGTTTAGCAGACATACTGGAAATTATATTTTATACTTTTTCTGGTGCAATATCCCTGGACCCACCTCTAACTGTAAACTAAACACAAATACTTTGATTTTAATTTATGTATTTTATTTTTGAGTTTGTAAAATTTTTCACATGGCCGAAAAAACTGTTGGTAGAAAACGACAACAAATTTTTAGGTACACAAAAAGGTTTAGAAGCTAGAATTTGTGAAATATGGCCAGGGATGAACAGTATACAGGATTTTACATCTTTTTTCGTAGCGTAGCTACTTTATAACTAGGCATAAAACAGACAGACAAACTGACCATTACTGTTACGGGAAAATAATACAAGCTATATACAAATGTCATATTAAGTTTTTTTAGTGAAATGCCTTGAATCATAAACAGGTGTCTATCTTTACAATTCACAGGCAAGACATCGAGACAAAGGTCTTACGATAAAAATCGTCTAGTAGAGAAATTTTAACAATACTTTATGCTGCTATGTCAGTCGCCTCAGAGATTATTATTAACTAGAAAAGCGCCCCTTGCAAATTGGGGTTCTTAATTCAAAATTATTCAAAGATTAAATCGAAAAAAAAATGACAGGAACTATGTGAAGTTTCCCTAAAAAGGAGAAATCAATCAGTTCAGTTTCTATTGTAATATCAAGCTTCATACAAAACAAATCTTTTTACTTAAGTTAAAAGTATTTCCACAATTTTTTCTTCTTATATTCAATTCACCTTATTCATGAAAAATCCTAATGTTGAAGAATTCTTATTTTAGGTAACATGAAATTATCATCAAAATTGTGTTTGTTTGTTCTATTACTATATACTAGTGTTTATTCAAAAAATGCATGAAAAAATGGTCTTAGAATTAGCTCTGTTAATTTTTTATTTGTTATAGGTAAAGCTAATAATTTTTCCACCGCGGCTCCGAATTTGATTCATTTGAGCCGGATAAAAACATTTTAAAAACTGCCCAAACCAACTTTTAAAAGAAATCAACAGTTTTATGTTAAACCTAAATCTGTTCATATATGTAAAAGCGGCCTGGTAAAGGATCTATCTAAACAAAAAATAGTTTAAAACCTGTCCAATGAGTAAAAAGTTAGCTGTCAGACCAGTAATTTAAAGACAGATAATTAAAGTAATAGACCTTCATATACCTTGTTTTATATTACAAAATTACTATTGAGAACGTACTTGTAGTAAACCTCCTTCAGATAACATAGATGCACACAACCAACCTTTTTTTTAACAACCTTTGTCCGTAGATCCTTATTGTTCATTTCTCGTAGGATTGACTCAATCTCGACACCTTCTAGACGACTAGAAAACATCAAAAAGCATTCATATATCCCAATCCTTAAATACTTTGCTTCATTTTGTTAACACCACATATATTTGTGGTATTTAATATAAAAAAGGTGTTGGTCAGGAATTTTAAATAAAAACCATTAGAACTGACATTTGTAAATAAACATAATCATATTAAAATAGTATTTCAAGAGGTTTTTTGGTTGCATTGCTATTCTGTAAACAGGGTCAGTCCTTACGTCCTTACGACACTTTTTTACTTTAATTCTTAGTTAAATAGTTGAATGATAGTTCGGTTAACCTATAATTTAAAATAGTAGTTTTTTTGACCAAAGCTAAAAACTTCTCCAAAATTTATTGTCTTAAGGGTTATACTTTTTTAGATAAGCTTCAGGTAAGTGTCTCAGGATAGTTTTAGGCTATTTTCTTATCTCATCCTACCCTAGAGTCTATGGGCGAGACAACTAGTTAAATTAAAACTTCTTTAAAAATTGGAAAGCATTAAGAAAATTGCAAATCTTTTGAAAAGGAGAAAATCTTTGGATAGCTATTATTTAAAATACTAGGTGATAGATCAAAGAAAGACTAGGATAAAAGCATCCATGCAAGCGAGTTCATACAGTTTAAATAAATTGTTGGTGACAGATACCCGTAAGTCCAAGAATATATGCAAGTTAACAGAGTACAAAAATAAGTAACCACTAAAATAATATTTCTAAAAGTTAAATTAATATTCGGGTTAAAAAGTTTTCTTGTAAGATTAATTTTTAATAACCAAATTCGAGAAAAACTAATGTTTAAGAAAAAGGTTCATAATTTATTGCATAAAGCAGTAAGCTTTTTTTGTCTGTAGCAAAACATTTCGCTAACCGCTAAACCGATATGGTTCACCCTCATAATGAAAGATAAACCCCCACAAAAAAGAATTATTTTTTCTTTTTAAAACTCAAACTGAAAAATGGGAGGGAGGGGGGGAATTTTTCCCCTCCCACCTAAGTACCTCTAGAAGCTTCTAGGAGCCTAGCCGTTAGTTGATTTTAAAACAATAGTAAAAATTATCCAATTTATATGCAAAGCTATCCGTCAAAGCGTGCAAACTGACAAACTATTATTAAAGAAATGCTATGCTGTTAATAATGAATGATGTATAGATTAATGCTATGTATTATCTCCAGTTTTTACGGTTAAATCATTAATTCACTATTTAAAACAAGAATAACTATGTCATAAGTTGCGCAGCCACCATAAACAAACAAGAATTTAATTAACAATAATTAAACTCTAATGACATTTTTATGAGATTTTCCTATAACATAAAGTAGAAGTTTCTGTCTGAAGCTTAAACTATCATAATTACTGAACCGAATGGTTTTTCTATTTCATGTAAGCTTTAAATAGGACCTGTGATGATTTTAGAGATGTTCTATATTCATATTTAATGATGGTTTTGAGCTATTTATAAAGCCATTTGATGCTAGGGCGTAGCCTAAAAGACAAATTATCTTTGTTTACTTTTAAAATATGCCAATAACCAAGAATCTTATAAAACTTACTTGAACTAAGCGACATACTGACATGACCCTTATTATAGAGTAGCTGCGCTTCTAATAAAATTTGCCAAAAAAAGTGAATCTACTCTATAATAATAATCATAATGAAATGATGGTTAATTAATCATTAGTAAAATAGCAAGGTTCATTGGGCTGTTGAATATATTTAGCAATATGTAAGTATGTCACGTAAGATCTCTCGTTAACGGCTATAACGGTCGTTCAAATATCTAGGAAAGGTTAGTTTCAGTTCATAGCAGGTTTAAGACTATTTGGTGGGGGAAGGGAGGGTATTTTCAAATGTCTTTGGCCGTTTGTACGCCAACTTATTCTCCAAACTTCAACTTATTTCAATTTTTCTTGAGGTGTTTGCTTTTGGGTGGTTGTAGTTATAACTTCACTATAAATGAGCAGTGTATCAGTTAGCGAGATCTTTAGCTACAGAAAAATACATCCTTTTACATTTATAATGGTCTATAGTACAAAAGAAAAATATTAAGACAGTATTGGGCCTAAATTCGAACTCGTCACCTAGCGACAACCATTGGATGGCTGGTTATATTTCACACAAAAGTTATGAAATATGTTTAGAACTAATGAACTGAACTTATAATGATTGCTAATTACATCTCTTCATGTCAAAATCCTTTTTTGTTAGAGTGGACCTTCAAATCCACCACCCTTGCTCTTATAAAAAGCGCAGCTACTATATACATAGGGTGTTTTAATTTGTAATTTCGTCAATCCAAGAATCTAACTTAGTTCTCATATTTTTATAAATCTTTAGCCATAAAAAATAATTTAGATATAAATCTAAAAATGGTAGGGGGGGGGGGGGATTGATTGGTCCAATAGAGCAAACAGGAAAATTCTCTCTTCACAGTTGAACTTTTTTGCTATTACCATACATTATAGGCCAACTTAAAGTCTTTGTACAAAATTACAAAAATAGCACAAATTCAAGGACATCCATGCTCTTTAAAAGAAGGTTGTTCCAATTACAATCATAGAGCTAGTAATTTAAGCCTAGGGGTTGTCTAACACTCCCTCCCAGCTCATAAATAAAATACTTTAGGGGTGTTATTTACAGTATATATACCCTACATAATAATCAAACGATTTGGATATTAAATGGTTAATGGGCTATATTATTACACAAAAGACTAATTAACTAAAGTTGAATTTATGTCAGCTAATATCGGGATGGAATTATAGTTGCAATGACAGAAATAAATATAAAATTTTCATTATTAATTACTTTAAAGAAACACTCTACTAAATATTTTAGAGATATGAAAAATTAATGTTTGATCTTATATGTAATTATAATAATATGTATCTATAGCATATGGTGAACTTTTCTGTAAAGTTTTTTTTGTTGCTTAAGATACCTGAAAAGGATATTATTTTCCAATGCAATGATCTAAATCTTTCGACTAATCTTCTGTAAAAAGTGATCACGGCTGACATATTATCGACATTCCGTTATTGCAACTAATTTGCTGATATTTTGTCAATATTTAAATCTTATATATCCTCATATCATATATTACACTAGCGGCTTCGCCCCTAGGCTCTAGGGGCTTTGCCCCAGGAGGTATAATTAAATCTTTTATTACCTACCCTGCCGATAAAAATGCGCATAGAACGCAAATTTTGTAAAAATTCGCAAAAAAAAAATATTGGGGAGGAATTGGTTACCGAGATCTTAAGAGACGGACGGAAAGACGGACAGACATCATTCTACTTTGTATTATAGATCGTTAGTTGATCTAAGCATACAAGTTTAACACAGCAATTTAGTTTTTGTATTCAATGATTCTCAGATTCACAAAAAGTACCTGGTTCAGCACTTAAACCCTCTCTTGTTTTAAAAACAATTTAATTACGAGGTTAAGGAATAGTTTTTCGTTGGTTTATTACTTTTGATCAGGTTAGGTAAGGTTGTATTTGGTACTGGGTAGCCCCTTAGGAGTTGGGCACCCCTGCAAGGTTTAGCCATGCATTAAAAAACTACCTCCCTCAAAGTTTCAATTTAGTTCAAAATTACTCAACAGACAGTTCATGTGAAAGCACTGAAGAATGGTTAATGAAAGGAAACTTAGAACATCCTCTAACTAAATATTATCAAACTTACAAAGGGTGAAAAATTGGTGTTCGATAAATTCCGCAGTATTTATAATTTCCAAATATCCAAAAACTTAATTTTGGTCTTGCTAGAAGCATTTTAAATGCAAAGATTTTTATACAATTAGGGTAGGTCTGTATGTCAATCCGTAACGGACACAATTTCGATAATAACCAAAAAGTCCTTATTAAAAATGATGATTTTTAGCTTTTTCTGAACCAAAATAATAATATGTGAAGCAACTCGATAATTAAATCTTAAAATATATGTAGTTCGAATTATGTCATTGAATTATGAATACAGATCACATTATTCACGTTATTATTAATTCTAGAGTGCTATGTTGATGTAATGACAGCATAAACGTTTAATAGAATTTTGAGTACTTGATAGAACACCTATTAACTGGTTGTATTTAGGAAGCAGAGACAATTAGAATCAGTTCATTAACACACCTAAACATTTTTCATAACTTCTAATCTATTCATCTATCTATCTATCCACTTATAAATCTATCAACCTATTTCTTTATCCATCTATCTGTCTATCTATTAATCTTAAATACATATTTAGAATCTGAACTTATTAACACACCAAAAATTTTTCATAACTGCTTATCTATTTATCTATCTATCTATCTATATATCCACTTATCTGTCTATCAACCTATCTCTTTATCCTTCTATCTGTCTTTTTATCCATCTTAAATACATAATTAGAACCAATTCATTAACACACCTAAACATTTTTCATAAATACTAATCTATTTATCTATCTATCTACTTATCTATCTTTCTTTCTATCTACTTATCTATCTTTCTTACTATCTATCCATCTTAAATGCACAATTAGAACCAATTCATTAACACACCTAAACATTTTTCATAACTACTAATCTATTCATCTATCTATCTATCTCCTTATAAATCTATCAACCTATTTCTTTATTCATCTATCTGTCTATTTTTTAATCTTCAATACATATTTAGAATCGGTTTATTAACACACCTAAACATTTTTCATAACTACTAATCTATCCATCTATCTATATCTATCTATTTACCCATTAAATTATTTACTTATCTAACAATCTCTATCTATCTATTTATTCAACTTAAATGTACAATAATCTATACATCTATAGTCTATATCTATTCATTTATGTATCTTTTCACTTATCTATCTATCTAAAATACACAATTATAATTATATTATTAAGCAACAAAACAATTCTCATATGTCAAAATAAATAAATCTATCTGTCTATTAAATTATCTATCTATGTACTTTTGATTTATCTAATTATCTATCTGTCTATCCATCCATCTAGAAAACCTAAACTTTTGTTTTGACTGTCATCAATTAAACTTTTATTTTTTAACCCAACTTTCTCAGGATATATATTTTGAGTGATTGCCATGTGAACATTTAGCATACAGGATATTTTTGTGATTTTAATTTAAAAACAAAGTTATTACAAATTGGTGTTTATTATCAATTAGAATGTATTTGTTGTTGTTTTTTACCCAGGGAGAGAGGGGACATTGGACTGTTAATTATACTTGTACTCAAATTTTTATGAATATGTTCTATTATTCTTTGGCTTAAAGACTGGCAGTGTTGAAACTTTTGATTTTAATCAACATAAGGGGTAAATTTGTATATCCTAATTGGGGATGCACATCAATTCATAGTCCATTGTCTTATCCCTTAAGATCCCTGTACTACCCCAACTTAACCCAAGGTAAGCAAACCATAACTTCCCCTCCCACACCCACAAGTAGTTTTGTTGACCCACCTCAAAAAAAGACCCCCCACAATTTACAATATTGCAAAAGGTGTTTTTGTAATGTAGTAAATAATTTCAATATTTTCTTTTATAATCATTGTTTTTTATGCCAGATATTAGAGCGTTGAATTAAATTTATTTTCATAAAAGTAATTCAGTTCTTTCTTTCTTTTCCGATAAGATCTCGGAAACCACTGAGCCGATTTACTATTCATTTTTAGAGAAGCTTCATATAAGTATAGGGCTGGTTTTATACTAATTTATATGCTAATTTCTGTAAAAAAGCTCTAATTGGTTTAAATATGTTCTATAGAATTATAAAAAGTTAAGTAAATTATTTGCTAAAAGTAATATTTCATCCATCTTAAAGAAACACCGTGTGGCCATCTGGTATTTAATAAAAATATTATGGGAACTACAAAATTTTCTCTCCTACCTTATAACAGTTAGGGAGTTGAATCCATTTTTATAGAAGCAGAAATATAATCTATGATTATGGTTTGGACCCTCTAAAACTGTAATCTACCCTTCCACTTTCCCCTCTCTTGGTGAAGATATCTTCAACGCCGATACGATTTTTGAAATGTAAGATTCTACTTTCCCTTCTCTTGGTGAAGATATCTTCAACGCCGATACGATTTTTGAAATGTAAGATTCCACTTTCCCCTCTCTTGGTGAAGATATCTTCAACGCCGATACGATTTTTGAAATATAAGATTCCACTTTTGACTCTCTTGGTGAAGATATCTTCAACAAGAGAGACAAAAGTGGAATCTTATATTTCAAAAATCGTATCGGCGTTGAAGATATCTTCACCAAGAGAGGGGAAAGTGGAAGGGTAGATTACAGTTTTAGAGGGTCCAAACCATAATCATAGATTATATTTCTGCTTCTATAAAAATGGATTCAACTCCCTAACTGTATAATTACAACTTGTAAAACCCATTGGGCCTTCACCCTTTAAATAAAGTTATCTGTCGCATCGTATTATAGACAGCTTTCCGCGGAAATTAATATAAAAAGTCTCAATCTTATGATTTTTATTTTTATTTAAATTTTCTGTAATACGATGCCATACAAGATTTTCATTATGGATTAGAACCGGTTATAATCTAGCGGATTTTAATCGGTTTCGAAGCCATGCTGTAAATAAAGTTATTCCTATGAAGAGTTTTTTACTTGTTATGCTAATTTTTTAAATTGACAAAATAGAAAATATAGAAAACGATTGAAATATGTGATGGTTTTATGCTATTTAATTTTAAATTTAAGTCTTCGGACTCTTATAGGCTATTTTAACTCTCTCCTCTAGCTGCTAGTCCTATTATATAAAGAAGTAATTTTTATGGGTCATGGAAAGAAAACTAAGTTGCGGGTTTCGTCACTTTTTCACATTAGCTTTTGAAAGGTTATTTTAGGTTAGGTAAGTGTTAATGATTGCCCCGCAGGGGTGCTAGAAATAGGGTAAAAACTAAACGCGAAACTTTGGTTTCTTTCCATGATTTGATTTTTTTCGTTTGTCCATTATGACCTCGATAACCACTTAACTGATATTAGGTTACTTAATTTCAAATTTCAAAGTCTTGGAATTGTTTTACTTTTAGGCTATTTTTCCACCCTCTTCCACCTTTGAGGATTCTATGGCGCAGCAATACATACTTTAAAAGCAACATATATAAAAACATTAAAAAATCAATTCAGATTAAATGAGGCCGAAAAAAATACTATGTATTTAATAACTTAATAAGTAGTATTTTACATAAAAAAAATATGACTTAATTATTTATTTTTAAATATTTTTTGGATCATTTAATTCTATTACAAAACAAACTTTTTATTAAACTAGGAGCTCTGCATTAGAAAATGGAAAAATAGCCTTGTCTAAAAAATGTTGTATACTTTGAATGTCTCAAAAGATAAATATCCAAACTTTAAACCAATCATTTAAACCACAAAAGAAGTAATTTTGTTTTAATAATGAAAATGTTTACAATTTATCATCCTTTGTCTTATCTCTTAAGATCCCTCGAAATACTGTCAAAGACCAAATTGTGACAAAGATTATCCATATGACGTCATAAAAATGAGAGATTATCCATCTCTTTTTTAAGGGGTTTTCTTTTCCGCTTCTCCTCTCATCTCTCTCATTTTTGAAACAATTTTGTCTTTGTCGGAATACTACACACAATTTACTGGATTTGTTATTACTTGCATTCTGTACCATATTTTCTTGTTCTCTAAAAAAGTGAAACTCACAACTGGCTAAATTGACGGTACCTCCCTATCCCCGTCCAATCCCTCCTACTAATGGATAAACGATCTGACCAATAAACAAGTTCCATGTTAGCGGCATTGACGACAATTTTTCTGCTGTCATAATATCCACGTATATTCTATTCCACATATGTATACTGTACACTATCTCATACTCTGGTATTAAAATATCTATCTATCTATCTATCCATATATCTATCTATCTATCTGTACACCATCTCACATACAGAGCTACTCACACTCACATACTCTGGTATTAAAATATCTATCTATATATCTATCCATATATATATCTATCTATCTGTACACTATCTCACAAACAGAGCTACTCACACTCACATACTCTGGTATTAAAATATCTATCTATCTATCTATCCATATATCTATCTATCTATCTGTACACTATCTTACAAACAGAGCTACTCACACTCACATACTCTGGTATTAAAATATCTATCTATATATCTATCCATATATATATCTATCTATCTGTACACTATCTCACAAACAGAGCTACTCACACTCACATACTCTGGTATTAAAATATCTATCTATCTATCCATATATCTATCTATATATCTATACATATATCTATCTATCTATATATCTGTACACTATCTCACATACAGAGATACTCACACTCACATACTCTGGTATTAAAATATCTATCTATATATCTATCCATATATCTATCTATCTATCTGTACACTATCTCACAAACAGAGCTACTCACACTCACATACTCTGGTATTAAAATATCTATCTATCTAACTATATATCTATCTATCTATCTATATATCTGTACACTATCTCACATACAGAGATACTCACACTCACATACTCTGGTATTAAAATATCTATCTATCTATCTATCTATATATCTATCTATATATCTGTACACTATCTCACATACAGAGATACTCAAACTCACATACTCTGGTATTAAAATATCTATCTATATCTATCTATATATCTATCTATTTATCTGTCTGTACACTATCTCACATACAGAGCTACTCACACTCACATACTCTGGTATTAAAATATCTATCTATCTATCTATCCATATATCTATCTATCTATCTGTACACTATTTCACATACAGAGCTACTCACACTCCCATACTCTGGTATTAAAATATCATTAGGCAAGACTTGCATCCTTTTTACCTATCTATCTATCTATCTAAAATTTCCCCTCAACCCCCTTCCCTTTTTTTATCCCCTTGTTACACACTTCCCTTTCAGTTACACGAAAAAAACAAGTTTCACTCCAACTTTACTCCATCAAAATATTTAATTTTCAGCAATTTCATTTGGAATAAATTGGATGAATAGCAGCCCTTGATAAGAACTAATAAAGATGGAGATATACATAGTCCACATAGAATGCATAACAAAAGTATTCAGTTACACTTATCTTTTTGTACTGACAATATCAAAGTCGTTTACAGATTACAAAATTACCCCTATTGTAGGTTAAACTGATTGGTTGAAAGTTTTTATTACCTAATTAACATTTAATAAAAGTGATCAAAGTTTTAAGCCAACAAATGGAACATCATGATTATAAAAACTTTGAGTACCAGTATAATTTCCAAATCATTGTCTCCTCCCTCCCAGGAGATATCCAGATCTATATATTAATGGCATCCCATGACCCTTTCTATCTCTTATTTTCTCTCCACCCTTGCTTAGCTTTGCAGGGAGGTAGGAATAGGACAATTCTAGATGAATCTCTACCAAAGTATTTAGTGTGACAATGTCTCATATAGCTATTTATTAATTGGAGAAAGAAAGGGTTGTAAATTATTTAATATTCATTGTCCAATCCTCTGCTGAGCTGCTTCTTAACCATTACACAAGTAGAGTTTTTACAATCTCGCTAATAATATTCAAACATTGGAAATTTTATATTTTGATAGTTAGGGCATTTCGTGACATTGCCTCTTAAGGGGCGTCTCTTAAGGGGGTAGGTTGAAATATATGAAAGTTTAGTATAAAAAATTATTGACATTTGGAAGCTCTGCATAGTACCTATAAAAAATGACGTTATACAATACAAATGACTAATGATATGCCAATACACAGACTAAATTACCAATGGCAGGCTAATATACATTTTCAGTGACCAATGGTAGGCCAGTATGACGTCATTTTATAGAGTCACTATAAAAGGCTTCTGAAATTTGTATAAACAAAGAGGTTAGGTTAGAATCCTATTAGTTATTTTTTTGGGTTTAAATATGGGAATTTTTCTGCAGGAAAATCTGAACATAAAAACATTGATGTATTGAAATGTTTCTCATACCTCTAAACCGGATATCTGCTACTTGCAGATACACCCCCCCTCCCCTCCTAACTCCCAGCCAAACACCCATAACAAATTATCATTCCCTACTTCCTCTAAACCTCCACCCCCCCCCCTCACCCTCCCACATATCAAATGGTTCATACCTGTTCGTTCAATAATAATAATAATAATAATGGATATATGGATACTTGGATGTTACACCAGATTTTCATGTTCTCTAATAAGGTGAAACTCGTAGCGGACTAATATGACGATACCCACTTCCACCCACTTACCCTATACTCTTCCCTCCTACTGGATGAACAAACTGACCAATAAAATGAGTTCCATGTTAGCAACATAAATTGACGACAATTTTTCCCCTGTCATAATATCCACCTATATTCTATATACATTATAATAAAATACTCTCCAGGCTATATCACATTTTATTAGGTAAAGGCCTATATAATAATTCATAAACCATGTTTTGACAATTTAATCTAAACTTGGTTATTAAATATAAACTCTTTATTTTCTTTTGTCATCTGGAACATAAATTTGACGTCCAAATGTTTTTGCCGATAATTGAAAATAAACTTGTCGTAATAAAAAAAATATGCATTATTTTTCAATGCGAGTCTTTTCTTCAATGAGGCTTTATTCGTTCTTGAAAGCGAAGCTTTCCTTTAATTAGGGTCCGAACGTCCGTACCTACGTTACGGATAGCTCTTTTTTTAAATTTAGGCATGTTAGAATTGTCCTATCGATTTCAAACTTTGCATGATGATTCCTATAGGAGTTAGGTACGAGTTAAAAAGTGAAGCAACTCTATAATCGTTACTAGAAAGTCCGTACGTCCATTTTAACATGTTGCTTTTTCACTTTTAAAAAAAAAAAATTTATGTAACAAAATTATCCGATTGGTCTGATTTTTGGAATACTGATTCCTAGGACAACAAAGTACAATATTATCAGCGAAGCATCTCTATAATCAAGTCCTGAAAATGTAAATATGTCAATAAAAATTATCCTGCATTTAAGTAGTTTTTCAACAAATTTACTTAAAAATTGCTTTCGAAATTATAATTTATAATTCATTATTCTGATTTTTCAGTTCTGACACTCTACAAGTGTTAATGTTCCTTTGTCTTACCGTTTCAGAGCTTCGCTGTTATGGATGTTGTCATCCTTGTTTTGTTGAATTTCCACCAATCAGCAACACTCGCCCAAACAACTCCCCACGAAAAATAGAGCCAAGAAAATTAATCTTTTATTTATCTATCCATGATATCGTGATAAAAAGCTTTAAAATGGTTCCATCCTAATGACATCCTCCTATGAAAAGTTTGGGTCCGGCCATTAAACCATTCAAAATAATCTCATACAACAGAGTTAGATACTTAAATCTTATAAAAATTTTAGAGGGACCTGCTACTGTTAATTAATGTTTTAAAGTTTTAAAAGGCGAGGGAGGGAGGGGAAATTGGACAGCCCAAGTTCAATAATCGATCTATCTTATTCGTTGGCTAAAAAACGTTGGGTACATTTACTAATAGTTTTTGAACTTTTAAATCAACAATTTTGAAGGGATGATTTTGTTTATAATGAATTTATATAATTTATAAAACAAATTTATCATGCATTGACTTATCCCTGAAAAAAAAACAGTTTATTTT
This sequence comes from Acartia tonsa, assembly GCF_053477335.1. NCBI lineage: Eukaryota > Metazoa > Arthropoda > Copepoda > Calanoida > Acartiidae > Acartia > Acartia tonsa. The sequence continues at coordinate 49,874,642 of NC_137265.1, read as the reverse complement.
TTAAAAGGAGGGAGGAGTATATTGGAGTAGTAAATTGTGCTATTCCCAAAAGTTATATCAACACGTTCACTCATTCGTTGGCTTAAAAAAATTAGTTACCATATTAAATCTTGATTGTAGGGGAAATTTTGCTCATCATTTTTAAGCAAGTTTACTATATTTAAGTATCCGACTTAGGGTATTGTATGAAACCGTTTGTGATAACAATTTATTATCTAACACATATACACTAAATTAACTGGGCCTTTATATATTAGGGTTCCCTGTTGTAATACCTAAACGACATAATTTTATAAATTATACGATTATAAACTATGTGTATGTTCAGAAACCGAACGTACAATTCACTTTAATGGCACATAATTTTGATATGCATTTAGTATTTCTTTTTGCTGAATTTCTATCAACATATTGTTTTGTTAACAAACAAAAAATCTACACGGGCATTTTTAGAGAGTTTGAAAGGGACCCTTTTAAAGTAGCAAATTTCTCATAAACAGCGGTAACATCCTTTCCACAGTGGGATAGATAGATAAAAAGATAGATAGAAAGATAGATAGAAAGAAATATAAATAAATATAAAAATAGATAGATTTAAAGATAAATAGATAGATATATAGAAAGATAAATAGATAGATATATAGAAAGATAAATACATAGAAAGATAGATAGATAAATGTATAAAAAACAAGGATGACAACATCCATAAGTAGCGAAGCACAAAAAAAATTAAGGATGTTAATACGTACAAGTAGATTTAAAGTGTATTTATTAATTGATTTATTGGAGAAAATAAACACGAAACCCTGTTTTATTTTGTATAATGAAGACAATCAAAGTAAATAACATAAAAGATGCTCATAACAATGGGAAAAATTATTTTGATACTGATATCCCAAAAAAGTTTTAAAATTGGACCAAAAACACCAAAGATATGAGGAAATATGTAAAACATATAAAAATAGCAAAAACCTGCTAAAAGGCAGTCTGACCGCCATGCTTGTTTTCTTAAAACGACAGGAAATTTAATTTTTAAATCCTAAACTTAAAAAAATTTGGAAAATTGTACTATATACATCGAAGATATGGAAAAATTTAAAAATAGCCAAAAACCTGCAAAAAGGAAGCCTGGCCGTCATGGTTGTTTTCTTTAAACAACAGGAAATTTAATTTTGATATGTATAACTGAAAAAATTTTGGAAATCGGACCATGAACACCAAAGATATGGAGAAAAATGTGAAAAATACAAAAATAGCCTAAAACCTGCTGAAAGAAGGTCTGACCGTCATAGTTGTTTTCTTAAAAGGACAGGAAATTTAATTTTGATAACTATAACTAAAAAAATTTTGGAAATCGGACCATAAACACCAAAGATATGGAGAAAAATTTGAAAAATACAAAAATAGCCTCAAACCTGCTTAAAGGCAGTCTGACCGTCATAGTTGGTTTCTTTAAAGGACTGGAAATTTAATTTAGATATCTATAACTGAAAAAATTTTGAAAATCGCACCATAAATACAGAAGATATTGAGAAAAATGTGAAAAATACAAAAATAGCCTAAAACCTGCTAAAAAGCTGTCCTACCGCCATCGATGTTTTATACTTAATTGTGCTCCTTAATGATGGAGTGTTTTAAAAAAATTTCAGCATTCTATCTTTTATATGAGCTGAGTAAATCTCATTTCCCCCATAGCGTTACGGACTGACTGACGGACAAAGTGAATTATAGAGAAGCTTCGCTACTAAAAACAGATAGATATTTTTTTTGATGGATGGATAGATGCATAGAATAATGGATAAATAGATGGATGGATGAATGAGTAGAAAGAATATTAAATAGACAATGGGATTAAAGGAGATTAAAATAGATAAATAAATTGATTCAAAATTACATAGAAGAAATGGAAGAATAATTTGATAGATAGATAAATAGATAGTTGAATGGATTGATTTATTCGTAAATGCTATATAAATAGATGTTAAAAATGAAATAAATAGATAGATAAAATTAATGTAGAAATAAATGGATGGATAATTGGTTAAAAAAGTAATAATAACAAATATATGGATAAGTTTTCTCCGAAAATGGACTTTTGTGAATATTGAAGAGTTCTTTGGTGTTATAAACTACAAGATTTAACGGACCTTAACACAGGATACATGGATATGTAAATTGATAGAAAATTAATCTTCCAAAAATATATACAAAGGGGATGTGTAACATTTTAATTTGAGGAAGATAAATTTATCTTTATTTGACAACTCCCTGAATTCCTAAATGTTAGGAAATAATTTCCTGACAATTTTAGCTTTCATAGCCGGACCAATTTTGATAATATCTCATAAATTGCAATTGTATAATGCAGAATCCTACAGATATCTTAGGCATCCCCAATTATGATAAACAAAATTGCTCTCTGATAAGTTAAAATTATTGATGTAAAAGTTAAGACACTGAAAAGTTAACCCGCGACCGTGGCTCAACACGTAGCGCATCCGCTTGTCGTCGGGAAAGTGATAGGTTCGAATATCAGTCCTACACCGAGTATTAACTAAAGACGTTAAAAATGGTTCTTACTGCTGCTATGTCAGATGCACGACATAAAAAGTTAGAGTAGTGGGGATGTCTTATCCCTAAACAGGCGCAACTCATTACCATGCACAGCTATGGCTTCTCAGACAAAGGTCGTGCAATCAGATGTTTGTTGTCTGATGGGTGTTGATACTCTAGGCTATTGAGCACGTTACATTGCAATTTAAAATGCAGAGTATGTTCAAAGGTAACGTGGAGAGGACTTGTACCCGAAGCGTCACATCGCCCCTATAGTCAATAGTCATTACACCCAAAGGATTTGACAAAAGTACCGACGAATGAGAGAATATGCTTATAAAAACCAATGGAGACCAGTGAAGTTTTCAATCAAATGATTCCCTCCCTTCCTGAGTATCAAATAATTCATTTATCTCATAAACAAGCTTTTGTCTAACCACTGTGAAATGGCTTAAAACCAGCTATATACCAACAGCAAGAAAAACATAACCCTACTATCTTAGATGTTTTTGATCTTAAAAAAATAAAAAATATATGCAAGATTTTTTTTCTATTGAATCTCTCCAGTTTGACTTGCATAAAACATCTCAATATCAAAATGTTGTATTTTTAAGGCCTAATAGTTTGTCAAAACTCGGGTGGTCCAAAAATTAGGGTCATCCTAAAACAGAGCTCCCAACCTAAAATAAAAATTCAAAAATATATTGTTAAAGACAATATGTAAATAGCCTCGCAGCTAAATAAAGGACTTTAATTTTTTGGCAAAATAGATTTATGCATGGAATGTGACATTTTTTATTTCTGAATTATTTTGAAATATGGCAACTGCGTTGCAAAGTATTTTAGTATGATGATGGATTTTTAAAACAATAGATGGTGCTAAATCAAAACAACAAATTATTAATAATATAATATGAATTATATTTCTTTTTGAGTAATTCTATGGAGTAATTGGGTTTAGAATACTATCCGAAGTTAAAGATATACATTTGTTCATAACAATAGTTTTTTCAAAGTATGGTTTAGACTTATTTAATGTATTATTTAGCAATAAAAATACATATGGGATAATCTTTACTGTAAGCCCAGCAGGTTTGACACCTGGCAACTGGCGAGTGCACAGATATTACCAAAAGCCTGTACGGATTTTGGGGGGGCTGGGGCAAAAAGGGGGCTTTATTTCCCCCCCCCCCTCCCACAAAAAAAATTAACAATAGAATTAGATATTAAAAGTACTTTTGATGAGAAATTATAGATTTTTTTGCTTAAATGTAATGATACCATGATAGATTGAAAGATGCCCTTGGTAAATATTTAACTTTCTTTGCCACTAATTTTATTTGGTCCAAATAACTGGTGCTACTGGTTTTATATTTTAAAATTAATTATGGGAGGGATTGGACATTTGACAGTAAATTTGTACCAAATAACGTGTGCTATAGGGTTTAGATTTTAAATGAAATTCGTTTAGGGATGGGACATTGGAGGTAATTTTTACTGGTGTAACTGGTGCTAATGGTTTTATATTTTGACAGTAGATATCATTCTGTCATTAATATAACAGATCTATAGTATAGATGTATATACAGACAACTACCTCCCTTCCTTTTTCAGAGACCTCTTTCGTCTGCTTCTAAAGGTTGCACAAGGTAGTTGAGATGGGGAGATACAGTTATTTAACCATTTCTCCCTCTAGTGTTTTACTCTAGTATTAATATGTCAGACACAACCACATTTACATAGTACAATGTAGTCGACGATTATAAACGGTAGAAGTTATACAATTTATCAGCCATGACCTCTTTAATTTGATAATAAACCATCAAAGTTGCATTTTTACACAATGCCAACAGTTTTTTTATGGGTTTAAGCAGGTAAGACTTTAAAACAAACGTTCTTCAATTAATTGTATGAAATAGTCAAGAAAAACAGTGCAAAGCATATTTTCTAATATTCTGTTTTTAAAATTACCATCCTTGTTTTATGTCTAAAAAGAATATTCTACATCATTTACGCAGAAAAATTGGGCCCCACGACTTTTTTTTCAATTTGATGATGTTTAAATAATATATTCAGGGATATAATGATAAATAAATACACCAGATTTTCTTTAAAAACAAGAAAAAATATTTACATATACATAAGTAGCGAAGCATTAGAATATCACATTAATATTAAACAAAACTGCTAATTTTGGACGAAGATACCCTTGCTTAGAGTAAAAATCCAATAAGGTTGAATATCTAAGGTTAAATCTACATATAAAGGGACTATAAAAAGCTTTTTGTGAATCTCATCAACAGAAAAATCTAACATTTAAAAATTTATATGATATACTTTTCTCTAAAAAGATAGAAGAGGGGAGGAAAAAGTTGAACACGTCCCAAAATATCTTTTGTTTTTCATGAAAAAAGAAACAAATTTACTTTTTACTTTATCTATGAAATTTATCTTTTGGTTGTCACACCGTATCATATTTATTTTATATCTTATCATCATTTTTCATAAACTATTCATAACTGTCCTATTATTCTTTATAAACATCAGAGAATCATTTTAGTTTCAAATAAGAAAAATAGTGGTTTCTCTGGTATTTCATATGGAACACAAACAAACTTTAAAAACTTTTCTCGTATTCATTCGAATCCGGTGGATAGGAACCGGTTCTCATCCATACGAAAAAACTATGTCTAGCATCGTATTATATCCAGCTTTCTACGAATATAGAAATGTACAATCATAAGATTAAAACTAGTTTTTTTAGCCGGTGATTTCGTCACCTCGGGGCTAAAAAAATCTCATAATTGTACATTCTATATCCGCGGAAAGCCGTTTATAATACGATGCGAGAAATAACTATTCCTTGTATTCATTCGAAATAAATTAACATCCGGTGGATTAGAACCGGTTCTCATCCATACGAAAATCTATATATAGCATCCATGAGATTAAAACCAGTTTTTTTAGCCCGTGTCTTCTCGGGGTACATTTTATATCCGCGGAAAGCTGTTTATAATACGATGCGAGAAATAGCTATTATTTCATGCTTTTTACTATAGGAGTTTAGGTTAAATAAAGGTTAAAGAGGAGCCCCACATGGTTTTAGCCCTTCAATCCAATTTAGACATATATAGATTAAATGACATTAAAGTTATGATTAAATGTCATTAAACTAGCATCCAAATAAAATGAAAACTTAGTAGATAAAGATTATCAAATGCTAGTTTTATTACTCTTTTATACTGAAATGAATTAATTTTGATAAAGTATTTTATTATTGAAAAAAGAATTCTATTTCTTTTAGTCATCCTTCTTTATATTGATTTTTAAATACAAGGTTTTTCGTTATAAATTATATGTGTACCGTTTCCACGAAAATGCACCGGGTTCGAACCTTACCCTATAATACTTGTTTGTTATAACATGAAGGACATTAAATCTATTCATAAATAGATGAATATTTGACAATTTTGGATGTATAAATGCTAGTGTTAGATGTTAGATGCTACAATATTTAGCAAATTACTGTAGTATAATTAAGTTTAAGTTTTTGGCTTAAAAGGAGAAACATACTCATTTACTCTCAATTACTCTGGAAAAGGTTCAGAGAACATTTATTAGATTCAGTTGTAATTGAGAGTCCATATACAGAACATTCTGGTTTGGAGTCGAGCCTCCTTCAGGCCAATTCAGCTACAGAAAGTCATCCTACTACTTTAACAAGTTTGATTACAGACAAATATTCCACCTCTACAACGCCTTCAAAGTTATACCGCTAATTAATACTTCTGTTTAATTAGACAGACAGTCATCCTGCTGCTTTGGTGTTTCTACACACAAACAGATATCCTATTACTTCAGAAGCATTTCTACATAATTGATCAACAGTTTGAATCATTTTAATCTATATATATTTGCTAATAAAGTATTCGTATTTAATCCTAAATATAATAACCTATTTAATCAAAACTGCTATTTAATCTTAGTTAAATAAATACTTAAAAAGATATATTTTATGTTTGAATTAGGTACCCGAATCTACCCGAATCATTTAATTCGTGTCTGTTGGTTTACATTTCATTACTATCGAATTTACATCCATACAAACAATTTTGAAAAATACATCCACTGTATTTCTGCCAGTTGTAGAAACGGAAACGTCCAAATCTCCCAGATATTAATTTCTTAATGATCAAAATTCAATATTAGAAAGGACCTCCAAGCAAAGGTCGGGCAATCAAAGCTTTAATTAAGGTGTTACTTTACCTAACATGCTAGCACCTGGATTAGGGGAAATCAAAACTTTTTTTTTTTTTTGGGGGGGGGAGGGGTTAATAGGGAGTTTGAGGTTCTTGAAGAGGAAATAAAACAAATAAGTTAAAAACTTAATGATTCTTTTAATGGTGTTATTCTGTAAACAAGGATAATTTGTCCAATAGTAGCGCATTTTTTGAATAAATAAATCGAACATTGGTCATATAAAGAATTGTACAAATAAAATCATTAAATCAAACATTTTCGTTGATAAAATAATTACAATTGAAACAAATGAATGCATATTTTTCAATGCTAGTTGCTCTATCATACAGAAATACCCAATAGACAACAAATCCTTTGATTGCACGACCTTTGTCTGAAAATCCTAACTGTGCATAGTAATGTGATAGTAAGGTGATTCGCCTGTTTACAAACGAAGGCATTCTCCCTATTCTAATTTTTTACGTGTCTAGTATGACGCGGTGGGGTATGACTCGAGCCCTACACCTCCCAGACTGCAAGCGGGTAGGCTACCATTAAATTTTTGACGTAGACCTATAAATGTCTCAAAGAGTAGCTTCGCTTCTGAACCTTAATGATGGTCAAAAACTAACCATAATCTAGACAGGAAAGAGAGAAAAAATAACCAGGGGAAATTATTAAAATATACTAATTTATATTTTTATACATCCTACATCCATCAAGGAATAAGGTTAATGTTAAAAAAATTTAAACCCCGCTCGAAACAAAACGAAGAATACTAAAAGCTAGAATTTTTTGTTCGACTAATAAGATCTCACTAACCACTGTACTGATAAAGTTTCCATTTTTTTGGAAGCTTTTTATGGCTCCCGGAATGGTTTCAGTTTGTTTTATTTTTGAATTTTAGTCTTTCGGTGGTTTTAGGCTGTTTTTCTGAAACCTCCTTGTTCATTCGAACACAGGAATGCTAGAGATACTGCATCTAGTCTCAAATAAATATGTACATCCAATAAGATTTCAAAAACGGCTAAAAACATTTCGGAAAATTTTTTTATTGGTTCTTTGAAAGCTTTTGGCTATTTTAAGGGGGAAAGGTCATATCTTAATTAGAACATATATAAGTTTTCTTTTTTTACATGTACCTTTATCTTTATCTCAGTATATATAGAGAGAGGATGTATACGTTTATTAATGATTGTAAAACTAACCATTTTCCATAGTAATTGACTTTGACCATACCATCATATCCCACCCTCCACTCCCCTTCCTCAATGACCCCCCAGGCTTTTTATAACTCTATTTTGGTTGGTTCTGAAATATTTGGTCCAAACTTTTTAACCAATAATTTTAATCTAGTGAAAATGTAATTTGGGATGCATATCAATTTATCGTCTATTGCGTTATCCCCACGCTTTTTAATTTTTTGTTAATCTATCATACTTGTATGTTGGTAAGTTGCGCCTGCTTTCAGGTCATGGCATTTTCTTTACTTTACTTTACTACCATTTTTACATTACAGGCATTATAATTATTTATCAAAAAAGATGCAACCCAAATTTTAAGGAAAATGTTAGAAATTCGAGTATATGAATTGAGTAGACAAATTATTAGTAGCGAAGCTAATATATCACTTAATTTGTAATTATTTTAATTATAAAATAAATCAAAGTTACATATAATTACTGTATAATGGTTATCAATTTAGATAAGAAATAGCTTAAAATTAAATTATTCAATTATTATCATGACTTAAAGTTTTTATAACTTCCCTGCCATCAGATATACTTGTTCCTATAACTTTGGCATATTAGCGTGTATGTAGCATCTAGGGGCTCTATTTTTTAAGTGATATGAAAGGGGAGAAAAATAGCATAAAACCACACCCAGACTTATTTATGAAAGTAAAATAACCTAAAAACCATCTCAGGACCTATCTGAAGCTCCACTGTAAATAAAAGGGAAGTAGTTAAAAAATATTTTTGAAAATATAAAAGTCGTAGCTTTGCAAGTTCTTTTCCTTGTATATTTATGGTATGTTAAAAGGGGAAATTAGGTAAAAAAAATAACATTTTTGGAAGTATAATAGTTGTAGCTTTGCATGTTCTCATCCTTGTTTATCTATGGTATGTTAAAAGGGGAAATTAGGTAAAAAAAAATAACATTTTTGAAAGTATAATAGTTGTAGCTTTGCATGTTCTGATCGTTGTTTATCCATGGTATGTTAAAAGGGGAAGTAGCTGGAAAAAGATTAATTATGGAAGCTAAACTTTACCTGCTAATAAACATATTTAGGGTGTTACTCAGGAATATCAAGGGATAAGACAATGGACGAAAATTTATGTACATTTTTAATGATGATAAACAATATTACCCCCTAGATTTAAAACTCTGTGGAATTTAGACACTACTTTTTTTACTAGCCAATATAGTTTTAATATTAACAAATGAGAGGTCGTTTTTAAAAACTTTGGTTACCAGAATAATCTGCAGTATAATATCTCCTTCCACCCTGAAAAAATCCAACCAACTAATGTTGAATTTTTTATGTGCTAAAGGTTAGGTTCATACTTTTATTTTCAACTTTGAATGATCTAACAAGGATATATGATCAATATCCAAAAGTAGCGAAGCGTTGAAAGGCGTTACTGACAGACCAACGGACCAACCAATTTATATACTGGCTATACATAGAAATCTACACCAAAAATTTCAGATTTAAATCTAAAATAGGAGCTAAGAAAATCACGCTTCCCCCTTATCCACACAGACGGACGTACAGTTGGACGGACAGACATACAAAGTGAGTTATAGGGTAGCCCTGTTAATAATAAATGTTCTGTTATTTAAAACGTGGGTGGGGTGGGGGGGTGGTAGGTATCCTGTGTCGTATATGTAAGGAAGTGGTTTTTATATAACTGTTGGAACTGTTCAACTACTAGAATGATGATATTCATAAAAGTGAAGTCAAAATATTGAGTTTAGAATAAAATATTATACCCAAAATACGAATTTAAACCGACATGGAAAAGTTGAAATTCTTATATTAATTTACACAATTTAAAGGAATTTCATATTTTTTGATATTGTCATCCTTAGGAACTTTTTATTGTACACAAAAAGAGTATATATTAATTAGGTAATTAAATATATTGCATTTGAATGAAAAAACCTATTTGCTTTTAATTTTTAAACATAAAATTTCCTTTTTGGGTATAAGAATTTGTTAAAATATAATAACAATTTATTTTGTAACAATATTTAATCAAAAAACAAAATAAATAAATTAATTCTTTAAAAATCCCCTTAATACATGAATGCCCAGGGAGGGAGGGAGGGGACATTGGTCTGTAAATTACACTAAGTTTTATAAACAAGTTTTCTCCGTTGTTGGCATACAAACTTTTGGTTCTGTTATCAAATCTTTATCAGTTGCTTCAAACTAGCAATGCTTAAACTTTTCAACAAATATTTTTGATCAAAAGAAGAGGTAATTTAAAGGGATAGTGATATGTGTCAATTAATCCTCCATTGTCTTATCCCTTTAGATCCCTGGAAATACATATACATTATTTAGAATGTAAAAGGAAAGAGATGTTAGAAAAAAAGAGTAATTTAGGATGTTTGAAGCGTTACGTGGTATTCAAAGGACTGTCAATATGAGATTTCTATCCTCGAAAACTTTATTCCTTTCTGTACAACAGTTTAACGTGACATAAAATCGCAACCTATAGCGACAAAAAACGTGTCCTAACTTTTGTGATTTTAGTAAAAATAGCTAGTCAGTACTTTTAGTAAATAGTAGATGTAAAATGATCCATAGACTTTAGATATGCAATCGGGTTTTTTTTGTAGACCTCTTATTTTTGAAGTTATTTTAAATTAAGTTGGTTTTAAGGTACTAAAACGCAATAAAAAAAGAAGAAATGCCATTATGAACAAAAAAAGTAATATCTTTAATTTGACACTTTTATTTTTGAATTCTATTGAGTAATTATTGAAAAAATCTATTTTGTTGAAGCCCGGTGAATCAAACTTTGAACTTTGGGATCAAATCACGAATGGGTTAAAAAAATCACAAAAGTTAGGACACGTTCTTTCGGTGGTTATAACTGATATATTATGGACAGGCTAGTTTTTGAGCTGATTTGTTTCATTTTTAACAACGATATTTTGCTATATTATTGCCTGAATCTTAACAGTATTCTAATAATGAGAGATTAATCCTTTATGCTAAAGAATCAGGATTTATTTATGACTTTTATATTTTATGACTTTTTATATGTTTATCAAGTTAGATCTCGCCAAGGGCTGAACAAAAAATTCCTCAATTTGAAAAGAATTTACAGATATATAGCCTATTATATGAAAAAGTAAGTTTTTTTGTATGAAGTGTAAGAACTGATTGAGGTCTTCATTTAAGACAATCTTAAAATAGGTCCTGGTATGGATTTATGCTATTTTATTAGTAAAGCATTATAATAAAATTTTAATGTGTAAGCTCTTTTTATTCAGGTGAACAGCGGAAAAAAGATATTTTCCCCCTATAGCTTTTTTATATAAACCTGTTCAATTTTGTAATATATTGTAATAGAGGGGGAAATAAAATTCAAATCACATCAAAACCGTGTCTAACAATCAAAAAAGGTTATAATTAAGGTATCTGTTTTCTGTAGCGTAATTTCTCTATAATTACGCTTGTACGTTTGTCCAACTCACATTCTACTATTATTTTTTATTTTGCAACACCCTTTATTTTTGATTAGTTTTTTTAGGAGGGTGGGTATTTTTGTCTCATATTCATTCGAATCCGGTGGATAAAATCGGTACTAATGCATACGAAGAAAAACTATGTCTAGCATCGTATTATAAAAAATGGACAATCATAAGGCACTTTGGGGCTAAAAAAATTGTTTTAATCTTATAATTGTATATCTAATATCCGCGGAAAGCTGTTTATAATACGATGCGAGAAATAAATAGTATTGAATTATTTTCTAAATATTACAGTTTACTGTTTTCTTTTTCTAAACTTAAGCTGCGCCTCTAGCATCTAGAAAAGGTAGTAGATAAAACCATATCAAGAAATAAAATAGCATAAAACCAATTAAAGACTTTAAGGATGAAAAAGCACGTAACAATCCCGGGACCTAAGTAAAGCTTCATTAAAATGCCTCTGTGGTTAGGGGCATCTAAACGTAAAAACCAAATACCTTACTACTTAAGGATATGCTGTTTTTGGGTTGTTGCTGCACTACTTATGTACGAAATTATCTTTGTAAAAGGCTTTATAATTAAGTGTAAGTAAACAATTAAGACAAAATTCCATCATGTTTTCATTTAATGAGAAATGAATCAGTAATTAGTGGGTTATTTTTTGTGTGTCGTAGCTTCTCTATATCCAACTTCTACTGTTTGTATGTATGAATTGTATAAATTAGTAGAAATGTAAGAAATATAAAAAGGAACTATCTGTGTTTTAGTACACAAGCGTTTATTGTTTTAATTTTTTTGTTGAAAATATAGTAAGCTTTCCGGTGTGGCCTCCAAACCAATTAATATTCGTTAGATTGGATCCGATGAAATCTAATTCATATAACGCATCGTATTATAGACAAACAATGACAAGTTATACATTTTAAAAATCATAAAATTAATTCCAGTATAGTCGGCCCGAGCTTTCGGGCCCTAGGGGCCAACTAAACTGGCATTAATAATAGGATTTTTTGTACTATCCGCGAAAAGCTGTTTTTATTTTTGGTTATTATCATCCTGGTTTACTTTAATTAGTTACGTTTGACTTTGATTATACTTTAATGAATGTAAACAATTTATTTAATTCTAATCACTAGGAATTTTATATTTTTTTATTTGTGGATTGAGAGGACATTGGACTGTAAATTACACTAAAATAAAGTTTATAAACCTTTTATCTTATTTTTTGGATAAAAACTTGTATTTTATTGTATTCTGATTGGCTGACCGATAATTTCAATCTACTGAATAAGTAATTTTGTTTTGTAACCTAACCAAAAATAAAATTCATAAACACAAAAACAAACCACCTTCCCCCTCTCCGTTTTTTCAATTTATTTCAAAATAACGGTAGGGTTTTTGTCCTCCACTAGACCTTTAATGGGAAACCAACGGTCATTCTTTTAAGCGTTTAATTTATATAATTTTTTATAGCGCTGTTGAATTTATTCAGTTTCTGTCATTTGTAGGAAAATTTTAAATTAATCTTAAAAGACAATTTTACAAGAAATTTCAATTTAACTCCATATTTTCTGTACAGAGATAGGAATCTATCATCTAAAAAAATATCATTTTAATTTAGAGCTAGAAAGATTTTTTTATCATTGAGAAAAAATACCTTTTTTCTTTTTTAAAACTATGGTATAATTAAAGTAAAACAAGGGCAATCATGGCCATAAATAGTGTAACAATAACAAGTTGACAAAAGTTCAGATGAACAATGCAAAGATAGATTTTTGGTATGCAGTTTTTTGTTAGCTCATTCAAAATATATTTTTGTCTATGGTTTTTTTGAAGATTAAAAGATCTAGCCTTTTTGGAATCCTTACCTTATCTAAAACTAACCTAACCTAAAATTAGCATCATAATTATGTTTTTTTTTTAAATATGATGGAAACCAACTAAAAATAAAAATAGTTTTCTTCAATGCCCCTTCCCATCCCTATTTCTATATTTGTAGGTCAAAGAAGAAGAAATTAAGAGTAGAAGTCTTGCAGAGTGAATCACTAGAAATTAGTGTTTTCACAAAACAGCTGGAATTTCAGAAGTCAAATGCAATCATAACATACATAACAAGGGTCTAATTAATCATTCGTACAATTTAGGCATGTTAGAACTGTCCTATCGATTTCAAACTTAGCATGCTAATTACTGTATCAGTAGGTACGATTCAGGAACGTTGCAACTCTCTAATCATTATCAGAGAGTCCGAAGGCCCGTATCTTAATAAACCTATAGTGTTATAGAAGGGAGGACATTATATATTAAACTATGATTATCCATAGGATTCTATACAAGAAATTTAAGACATCTATTTACGATAACTGCCGGAAAACTAACATTTTAAGATTTTAAATATAGTGTAAGGCTTTGTTACCACTTTTTTTCTAGAAAATTGAATAAATTAAAACTCCATTTTTAACTGACAGACGAACTTAAAATTAAAAATTTAAATCTTCGCTATTATTATTTTTTTGTGCTTTCACTGAACACCTCGGCACAGTAGGGCTATCAATCTGAAACACACACACACACACACACACAGTATTTGTCAGGGATCTTAATGGATAGGACAAGGGATGATAAATTGATATAAAACACTCCCCCATCTCCCCCATTACGATAAACATAATTACCTCTTATGTAGACTAAATATATTGGTGCGAAAGTTTTTATCAAACAATTTACAGTTATTTATCGCATCGTATTTTAAACAGCTTTCCGCGGATATAAAGTGTACAATTATAAGATTAAAACCAGATTTTTTAGCTCCGAGGTGCCGAAGGCACGGGCTAAAAACTGGTTTTAATCTTATGATTGTACATTTTTATATTCATAGAAAGCTGGATGTAATACGATGCTATACATAAATTTTTCGTATGGATTAGAACCGGTTCTAATCCACCGGATTCGAATGAATGCGAGAAAACTATTTGAGAGTTTTAAGGCAACGAATGAGAAATCGTATTATAAAAGTTTGGGTACTAATACAATTCACAGTCCCCAAAGTTCCCTTCCTCCCTGGTATTTTTCAAGGAAAGTCAAAGTGATTTTCTTTCTTTCCCTTTCTTCTGCCATTATTCTGAAAGATAATGGTAAAAATTTCACGGCATAGAGATCTCACAATACAGAGGATACAAAATTAGGTGTCAAACAGTTTTAAACATTTTTGTTGTTGTTGAAAAGATAGAAAAATGGAGTTGAATTATTGAAATACATTGAAAAATTTAAGTAAAAAATGTATAGGTTACAATTATTGTTTTTTTTTGGTCTTGGAATATGTGTGTGAAACTGTCTCATTGGACTTTACTTAAAGATAAGCTTTAGACGTTTTCCCTCAAAGTGGGTTGTTGAGCTCAAAAACACCCCACCCCTCTCTTTTTAGAAGGTACTGGCCACACAGGGTTAGAAGTTCCTCGCAGGTTTAAGCAAAAAGGGAGGCATATTTTAAATTTATTCTAAAAGAAGGTACTTTGAGGGAAAGCCCCAAACTTTATTAAGGGCAAAAATACATTATCAAATGAACAAGACATTTTTTTTAAAGATTATTAATGCATATTGTCATCCTTGTTAAAATGTATTTCACGCTTTTAAAATGGTAGAATAGTATTTAATGCTGCTCTGTTGGGCGCTTGTCATCCTATTATATAAAGTAGTAAACCTTTTTTGTCTGTAGCAAAGGATCTCACTAACCGCTGAACCAATATGGTTCTCCTCTTCAGTGAAGATTTTTATAGGTCCCTGGATAGTTTTAAACTATTTAAAATTTTATTTAAAAAAGTCTTTACTATGGCTTTAGGCTACTCCTGCACTCCCATATACCTTTTATATAGAGACACTAGGTGCTAGGGGCGCAGCTGCTATTAATCTCTTTTTAAGGGGTTTTCTTTCCCACTTCTTCTCTCATCTCCCTAATTTTATGACGACACATGGCTGATGTTTGAGACACTTTGTCCAGTGACTGCTGAAGCTTATAATTGATTTAGGAAAGCTTCATAACCTTTAGAGGGAGGGTAAAGTATCCCCCTTACAAAAATTTTCTTTTACCTTTTGTTTTTAAAAATAAAATTAAAAGTGAAGGGTCGACTATCCCCTGAAAAGCCCATGGAGGCCTCCAGGGGCGCAGCCGATTATATAAATATATAGTTGTGAATAATTTTAGCATGAAATTTTGATATCACATGGAGTGTATTAACATAATAATGGAAATATGTAGAAAGACTTTCAAAGGTCAAATCTTTACAATTATTTATATTATATTTTTTAGGATCAGAGGAAAAGGAATAAGTCAATATTAAAAACCTGTAGGTTATGTTGCTTTCAAAAGTTTTATAAACACTCTCTCTGATTCATTGGCTAAAATCTTTGAGTACTTTGATTAAATCTTGATTAATTGGTTCAAACTATAAGTAAAAAAAAATTTAAAATCATTAATCTTAATCTACAGGTTTAATGATTTTGTTTATCATCATTGGGAAGAAGGAACCAAACTTCTAGTATTACAGAAACCTGTATATAATATATAATGTTATCTAATAATTAAATTCAGATATAATAATATTTTTATTAACATTTTAAGGATCAAAATAAAGGATTCCTTAATTACGTTGGTACCCAAAGTTTTACAACCAAGTTATTTGATTCGATGTATCATAATCTTAGGGTATTTTATTGGATATTTATAATATGATTTTAAACTAGCAGTGTCCAAACTTTTCGACCAAAGACAAAATCTACAGAAGGGGTAATATTGTTTATCATCATTGTGAATGTGAATCAATTTATCGTCTATTGTCTTATCCCTTAAGATTCATGAGTTTTTTTTAAGTCTGACTTTCAATTTATTAAAATTTCCTTTTACCAATCCTTTCACTATCTATTACCAAGATTAACTTAAAATAAAAACAAGGATAAAATATTTTATATAAATGTAGTTGAGTGTTTCTCTTAAGATCTCAAAAACGGACAAACTTCAAATATCTAATTTTAAGAGAAGCTTTCTATTACTTCTTGTCTAGAGGGGTTGAGGTACCCTCCCCAAAAATAACAAAGATAACCTACTCTGGTCCTATTAGAAGCTTCACTGTAAAGAAGAAACATATTGGTACAGCAGCGGTTAGCGAGAATCTTCGCTACATACACACACAGACAGATAGACAGACATCCTGTTACTTTTATTTAGAAATATTGCATCCCCAGAAAAAAATATATACATTGGGGTGGGAGGGGATAATATTTGTGTATAGCTCTAATACTGGTCTTTTTGTATACTTATAGAAAAGCTTTGCTCTAAGGAAAGTAAAAATTTTGTTCTTTTTTTCTGTGGGTCCAAAAATAGTTTAAATAAGATATCCAACTGAGCTACCCTTTTTTACTCTTATTTTCTAAAGCGAAGCTTTTCAGTAATTTAGTGAATACATCAGTAGGTTACTTCGGGCAGAATAAAATGTAAAATAAAACAATTACACGATTTATGTAAGGATCTCCAAAATGGCCGATTTTTGGTTGTTTTAAACAATTTTCTGGTTTATGTCATATCTTTTTTATTATAAAAAAGCTCTTTTTAGCTATCTAAATATTTATAAATGTTTTTACTAGAGTATAGTATAATAGTTTTCTTTTCCTTCAAAAGTCATCTTATACAGTTTTTTTTTCACTTTTAAATCTCAGATAACTCTATTTTGTAATTGCATCTTTAACATAGTTTTACTAAAATATATATCGATGCTGTTTTACTAATATCGTAAATATTCTTGAAAAAATGTAAAAATTCCTTCTATAAGTTAAAGAATTTTCCTAACAATTTATGTATTTGAAAATTAATAGAGAAAACTTTTTTTTAACATCCTTAAAAGCGAAGCTCAGCTAAGCTTAGAATCGGAAAAATAAACAGCAAAACTTTTAGAGTAATAGTTTTCTCGATTTTAATGCTCATGGAATCACTCTTGAAAAATAAATCAAATTTCACCATGTCTGAAAATCTTTTGTTTTTGTGTTTGTTCGATCTCGACATCAACCACTGAAATTCTCCAATTTAGAAAAGCTTCACCTAGGTTCTAGGATAGTTTTATGTATTTTATTTTTTATTAGTAGCGAAGCTACTCTATAATTCGAAATGTCCGTCCGTCCGTCTGTCCGTCTGTCCGTCCGTCTGTCCGTCCGTCTGTCCGTGTAAGACAGAATAGGGGAAACGTGATTTTCTCGGCTCCTATTAAAGATAGACAGCTGAAATTTTTTGACAACATTCCCATTATGAAGGAGCACAATTAACTATAAAACATCAAGGGCGGTCGGACCCCTTTTTAGCAGGTTTTAGGCTATTTTTGTATGTTTCACATTTTTCTCCATATCTTCAGTGTTTATGGTCCGATTTTCAAATTTTTTTCAGTTATTGATATCAAAATTAAATTTCCTGTCGTTTACAGAAAACAACCATGACGGCCACACTGCTATTTTGCAGGTTTTAGGCTATTTTTGTATTTTTCACATTTCCACCATATCTTCAGTGTTTATGGTCCAATTTTCAAAATTTTTTCAGTTATTGATATGAGAATTTAATTTCCCGTCGTTTAAAGAAAACATCCATGACGGCCAGACTGCCTTTTTGCAGGTTCTAGGCTATTTTTGTATTTATCACATTATTCTCCATTCTTCATTCTTCAGTGTTTATGGTCCGATTTTCAATATTTTTTCAGTTATCAAAATCAAAATCAAAATTAAATTTCCCGTCGTTTAAAGAAAACAACCATGGCGGTCAGACTGCCTTTTATCAGGTTTTTGGCTATTTTTATATGTTTTAAATATTTCCCCATATATTTGGTGTTTTTGGTCCAATTTTCAAACTTTTTTGGGATAAATACACTTTAAATCTACTTTTACGTATTTCCATCCACGATTTTTTGTGCTTCGCTACTTATGGATGTTGTCATCCTTGTTTAATTTATATCTTGTAATAATTTTAGGCTATATTTCCTACAAATATAGTTCTCCAAATGCTAGGGGCGCAGCTGTGATTGCATGCTATTTTATGACTACATACATGCTGATGTTAATATAATAACTGCAAAAAAGATTAGCTGGGTTAGCATCGTAAAGTTTTGAATGAAATATTGTGTTCTGCTATTTATGTAGGTATGATTATATTTTTACAAATCTTACATAGACTAAGAATATTATAGATTATTATGTTATAGATAATAATTTCTCATCGGATAATATATTTTGTAAATGCTGTGACTAAGAACTGAAATTTACAGATAAAAGATTAATTCTGAGCTAATGATATATTTATTAAATGATATTACTACTGTTTGGTATACTAGCGGCTGCGCCCCTAGCATCTAGGGGCTCTATATTCTAAGGGATATGAAAGGGCAAAAAAATATTCTAAAACCATACCCAGACTTATTTACAGAGAATATAATGGCCTAGACCCATCTACAAGAAGCTTCACTGTACAGGACAAATATATCGGTTTAGCGGTTAGTGAGATCCTTAGCTACAAACAAAAAAAAGTACTTTACATAATAGGATAATTGTTTCAGAGCTTATTCTATGTTTAGTAAATGATGTGACAACTGAATGGTATTTTAAGGTGTATAAGCATTTCTGATCTAATGATATAGTTAGTAATTGTGACTACTGTATGGAATTTTATGATTATTTCTGGCCATTTTTTGTTGAATTAAGAGGAATATTGATATTATTTTATTGATCGATTGCTGAAATACATCACGGAGCATTCTCGAAAATTGCGCGTCACACGTTTTTATAGCCTGCCGGCACACGAGTTGAAATCTCCTAAAACTTACTTTAAATCAAAACGTTTTTTATATTCTCATTCGTTTTCATTCCACCGATAGAGCTAGTACTCTCTCTTACATCGCTTTTTTAATACGTTTTCAACAGTAAGTTTTAGTTTTTTAGTGTATTATATATGTTTTTTCAACGTATTATTTCATTTACTATTTTCAGTTGGGGATTTTATTTGCATTTGGGATTATTCAGGAGAATTTCAATAGTAAATGGAGATTGGTTCCTAAATACTTATCGAATTCTTCGAATTTTCCCAATATTTAAACTCTTTTAGCTTATTTTCGACGGATTCTTTAGTGATTTATGGAATATCGATCGATAAAAAATATTAATTGTAGCATAAGGAAACGAAATAAGACGTTTTTAATGGAATAACATGAAGTTACAAAATGGCCATTTTTTGTTGAATTAAGAGGAATATTGAAATTATTTTATTGATCGATTGCTGAAATACATCACGGAGCATTCTCGAAAATTGCGCGTCACACGTTTTTATAGCCTGCCGGCACACGAGTTGAAATCTCCTAAAACTTACTTTAAATCAAAACGTTTTTTATATTCTCATTCGTTTTCATTCCACCGATAGAGCTAGTACTCTCTCTTACATCGCTTTTTTAATACGTTTTCACCCACCCTCCCTAACCCTTTATTTTATTATTGGAAATTTTATACTTTTTTACTTTTCTAAATTTCTGTATTTTTATATTAATATCGGTCATTCTAATTTGACATATTTAACTATTCATGTCTCTACATTTTTTCAGATCAACGTTTTTTTTTAAATCCTCTGTGATCATGACACCATTCGAGTACTATAAACTCAGGAATGTTAAGACATTCCATGCTCACAATCTCCGTACCTATAAGCAGATTTTAGGTTTAAACCTGCATTATTATGTCACTTATCAAAGTGAAACTGATAGACATTTAGTAGTCAGAGAAATGATTAATCGTGTATCTCGTTTTCGTGATCAATTAGAACAAATTAATCATAATTTAGATGATAGTTTTTTATCCGCCAAATCTGTTTATGATAATTTTGGCCAGTCCTTCAAAGATTTTGAAGCCGAATGTCGCAACACCTTGTCACTTCTTGATTGAATTAAGTTACTAAATTTTTTCTTTTTCTTTCTTATCCAAAAAATTCTTATTTTTTCTTCATTTAATGTTCAGACACTAATTTTCTTAAATTAATTTCAATTTCTTCCTCTTTAGATTTTCTTTTTCTTAAAAAATACTGATTGTTAAATTACAGCATGTCTTATTTTTAAATTTTTTGCATGATTTTTTTCATGAATGTTTTTTATTTTTATATTGTTTGTTAAATTTTCTTTTAAATTTAATTTCATCTTCAGACCTAAAATGCCTGTTCCTACAGGACATTCGCACAATTCCTCAGATGAGGATAATTCCCCCCCCCCCGCATCTTCTACAGTGGTTCCTACCACAAATTTGTCTAGATCCTATTCGGCTCCAGTAAATACCTCAGCTCCCTCGTCGGTTGTAGCTCCAGGTCCTTCATCGGTTGCACAAACGATTATTCCCCAGGATCCTAAAGATCCATTGGGGTTAAATAACCTCCCTCCAGCCGGCTCATATTTGCCGGGGATAGGTTTTGTGCCACAAATTAATCAGCCGCCGAAAATGACAGCGCGACTTCAAGAGTCTGCAGCTCCAGCGCGACCATCAGTGTCTGCAGCTCCTCACATTGAATCTGAGAAAGTTAAGATGCCTGTCAGACATGCTTCAGTGTCTTCAGGTAAATTTCATACTTAGTAATCATGATTTTGATTCAATGATTTAGACATTGAAGTTCATATAAATTTTGTCTTCTTGGCAGTTTTTTACCCCTACAAAAATTTTTTCCTTTCTAAACTTTAAATTTTTTCCCCCCCCCTTTTTATTCTTTCCTTTTTTACAGCTATAAACCTTTTTCCGCCTTATTTTATTTAAATCTTTTTATTTTTTTAGACGATTTTTCCCCTAAACGCAAGAAGTCAAAAAAGAAGAAACGCTACTCTAGTAGTTCCTCTTCTTCCAGTTCTTTCTCTTCATCTTCGAGTTCTACGGAATCAGATGAACCTAAAAGGAAAAGAAAAGGTAATTTTTAAATAGACAAAATCCTTTCTTTCTCACATTTATGAACTTTTTTAAATTTTTTATGATATTTATCACAGAAATTTATTTTTAGTTCAATTATTTGAAATATAAATTTCTTGTTTCTATGAACACCGACTGAATATTTGACGTTATTCTTCGGATTATCATGTCTTCATATATTCTTTCTTTAGGAAAGAAGAAGAAAAAGAAGAAGAGCAAGAAGCACTCTTCCGATTCTGACAGTAGCAGCCAACTAGTAGGCGGCCGGAAAGCTAGACGTCGTCTCCGGCGAGCAGCTGAAATACTGTCAGACCCACCTGCTTGGATAGGTATGACGTCAGCAGACATACATGCCGAGCGGGAACGCCTCTTCGAACATCTCAACGTAAGAAAAACATTTTTTTAAAAATTCTTTTGATCAAGCATATATTTTTTAATATATGTAGGGGTTATTTAGTCCATTTAAACAAAAAAGGGCAGTTATTTTGGGTTAAGGGCATTTTCTTTTTCTAAATTCCTTATAAAATTTTTCTCTTTTCAACATTTTTGAAGTTTTGTTATTCAGAATATTAATTTTTTTGTTATTTCTTTATCCATGTTTTATCTTTTTTCCATTTTAAAATTCTTTTCTTGGAAATCTCACAATAGTTTTTTCTATTAAGTCTTTGGATGAAAAGAATGACGTCTCTCTCACATTTTTAAAATGCGTCATAAGAGACACCTGCCGTTCGAAGAATTATGTTGAGGATGCTGCGAAGCGTCTTGTGGCGTTGAAGGCCCCCAAAAATTTGTTATATGACCTACAGCAGTCGTTGCAAGCCTGCTATCAAGCAATAAAGGCAAGAAATTCATAAATTTTTTCTTCTTTTTCGTCTTATAATAATCAAACCTATGCCATTTTTTAATTTTCTTATTTTACGTGTAAATTCGACCAATAGAAACCGTTTCTTGTCTATGAAACCTATTTAGTTTTTTCAAATTTGTTTTTTAAAAAAAAGACGTGCAAATACTTGATTAACACCAGTTTTATTAGCTTCCGCACCACAGAAAGGATTTTTATAATATATTATGTGACATTTACATTATTTTTCATTTAAGTTTCATTATTTGTCATGTAAAAGAAAAGAATAATTCCTACGACACCTTTCTTTTCATAGAGCTAGATATCAACATATTTTTATTACAAAATTATCAAGATTTTCGTTTTATCTAGATAGCTGAAAGCTCCATCGGGTACATCGAACTGGCTTTTTCGAAAAACATCGGCCACGCCAACCGGGTGGCTCTAGCAGGTAACAGGCGCTACCTCACCACCCAGCAGCAGCGTATCTCGGATTCCTTACCTGACTTTCGAGGAGACTATAGCAGAGGAGCACGTGGCGGCTTCTCTAACGGCCGGTTTAACTCAAATGGAGGCTCAAACCCTAGGGGCAGAGGATCCAGAGGACGAGGTCGAGGATCTCTTCGCTGTCACGGATGTAACGGCGAAGGACATAAAGTCGACGACTGTCCTTCCGCCAACCCTAAATAATAAGTCTACCCCTCTTTACGCTATTCAAGATTTAAACCTACCGATACCTACCTCAGATATTCCAGATTTTCATATCGCTTCTCTAAAAAATTTTTGTTTTACAGAAGATTATGAACATTATAAACGTTTATATGACATCCAGTCGGATTTTTTATCTAGTTATTCTCCAGCTTATTCTATTCATTCACTTACAGCAATTAATTTTTATAAAAATATTCTTAATGCACCATCTTTTGTTTTGCAAACCCTTACTTTTGGATATCAACCAGGTAGATTATTGAGAATAATTCTTTCCACATTTACTTATATATTATTTTTTTTTTCAACAAAACTTTTTCTTTTACAATTATTCTCCATAATCTATCTTTTTTAAGTTTTTACATCTCCTGTGTTACCGTATTTCGAGAAGAACAACAATAGCGCTGTCCGCAATCCAGAATTTGTTCGTCAAGAAATTCAATCTTTGCTAGACAAAGGTATTATTGCTCAAATCGATCATCAGCCTTATTGTTGTTCACCTCTTACGGTAGCTAGTAGAACATGTAGTTTAACTAACACAACTAAACTCAGGAAAATTTTTCGACACATAAATATTATTCCAAATTCTTCCTCAATTCTTTTTTTGATTCCCCTCTTTTTTCTATCCCTTTTATATAATATTCTTTCTTTTTCAATTCTTTTCACTAACCCTCAAAATATTTTTTTTTTTGTTTGAATTCATTTTTCAAAATTTTTTCATATTTACCCCCCTTTCAAATTTTTCGAAATATTTCCTGCTTTTAGATTGTGCATCGACTTATCCCGCCACATTAATCTACTTCTCCAGCCTGAGAACGTCTCTTTAAATGACATTAAGACAGTGCTGCCTCGCATTTCTCAGGATGTATTTTTTACATCTTGGGATTTGCGAGGTATGTACCATCAAGTACATCTAGATCCTGCCATTACTGAACTTTTTGGTTTTTGTTATAAAAATGCTGATAATTCCTACTCTTTTTACAAATATTTAAGGCTTCCCTTCGGGGTTGCCTCAGCCGTGTTTTTAGTTGATGCCTTGATACGTCCAGTTAAACATTTTTGTCACCGTCACAATATAGACGTGAGTGTCTATATTGATGACGGCCTGACTGTCGAATTAAATTATTTTAAATGTCTTCTTAGTACACACTTTGTCCTATCAGTTTTACTATGTGCAGGTTGGCATTTTCAACTTTCTAAATGTCAACTAGAACCTGTTCGTCGTATACAATATTTAGGTTTTATTCTTGATAGTAGTAAAATGATAATTTCCCTGCCCACAGTAAAAATTCAGAAAGTTTTATTTCTTCTTGATAAAATTTTACTTGCTTTTGATTCTAATGACCCTGTAGATGTTACAATGTTAGCCTCTTTTTTAGGCAAACTATGTCATGCATATTTTAGTCATGGAGATTTTATTCGTGTTGTAGCTAGAAACTCTAATCATGCTCTTGGTGTTTACACCTCACAGTATGGCTGGAAAGGAGCTTTGTTTGTCAATGCAGATATGTTTCAAGAATTGTCCCTCTGTAAAGAACATTTTGTTTCTTTAAATGGACAACCCATTCGTACTGAATCTAAAACAATAGAAGTTTTTTCCCCCCATCAAACATCTTTTTTAATTGACAACATTGATCCTAATGACTTAAACAAACATTGTAATATTTTTGTGTCAGACGCTTCTGACCACTCAGCCTTTTCATTCAAAGCTGGAGACTGTAAGATTATTTCTGATTATTTATTTACTCCACAAGAGGCTGAATTATCTTCAGGCCATAGAGAACTTTTAAGTATTATTAAAGCTTTTGAACATTATAGCAATTATTTTGCCACCCTCAAAGGACAGTTGGTTATTTGGATAACGGATAGTATGTGTCTTTACTCTTTTTTGCGTATTGGAAGCCGTAATTTAGTTATTCAAAAATTATTAATTCAATTAAAAATTCTAGAGTTCCAATACGCAATCCGTATTTTACCTAAATGGATGCCCCGAGACAGCTCACTCATCACTTTAGCAGATTTAGGCTCTAAGCTTTTTAAATCCTCTAATGAATTTGGGATTAGTTCTAACGATTTTCAATTTCTTCAAAATTATTTTTCTATCAAATTTTCCATTGACTGTTTCGCAACATCTAAAAATTGTAAAGTAGAGAAATTCATTTCCCCTTTTCCACAACTAAATTGTTTTGATATTGATTTTTTCACAGTTTCCCTGACTAGTTCAGAATGTTACTACATCCACCCCCCAATTTCTCTCCTTTCTCGTGTTTTTAATAAATTAAAATTGTATGAGGATATAACAGCAGTAGTAGTTTTGCCCTTATGGCCGACATACCCTTTTTGGAATTGTATCGTTAAAGGATCTTATTTTAATTCCTTTGTCAAAAATTTTCTTCTCTGGGATCCTTATTACATTGCTTCTACACCTAATAATTTTTTCAACTGTCATAAGACGTTTAAAACTCTCGCCTTATTGATTCACACCGGTAAAGACTATGCAATTCCTTTACCGAAATTTTAATCAATATGTTTTTTAATGAATTGTACAAAATTTTTTCAGCATCTTACAATGAGAACATCTTTCAAACATTCAGCTGTAAATTATCATAAGTTTAATGCTCCGTTACAAACTTTTAAAGACAATAGACCTCTAGAAAAGAGAGGCCCTCTTTATTTTCCTTCAGTTTTAGAGAAATACAACCTCACAGAAAAAAGGAAACGTCATATAAAATTGACAGCGTCTTCAAGAACTAAGTCCACGCAACTACTCCACAATCGTACTTTACGCCGTTTTGAAATTTTTTGCGAAAACAGAAATAAAACTCTGTTAAATTTTTCGAAAAAGGATTTAGCCGCCTACATAGAATACTTAGAGGACTCCGCAGCTAAAAAATCCGCCGTAGTCGGTTTGGCAGGCGCGATAGATTTTCTCGCCAGTGCATTGGATATGAAATCCCCCTGGACCCCCCAAATAGAAAGAATGTATCAGGGTATCACGAGAAGAGCCTCTGCAGAACAGCCTTTAACCAAGAAAGCGCCTAAACTGCCCATAAAATACCTGACCTTGGCCATTGATAAGCACGTGACACCTTTCCTAAAGAATCCAGATCAGGTAATCCGTTTTCATATGAATCATAAATCTTCTTTTTCGAATAAATCTTGATTAATACTTACTACTTAGCTATTTCAAGTTTTCGGACCAAACTACATTTAATATACGGAATTTTACACTTCTTTCTTTTGTCTCGCATTAATACTGATCTCTAATGGATATCTTATTTCTTGAAATTCCAATTTAGTTTTTCGGACCAAACTATTTTTAAGATATGGAGTTTCTACACTTTTTTATTTTTCCATTTCACATTAATATTGTTTTCTAATAGAAACCTTGTTTTCTTAAGATTCCAATTGTGACCCTCCGAGCAATCGTGGCTCAGCACCTTCAGTACAGCTTGTGTGCGCGCATATCTGACCTGTTGAGATTGAGAGCTTGTGATCTAGCGGTTACCACACTAGGAGACACGCCAGCAATGTCCATAACCTTCAGATCTTCTAAAACTGATCCTAGGTACTTATTTTTGACAAGAAAAATCTTTTTTAAATTCTTCTTTTTCCCAAAATTTTTTAAAAATTTTTTTTTTTTTAATTCAAGATTTTTTCAAATATTATACGACATTCTTTTCTACCTATTTCTTACTTTTTATTAAGTTGGAAATTACATTATGGTTGCAAAATAATTTAAAATTATCTTAAAACAAATTCCTTTCAAAGTTTTTTAATTTCTTATTTTGAAATTTTAAAAATTATAATTACAAACGATTTCTTAGCTATTACCTACTTTCCTCTACCTTAAAAATTGTTAAAGAAAATTCCAGAGAAATCTTTTTTTCAAAATTCCAAATTTTTATAAATTCTTCAACTCTGCATTTCATCTAGAACATCATTGTTTTTGACACATAAACATAAACATTATTTTTCTAGATTCGAGGGCTCCACCAGTTACGTGATCTTCAACGGATCAGAGTATTGTCTTTATTCATTGCTGGTCCTGTATTACAATAGGCTCCGGTTATATTCATCAGATACATCCTGTTTGGATACTAGCTACCTGCTGCCGCGTACAGGGAATGGTACCACTTCGAAATCTTCTAGGCGAGTTTTTTAAACATAATAAATTCACACATTTCTTTGTTCCTTTTTTAAGTTTTCACAAAATTTTATTGGTAATTATATTTTTTTTAGAATCCTAGTCGCAGATGGACGTTACGCCATTTCAGCTTCCACCTTAATGAAGGATGTAAACTTAATTTATAGTAACTTAGGACTTAAGCATAAAATTACATCTAAATCTGCTAAAAGCTTAGGAGTGTCATCTGCCTTTAGATTAGGTATGAGCGATGATCATATCCGAGTCTTAGGCAGATGGCGCTCCATAGCTACAGCTCAACATTATCGAGCTATTGATGATACAACGCTCATTGAAATATTTTCCAAGATTATGTTAAAATCCTCGAGCACAGCAGTCCCCAGGTCTTTAGCAGCCCTTACAGACCAAGCCTCCAACTCCATCACTTCACGGACGACTCCTTCTTGGTCCTCCGCCCATTCGGCATCTCTGAACCGCGCCCTTATCTTCCAGATTTTGTTAGCTTCGGGCTATCTAGACCCCCAAGGATGCCCTCTCAACAACGAGGGTTATCCCCTCCCTCAAGACGTTCCGGAGGTTAGAGCCAACGGCGAGGAACTTCTAGCCATTGAGTCCTCTCAAACTTTCATAGTGACTCTGCCGAACTAAGTTATTATACACTTTGTATTATTTTTATATTTATGCTTTTTTATTTTAAAATGCTTAAATAAAACAAAATTTTTTAAATTGCATATTAGTTCTTTTCTCAGTATTTTTTCAGATTACTTACAATGTTTCTTTTTTTTTAAAGAAAAAAGAATTTTTTTTTTTTAATAACTACCTACCATAGAATTTATTAATCTTTCGATTTCGAACTGGTTTTATTTATCCGATTATTCTCGCGAATTTCTTCGTTTCATTTCGATTGGTTCCTAAATACTTATCGAATTCTTCGAATTTTCCCAATATTTAAACTCTTTTAGCTTATTTTCGACGGATTCTTTAGTGATTTATGGAATATCGATCGATAAAAAATATTAATTGTAGCATAAGGAAACGAAATAAGACGTTTTTAATGGAATAACATGAAGTTACAAAATAACTCTTAGTAAATACTCTGATTATTGTATGGTGTATAATTGTTTCTTATATTATTAAACATTTAGTAAATGTTAAAACTACTATATGGTGTACAGTTGTTTCTGATCTTATTTTATTTTTAGTAAATGATGTGACTTCTGAATGGTATTTTAGGGTGTGTAACTATTTCTGATCTTATGATATATTTAGTAAATGATGTGACTACTGTATGGTATTTTAGGGTGTGTAACTATTTCTGATCTTATGATATATTTAGTAAATGATGTGACTACTGAATGGTATTTTAAGGTGTATAATTAATTGTCATAAATTATGTAAAAAGATTAATTCTAGAAACAGAGAGAAAACTAATTTCCTGTTCCAGGGGAGATATACAGATAGATAGATAGACATTTAGATAGATAGATATATATAGATAGATAAATATAAAGATAGAAAGGAATACAGATGATCACAAAAAAATTCAGTTTTCTTTATCTAAAAGCAGCCGAGAAAATCACATTTTCCTTTTAAGGACAGAAAGATAAATGGCAGACAAAGTAGCTTAGAATTAGGTGAATTTCACTGTCTACAAGTATGTATCCTTATAATAAAGTAACAGGATGTTTGTGTGTCTGTCTGTGTGTTTGTGTGTTTGTTTGTACCGAAGGATCTCGCTAACCGCTGAACCGATCGGGTTCTTCTTAACAGGGTAGCTTCTCATAGGCCCCGGGAAGGTTTATAACTATTTTGGGGGAGGGTACCACCACCCTCCCAAGAGAAATGACAAAAAAATCGAAATTTTTAAAAATTTATGGGAGACTTCAACGTCAAATAAAGAGGTATCGTACGTAAAAGATTATCGTAGAGACTTTAACAAACAAAAACATTTAAAGTGCCACCAGAGGCCTCTAGGGGCGTATCCGCTAGTTTACAATATATCATTATACTATCGATATATTTTTTAATCAGCCACGACCATTTAAACCTAGTTGACATAAATTTTGAAATGACATATCGATAGTATGTCAACAATTATGACAGGTTTTCTTGAAACTGTAAATTATAAATTTCAGGAAAGCTTTTTTGTATATTTCTTAGCGACAAACCAACAGATCTATAGTATAGATACAGACAACTACCTCCCTTCCTTTTTCAAAGACATCTTTCGTCTGCTTCTAAATTATTTTCTGCTACTTGGCTGTGTTGATATAAGCGACACCATTGGTTGATTTTCAATGAGCCAACAGAAAGGTTGCACAAGGTGGTTTCGATGGAAAGATATAGTTATTTAACCCTTTATCCCTCTAGTGTTTTACTCTAATGACAAACCTCTCAACTGTTCTCTGATGAAATGGAGCATTTATCTTTTATTTAAAGGAGTCTTTTTTTTGGAGTGACAAAGAAAATTACAAAAATACTTAAAGTTAAGAAAAAAGAATGGTAAAATTAAAATGGTCATGTGGGCCACCTTTTTCACGTCCCATAATAACCTTAAATTATGATTTATGTATTAATTAAGTGTAAAGGTTGGGTAGTGTGTGTGTGTGTGTGTGTTTGTGTGTGAGTGTGTAGGACTAGGTGTGTGTTTGTGGGTGTGTGTGGGTTAAGGTGCTAACCATAACATCAATCTTAAGAGATGTTATGGTCTACTGGCGTATCTAGGGATTGACTTTTGGGGAATCAGCATGAACTTTGGGGACATTTGAATGTAAATTACACTGGTACCCAAAAGTTTATATGCACGCTTTCACATTTGTCGGCCTTAAAATTTTGGGTACTTATATCTAATCTTGATTTCTTAGGTCAGACTATTAGTGTCGTATGATAGTTTTAATCTAAGGGTGATTTTATTTATCATCATTAAAATATATATCACTGTCAATTGTCTTATCAACAGGTCTATAGTATAGATGTATATACAGACAACTACCTCCCTTCCTTTTTCAACGACCTTCTTCGTCTGCTTCTAAATTATTTTCTGCTACTTGGATGTGTTAATATAAGCGATACCATTGGTTGATTTTCAAGGTTGTTGCGATGGGGAGATACAGTTATTTAACCCTTTCTCCCTCTAGTGTTTTACTTTAATGTCTTATCCTTTAAGATACCTTGATAATTAGGAAAAATTAATTATACTATTCTTTTAGAATATCTACACAAAAGGTAAAAGTTGTTTTCTATTGTTTGTACTAGGTATGTTTGTATGTCTGTTATGTACAATTAAGTCTCATTTTCATTTTTATCAGCCAATGCTTTTGCCCTGCCCTTACTATTTTTTACAGAGAGAGAGAGGACAATGGGCTGTTTATCACACTAGTCCCCAAAGTCCTATAATAACGTTTTCTTTTTCCTTGGCTTAACAACTTTGGGGACTTTAGTGCATTTTGATTGGTTGGTTAATTAAGTTGAGTGTTCAAACGTTTCAACCACCAATTTCAATCTACAGAAGGATTAATTTTGTAAATCATCATAAGGGATGTACATCAATTTATCAGTCATTGTCTTATCTCTTTAGATCCCTGTTTTTTTTTTGTCAAGAAGCAGCATAAATTTTTAACGTCTTTGGCTATGGGACGGTTTGGACGAATTCCAACAGATTACCTTACTGAAGACCTTACACCACAGTTTATTATTGTCAATTACGCCCTTGCCAAAAATGTCTTTCTGACCTAACTTAAAACCCGAAGTAGTAGTATGGCCCAAAAAGACTCGCTAAGCATCTGTTACTAAAAGTGTTCATAAAAATCTACAAATTTTAAATTCTTAAAAATACCATTTTTAAATTTTAATTAAGCACAACTTTTGTTATGTATTCTAACGTAGTTAGGAGTGCCTTCCCAGAAATCTTTTAAATGGCTGAATTAAATAATTTTAGAACATTTTTTGTTCAAAAAATAAAGCACTTTCGTATGTTTGTAAAAACGCTATTATTTGAGCTATGGTAGGTGTTCCTTTTTTACACTTCTAAAGATAATAATCTTTCATATAATTCTGCAAAAAAAAATAGGAAATAGCAAAATATTATCAGTTTAATATAAATTTTAAAATTCAAATGCTTTGTAATTACGAAAGTCTAATAATGAAAAAAAACGCATCGAATGCAATGATAAATATGCTAATTTTGCGAAAGTAATTTTATTGAAAAGTTAATTTTATCACAAGAGTAAACTTTTAAAGAAAATCTAGTTTGATAACTAGATTTTCCATGGGACTTTGGGGACTCTTTTGAATCTCGATTGTTTGGTACAAACTAGCAGTGTTTAATCTTTTGTTGTTAACCTATGAATTACCCCTCTAAAATATTAATCTTCTCGCTAGATTAAATATTAACTGCAAAGTAGGGACACCATTCTACATCTTTATTGTGTATTTTTTAATTATTCATAAAACTTAGCGCTAGTCTTTGATACCCTAATTTTAAAGCGAAACTTTTCTAAAATTTAACTAGAACTGTATTGGATTTTAGGAAGTGGTTTCCCTCAAAGTGCTTAGTCTAGCATTGGAAATCCTTCTTCTCATTTTTAATTTAACTGAAAAGTAGAGAGTGTTTAAGGGATCAATAGGCTTTTAGAGGGAATGAACCAACTTATGAAAATATAAACAGTACAATGCTTAATAGTTTTTATAGAGAAAATAGTTCTGAGTGTTTGACTTAGAACAGAATACAAAGCAAAGAAATAAGAAGAAGAATAAAATTTAGAGAGCTACTTTTAAAATAGAAAAATATTATAGTTGTAAATCAATAATATTTTGTACAAACGGACAAACAGACAGTTTGACAAATTATAAATCACGCGCCCTACACTCTTTTGTTTTGTCCTTGTTTCAGTGTAATTTTCAAAGTTATAACTTAACATAATTTTTAATCTTTTTGTCACAGCAGGGATGGTTAATGCATCGCAGCAAGCGCAGCTTCTCTCCATCAGCCATCAAAATGTTTCGTTGTTTGTACCTTTAAATCTCGCTAACTTAGAGAACAATCACTTAGGTCATGGGATGGTTTTAGGCTATCTTATTCTTAAATATGAGTCTTGGGGTGGTTCCAGGTTATATTACACTCTACTTCCCTTAGATGCTAGGGTTGGAACCGTTAATGTATATGTAAAATTAAAAGAAAAAAAGATGTATTTCCAGCAGTCCGTCCGATGGTATCTCTGTCTATCTAAAGCATAGTGTAGCATAGTAAAGCATAGTGGTTAGCGCACTACGCTGTGGTTGGGAAAATCCGAGTTCAAGTCCCCTCATAGATATTGCACTTGGATGAGAAATGCTGTTGCAATTTGTCAGAATATAATCACGCAACCTTTCCTGTGATGCCCTTAGGTTGTAAGGAGGGAGATTTGTAGGAAGTTAGGATCCTACCTATCAAGCAACTGTAATCGTGCTTTCCCTCGCCCATGCTCCTCATTCATATGAGAGTGCCATTAATTAGGGTGGCTTAATATGGAACACCTGCCAAAACTCTAGGCCAGGGTGATGTAATAATTGAGTAGCTTCCACGATAATTGCGGGTCAGCTTGTAATGTAACATAGAATACACTCAGCTGTGCGCGAAGCTTACCAATCTAGGATTGGTCAAAAGATTCTCACCTCCAATCTCCTCGTGCATCTGAATCCTAACTTCAGAGAGTCAAGGCTACATACATACATACATCTAAAGCATAAGATCTTAACAGGTCCCTTAGAGGCTGGGGGGTGAAAAAATCAGTCAAAATTAATTAATATTAACCTATAATGGGAGAGAGTTATCAAAAGTTTTTAAAGATTTATTTTTGTTAATTTAATCATCTTTTTTTAAATTATATCAATTATCAATTATATATAATATGTATGTATGAATTTTTCCGTAAAATGAATAAACCATTTTAAACATAACATATAATCCCAATTCCCAGGGACGATTTTGATATAAAGTAACTAAGGTACTAAAAGAAAAAGGTTTTTAAAGCAAAGAAGCAAAATTAATTTTTATTATAAGATGAAAAAGATAGATAAAAATAGAAAAAGAGAAAGAAAGATCGACAAATTAAGAAAAAAAGACCCTAAAAAAGTGAGAGATTAGACAATGGTGGGATAGATAAACTGTAACGGATTTGGAAAGGTTAATAAGTGTCAATGGGGGAAAGAAAAGGCTTACCGTTGGGTTTAAAGTCTTATAATAATTAAAAATCACACTATGATATAGGTGATCATTTGTATAAAATCTACTGTTATACTTCTGTAAACTGTAACTATAGAAACCAACTTAATGCTTAAAAGTTGAAATAGGTTCACATAGCGAACACTTTGTTGGGTTGGTTAATTTTAAGTTATGTTTTGTATAAACAGCAAATTAATTGACATTTGTTTCTTTTATTTTACTACTTAACAACATAGCATAAGTTGAAAATATTTCAATTGTTTTTTGTTTAATCATAAAAAAGCAAGGCAAAAGTTTAATTTTTTTAAGAAGAAAGTCTGTTTTTTGTATAAATTTTCCGAAATATCGAAAACAAAAACTTATGATCGCGACTATAATAGTCAAAACAAAAATTCATTTATTTTCTTAAGCTCATTTACTTGTAGCGACTAGTGCACTAGTATCTTTTGAAAAAAATAGCTTCCTGGCGACTAGTGCATGTCCACAGTTTTATAACAATAAAATACGAACAATTTTTCTTAAAAGAAACATAACATACATGTAAATAAAAATAACATAATCATGTTTAATTAATATTTTTATCTTTCTAATTGCCTAGGTTTGTTACAGCAACTAGTGCATGGTTTCTTTATATTACTAAGACAACAATAACAATATTTTTAATTTTCTTTTTTTAGTGAGATTACCATGACCAAAACATGGAGGCTCCTACTCTTTTAGCCCACTTAGTTGCAGCGACTAGTGTTAGGTTTCTTACCGTATTACCAAGACTACCATAACCAAAGCTTTGTTGCATTGACTTTTTTAACCTGTTAGCGAGCAGCGCCTAGTAAAAGCGCCTGGTTTCTTTCATTATCGAGACAACCATAACCAAAACATTGAAGCTTTTATTCTCTTTTTAACCTACTTGATCTGATTCAAGGAATATATTAAACCTCTACGGAATCTAAGCGTCTTGAACAAGTTGCGTGAACAGATTTTTTTTTACAAAAGCATTTCTTTTAGCACAAAAATAATAATTTTAGTTAGTTTGGACATTTAAGTAGTATGCATGCTTAGCAAGAAAAAAATCATCTGATCCATTTGAAACTTATTGAAAAATTTGTTGAGTAATGCATTAGAGTGAAACACTAGAGGGGGAAGGGGTTAAATAACTGTGTATCCTTTTTCAATTCCTTTTAATTCTTTGAAAATCAACGAATAGCGTCGAGAATATTAACAAAACCAAGAAGCTACAAAAGAGCAGAAAACCAATTTGCTAGCAGACGAGAAAGGTCCTTAACAGTGGGATCCAGGTAGTTGTCTGGTTATATACATCTTCATTTAAATGTTATCTTATTTTACAACCTTTAGTAAATGTCCTATGATCAGATAAATATTATACGTGGTTTTCTTTGTACAAAAATATGATATAATCATAACAAAGGACTTTAAAAAAAACATTTAAGAAGGATATAACACCCGAAAAAAAAAAAATTACTAATTTTTTAGTGTTTAGCTTTTTTACAGTAAGTTTTTTTACGTGTAAATTAATACATGTAAAAATTGTACTGTGGATATCAAACAAAGTATTACAAAAATCACTTTTTGAGTTTTTAAAATAATGATTCAAATGGAATTATTTCAGCATATATAAAACCACCATATATACCAGTAATATATGTTTTTCTTATATGTTATACGTTGTATATGCTTTTTTTAATGTTTATAACAATTTAGGTTTAAATTGTAGTAAAATTATCTAAGTAAAAGCAATGCCTAACAGACAAAAGTTTCTCCCCTAGGAAAATTCTAAAATATGAAAAAAATAAATTATTAGTTTCGGATGTTGGTAGTTAACCATCTATCATTCTATCATAGCTATTAGTTGGTAGGAATAACATCCTTTTTTTAAGTAGCGAAGCTACTCTATATGTCATTTGTGTCCGT
This sequence comes from Acartia tonsa, assembly GCF_053477335.1. Classification (NCBI taxonomy): domain Eukaryota; kingdom Metazoa; phylum Arthropoda; class Copepoda; order Calanoida; family Acartiidae; genus Acartia; species Acartia tonsa. Next base: position 49,839,356 of record NC_137265.1, on the reverse strand, counting down.
CTGTTTGTATGTACCGGTTCTGAGCCATACCAAAAATCATGTATGCTATCATTTTATAGAAATGGATGTAGAATGTACGTGGATATTATGACAGTGGAAAAATTGTCGTCAATTTAGCTTGCTTACATGGTCAGATCGTTCATCCAGTTGGAGGAGAGAAGAAGATGTAGAGGGAACATATTGTTATTTTAGCCCGCTGCATGTTTCACTTTAATTAAGTACAGGAAAATCTGGTTTGAGATAAAAGTAATGATATTATGGAAACAAAAAATCTGAGAATTGAAATTAATCCTATAAATTTCATTTTACAATCCGCGGAAAAAGAATCTATTTCGTGGATGTTACCATCCTTGTTTATATAAAGTTACAATTAATCTAGTTTAGGAATGTGTAATGTTTAAGCATCACTCTTATTTGAAAATTTATGGAGGTGTTCCTCAAAAATCGCTGAAATATTAAATAAAACAGCTCACTTAGAGTATTTTTTTATACAATTTTAAAATTGTTTTCAAATTATTATGGTAAATATAAATTAAAATATCTAAAAAGTCACTCAAGAGAGTTGAAAGAAAAGGCTAATAGAAATAAACTTTGCTTTTTAAAAGTTTGTTGCTGTACAGTAAAAAAGTTCAAAATTTATTGTAAAAGAATCTCAATTATGTTGTAATCTTTTTTTTTATAAACGGCTTCTTTTTTTACCATTGCTTTTCTAGACTTATGGCTTATGTGTTAGTTTCAGAAGTATTTTATGCCTACAATAAGTTAGGAACCTACTGCTGCTTTTAAAAGCGCTTTACATTTATAATACGATTATGGAAAATTAAATGGCCTATTTAAAGCCACAATTCATGAATAGTAAGGACTATTAGAAAAGGTATATTGACTAAAGGGTTGTTCATGCCAAGGCTAACTAGTCAAAAACACTTCAACAGATTAAGTAGACATAAATTGTGTGTCATAATATGCCTCTAAGTCCAACTGGAATAAAAAAAATAATTATATCGTTGAAAGGCACTCGCCACTTGAAATTAATTAAATGAGGTTAATTTTAGAAGAGAAATAATAAGCAATAATATCCTTAAAACTCAATTTGATCCATTTTTTCAACTTCGATAACTTAAAAAAACACAAAAACTGTTTTTCTCTTCCTAAAAGTCAGTTTGTGTTGTTATTAACTAGTATCTTTTAGAGATTGTGCCCCAAAATAGTTATATTCCATCTTGGACAAAAAGTTTATTTAACACTAGCAGCTGCGCCCCAAGCATTTAGGGGGCGTTGTATTCAAAAGGGTAGATATGGTATGAAATAGAAAATAACATAAAACCATCCTGTAACCTATGTGAAACTTCCCTATAAAGAAGAAATCAATCATTTAAGTAGATAATGAAATCTTAAGCCTAAGACACAAAAAAAAACTTTATATAATAGGCTATTCCCGTAGAGATCTCTAGGCTTACTTGAGGGACATTTTAGTTTTATAAAGGAAAAGGAAAATAAAATTTGGGGGGGGTATTTTTTTGAAGGGGTGATTTCTCTTGGGAGGGTGGAAGAACCCCCCCCCCCCCCAACCCAAAAAAATAGTTATAAATCTTCTCAGTAAAGCTTCACTGTAAAGGAGATCCATATTAGTCAAGCGGTTTGCAAAATCACACAGTCAGACAGACAGAAGGACACAAAAACATCCTGTTACTTTATTTACGGATGATGGGTGATTCAAATGAAATAAAAAGGAAAGTACAAACCAACATGTGCCCTATAACTGGCCTATTTGCTTTGATAAATTACAGATATTTAGTTTAACAGTTCAACATATTGTTTATTAAAATTATGTGGGTTTATTTTAGCTAAAATTAATTATAAACTTATTTCCAACTAGAGGATTCGATTAGTTTACGATAATTTGTATCATAATATGAATTGTACAAAATATGTATATCGTTCATAGTCCAATCTCTAAGATCCCAGTAATTGAAATATGTTAGGAAAGGTTTTTGGCTATTTAGTATTTATATATATGCTTTTTTGACTATTTTAGATTTTGCTGTGTAATAACCACGTTAATCTAAAGATGGCAGTAGTCAACCGGAAAAACTGCTCAAGGTATTTATACATTCAGGCAACGAAATAATTGTTTTTCTATAATTACCAATCTCCATTATTCTTTTGTATATTCCCTTCTTATTTTATTCATAAACTAGCTGTCTTTTTAGATATTAAGTATAATAATGGACAACCTCAATTCATTTTTCTAAAAGAAAGCTTTTACCTATTTAATATGTATTATGATGATTTCTCGTGTACAGAGATTTATAATAGAAGCCTTAAAAGCTATATCAGTTCTCTAAGAGTTAGAGAAGGCTCTCATGCTTTAACTTAAAAACTTTGAAGACTTTGTTTGTCTTAATTGGGTTTGTACAGTTAATTTCAATGTAATAAGTTTAATAAACTATTTCAAAAATGGGTCATGAAGGACATACTGTCAATGGCAAAAAGACTGCATAATTATGTTGATATAATAACTACACAAAATTGACAAAGCCAATATTGTCCTGTTGTGACGTCATAAATTTCGGGATAGGAGAAGGGAAGTGTAGAAGGAAATCTCTTCAAAGGAGATGGGAGAAATGGGGTTCTCCTTTCCCTTTCCAGAAATTTATTACGTCCCAACAGGATAATATGGGCTTTGTCCACAAAATTTTGACAGGGTAGCCAACACTTATGTAAATAATCCCTGAAAAAAAAGCCTGACCTATATTTCCTAGGAAGACAATAGAATAAATTTAATTGGACAATTTTCAGACTTTTTTCACTTTTTCTTGGGGGGTCCTAGGGATGGGGGAAATTATTCTTTTAAACAGACTTTAATCATACAAAAAAATATTTTGTTGTTCTTTTAATAGAAAGTTTTTTTTTGTACGTTTGTAGGTTTTGCTGTAGGTTTTTGTACCTAGAAATCCCCTTACAAAAAAAGAGCAAACCCACTTGTTATTTTAATTATCGGCTTTGCATTTAAATATTCTTTTTATTACCCTATAATTGCAAGTCACTTTACTTGAAGTCCAAACATATGACGAGTCAAGGCATTTCCCTTAAACGTAGGTGTTATTTTAAACATCGCTAGTGTTAGGCGGTTGGGGGAAATTTTAACCTACGACACTTAACACTTTAAGCTAAAACTCAGGAAATTTATATACAAGATTCAATATAGGTTGATATTATGACTAAGGAAAAATTCTATTTAGGTTGCTAACATTTTTATTGGTCAGTTCGTTCATCCAGTACGAGGAGAGGGGATAAGGTAAAGAGGGTAGGTGAGGGGTGTTGTTATTTTAGCCGTCTACAAGTTTAACTTTATTAGAGTACATGAAAATCTGGTGCAAGATCCAAGTAATAATAATAACATGTTGCAGGTTTATTTTTTTTTAATAATTATCCTCATCCGAATGTCCGTGCGACTATTTTCTACATCCTAAATATATTATTTTTAGTAGCGCAGCTTCTCTATAAGATAACCTTAGCTTTCCTAAGGTCCACCCATCCGTCAGTCATTTGATGGTTTTGGATATTTTGAAGTTTGGTTTTATTAAAATTGAAAGTTTCATTAAAAGGGATTTATTGACAATGCTTCCTAATATAAAAGAATTTGAAACGTAGGATATTTTATGTCCACTGATATAAGTTTTTAAATAATTTTTTTCTACAAACTTGTGGCTACGTACATAGTATATAGGGGAGAGGGAGTGTGATAAGTAAGACCTATATTTCGAAACAAAATAGGCTTAAACCATTCCAAGATCTATGTGAAGCTCCTCTAAATGGCATTCATTAATAATTCGAATTAGTTATCTTTTCAGACAAACAAATAAAAACTTACCAATTAATGTATACAAAGAGAAGGGACTCAAACTTGCCGAGAAAAAGTATCGTTATTTCATTAAAATCAAATTGTTTAATTTAAAGAATTTTATTAATGAAATATTCATACTTTTTTAACTTGTACGATGCTCAAAAAGTTTTATGTGTGTTAAATAAAATCTCAAAAAACATCTGGATTTTCTGCCGTTGAACCATCCCTCCTTAAATAAAACCCTTTGTTCCCAAAGTAAATTCGTTACTAAGAAGTGAGTTTGTGGTTCCCATGACTTTTTATTCTCACTTTCAATAATTACTAATAATATACTACATATCCTTTATCAAAGTTCGATCTACTGAATTTGAGTTTCCGATTGTGTACATGCGCCCTGATCCTCAATATTTACTACTGGCTTAAAAAACGTTTAAACTTCCAATAAAAATCTAAAGAAGGTGTATCAACTTTTTTTATAGCTAGCCGGTTCTTTTAGTAAGTAGTAGATGTAAAATTTTTCATAGAATTCAGATATGCAATCGGTTTTTTTGTAGACCTCTTATTTTTTAAGTAATTTAAGTTTTAAAAAAAAATTAAGTCGATTTTAAGGTACTAAAATGCAACAAAAAAAAGAAAGAAAATGGCCATTATGAACAAAAATAGTAAGATCTTTAATTTGACACCTTACTTTTTCAATTCTGTCAGGTAATTATTGAAAAAATCGATTTTTTTAAACCCACGTGAATAAAAACTTTGAACTTAATTTTATCATTTCACAAGTAAAAAAATATGGGTTCATATATACCTTTAGAATCAGAAAAATATTACGAATCCATTGTAAGCAAAATTGAAAAAAAAAAGTTTACAATATAGTATATAAACTACAATAAAAGGAATTATATGAAAATATCATATTATATCATAGAGTAAATAATAAAAGAGAGAAATCAAGGTATTTTAAGGACTAAAATAGGCAGTGGGCCTAGAGGCCTATATTGAGCAATTGCCGCGCTGAATTTTAGATGTTATTCCACCACTTTTCAAAATGGGAATATCTTAAAATTAAATATAATTTCAAGACAATTATAGTTGCTGTTTGAAGCATATATCTAATTTTTATAGGATGATTTAGAAATATTTTGAATTATCATCCATTCTGATGAAACCTAATGAAAGAATATAAAATTATCATTATTAATTTTTCATGACTTTGCTACTGACTTTAATCATAACACTCATTATTAGCTTATAAGATTTATATTGCAGTCTATCTAACTTATATTTTTTAATAAATAAACGTTTTTACAAATTTAATATAAACATTTGATTGTAAACTATAATAATCAGTTTTTCAGTGCCATCTAGCTTTGGATATAGAACTAGAATATCAAAGCGTTCATCAATTTTTATTTTGCCTGTATTTTTCTTGTTTTGGATTTTTGTCACTAAAGGGCCAAACCCTGAGGGGTAAATAACATCACTTCAAAATGTTAAAAATATTGTAAAAACGAGTATTGTCTGAGAAAGAACATAGATAGCATTACAGATTATTCACTTATTTAGATTATTCAGTTATGAAATTTTTTATTTAATATTTAGCCTTAGTTTTAATGTATGTCTTTGAAGTAGACAACTAGCGAACCTGGTGGCTGAGAGCTAAACTATTAATTTTTTATTTGTAAACATTTAAAAGTTTTATCATGTTAATTAGATTTAAATATTACATTTAGGTTAATTTGAAAAAAAATAAATTTTTGATCATAAAAGGTGAACCCTCCTATTTTTAAACTAGGCGAAACATACTTTTCTGCTGCACTAAGACCGCCCATGGCTGTTTGTTTTTTAAGATTCTAAATCAAATTGTATTTTAAATATTTTCTTTATTTTTTTAAAAAACATAATAAATTACAGAAAAATAATAATAATTAATAAGACAAAATCTTTTTTATTTTTTTTTACATATATAGAATAGGTTATGATTAAGATGCAAAAAGCCGCGGACGGTTTAAATAAATAGCAGACAAATTATTTTAGTAGGGGGGAAGTAATATTTTACAATGAAATTGGGGTGAGTATTCATCCTCTTATCCTTTTTCCTTATGTATTATATTGTACAGGCAACATCTTAATTCTTGAATTGAGTATAAAAATGGGAATGGGGTAAAGAGGGGGTAAAAAAGGGAAGACGATAGTGTTGCCTGAACAAAAAATATAATTGGCCATTTGTTTTTTTTGTTTTTTTTTACTTTTTTTTCAATTTTGCTTACAATGGATTCGTAATATTTTTCTGATTCTAAAGGTATATATGAACCCATGTTTTTTATGTCTGTTTAAGTCTAAAGTTTTTATTAAACCGAGGTTAAAAAAATAGATTTTTTCAATAATTACTCAACAGAATTTTAAAAGTAAGGTGTCAAATTAAAGATCTTACTATTTTTGTTCTTACTTGCCATTTTCTTCTTTTATTTTGTTGCGTTTTAGTACCTTAAAACCGACTTAATTATTTTTTAAAAAAACTTAAATTACTTTAAAAATAAGAGGTCTACAAAAAAAACCGATTGCATATCTGAATTCTATGAAAAATTTTACATCTACTACTTACTAAAAGAACCGGCTAGCTATAAAAAAAAAGTTGATACACCTTCTTTGAAAATATAAAATTTTGAATTTATAATGTATAAATCGCTTATACTTTAAATGGCTTTTCCTTTGACCGGAGTAGCTGAAAATAGCTTTTGCAATAGTTGGGTTATCTGTTGTACAACTTCAGAAAATAGGGAAGAAATGGGCAATCAATTTTCAGTGGATCCAAAGTTTACTTGCGACGTTTTAACAAAAATAACCAAATGAAAATTGTAAACCAAGGAATCTAAAGGAATAAGACAATGGCCGATAAATTTATGTACATCCCCAATGATGATACACAAAATTGCCCCTTAAGTAGATTAGAATTAGTGGTTGAAATGTTTGAACACTCAACTCAATGAGCAAACCAATCATAATTTACTTAAGTCCCCAAAGTTGTTAGGCAATCTAATAATAAAACGTTATTATAAAACTTTGGGGACTAACGAATGCAAACAACCAACAATTTTATTGCATAACTTTTGTCTATTTTTATATGAAATACTTCTTGATAATTCTCCATTTTTATTTGGACACTTTGTAAAAACCCTTTCTCTAATTTTTATCAGGGAGGGAGGGGACACTTTTTTGGTACCCAAAGTTTTATAAACACGTTACCTCATAAAAAAAACTTTGGGTACTTATCAAATCTTGATTGGTTGTTTCAAACTATTAGTGTCTAAACTTTCAACAATAATTTTGATATACAGAACAGAAAGGGTAATTTTGTTTATGATTACTGTAGCTGTACATCAATCTATCTTCCATTGTCTTATCCCTTAAAATCTCTGGATTTTTACCCCTTTTTAAAAAAATAGTTTTCCTTCCTTTTTAAAATTACTAAAATATATAATTCTTTATTTCTCAATTTTATATTATCCTTTCCCAATATATTTAAAAACTTTCTCATAAAATAAAGGAAACAGTAAAAATCTTCGCTTAAGAGATTTTTAAGGACAAACAGCTATTATAACTTTTCATTTAAGATCATTTAAAAAGGTAATCCAAAGTTTAAGATAAATATGACTTTTTTTAACAAAGTCAAAAATACTGATTCTTTTACTTCTGATTATTAAAAGTTAATAATTATTCTGAAAAATAGGGGTAATTTAAAAGTTCACATCCTTTTGAATTTTTTTAGGAAAAAACTTTCTTTGTTTTGAGAATTTGTCCTTAAAAGGGAAAATAACAATATATTAATATACCATATAGATTTTTTATATCAAATATTAATGAAGAAATTCATTGGTCTATTCATTTATCATAAAGCTACTATTTTATTATTTTAATCTTCTTTAAAAGTGGGAGGGATCTAATAGCATCCCTTATGATTACAGATAAAAATCTCTATTCTGATTGGATAATTCAGATAAGCTCGTGCGCTCTCATTGGCTGTGTAAATGATGCTACTCGTCTCCTATTGGCTAGAGAGAGGATGCTACTCTCCTCCTATTGGCTGCATCTCCACCGTCGCATCTCCCAAGTCGGGGATTTTTATCTCATTGGAGCATCACACGCTCTCTCTCTCTCTTGCACTATCTCTCGTTTTTTTTCCCGCGTTTCCCCATTGATGATGTATTATGATTGTGTGTGAGTGTTTTTCACATGTGTGTATTAGTGTATTGTGTGTATTATATTATAAAATAATCAATTTTGATGGAAATACCATTAGTTTTACGCTTAAAAATTAGAAAAAAGATAATTTTATTGAAATTTTATTTTGAATAAAAGAATATTTGTACAATTTATGACCTTTTTTAAACCAAGGACTTACAAAAAAAATAATCTTTAATTTCTTTTGATCATGCATGATATTTTAATTTTCCACTATAAATCGGAATTAAGCAATATAAAGGATATAAACTAAGCATTGAAACATGTAATTGAACCAATTTTTGGTTAAGTTTTATGTTTTCCTTTAAAGGAAATGAAAGATTTTTTTATGCTCAATTGATCTTGAATAAGTAGTTAAAGGGAATCTCTACATTTTTTTCAAACAACTATCTTACATACGGCTTCCCTTTAGCCTATAGGGGATCTCTCAGTGTAATACACCTATCACAAACAGATATAAACCTGAGCAAAACACATAAAAAGCTTCAATATGAAAAAATCTCCAATAGGTCCAGTGGTTCTAGAGATCAGAACGGACAAAAACGCCAATCTTCCTACCTCTTTGATATTTCTTAAAGACTACAAAAATCATATTTTAGAAGCTTTTGAATTCGATAGAAATCCTATTATATAAAGAAGTTTTTTGTATGTCTTCTAAGATGTAGCTTTCTACTAAAACAATTAGGTTCTCTAAATACCGATAGATTCTCATAGTCTCAAAGGATGGTTTGGAGCCATTTTTATTACCTCTTTTCCCCAACCCCATCGAATACAGAACCTCTCGATGCTAGGGGAAAAGTCACTAGAATTGAAAAATCTTAAATACCACTTTGAATATGCATACTAAATTACTGATTAACTGGATTTTCTTCAGTTGACATATCCAAGAAACCAATACTGATATTTCTAAAATTCAGATGTTCCTTTTGAAAATGTATAGTAAGAAATCAAAAGGGTTTCATAATATCCGTTCTATACTGAAGTTTTATACTGAAGGTTATTAGCAAAAACCTGATAGGAGGGGGGAATCAGTGAAAGTAAATCATTAAAAGCAAGAAAGACTTTTCAAACATTAAAAACTAAGTTTTAATTTTAGATGACTGGAAAAATAATAGGCAGTACATTAAGATTTTTTGAAGACATGCAGATGCAAAAATAAGATAAATGTCAAAGTATCGATAGATATTCCAATAGTGTTTTTTTAATCAATATTGAGACTCAGAATAATTCTTGTTACTTTTATATTGAGATTAATTTTAACATTTTAGTGCATCCTGCTAATTAGCCCAAAACCTGCACAATCCTGGATCAATGCCAAGATTTGATAGCATAAGTTCACCTACCCGATTCAGCCGTTTACTAGATTTTAGACACACATACACACAAAAACTACTTTAGAATATACTATCGGCTACGCCCCAATAGGCAACAAGGTACTTGAGTTATGAGGGGGGGGGGGGAGTCGACCCTCAACTTTTAATCCTAGTATTAAATGTAAAAAGTAAACACCTTCAAATCGATTCAGTGGTTAGCGAAATCTTGAAGATACAAAAAGTCCATCGAAAAATCAAAATGTTACGTCATAAAAACGAGGTATTATCCATCTCTTTTTTATGGGTTTTCTTTTACACTCCTCCTCTCCTCATCCCTCATTTCTATGACGTCATTGAGGGACTTTCTTCGTCTTTGAAATCTTTTGCAACATTAGGACATCTTGTTATTTTATTAATATGAATTTAGAAAAGTACTTTACTAAATGTTTGCTCTTGTTTTGAAGGCCAAATTTCTTTTTACATACATTTTCGAATACATAGGCAACTACTCGACCAAATCTCAATCTATTTAGTCTCAGAGAATGCAGGGATAAGACAATGGACGATAAATTTTCATCCATTCAAATATTAAAGAAAAAGAATAGAGAGGTCATGAGCTATATATAACTCTGGCCACAGAGCGGGGACACTGTCCCGATTTTGTATTAAGACTTTGAAATCAGCTAATAGCGTCTAAATTGTAAACACAGCCGAGTTTTTACAAAAAAAAAACAGTAAATAACTTGCTAGCCAACTTATAGGGTCATTTTAACTTAGGGCTGGTAGTTGTCTGGATTTTTCAAATAATCTTGTATGCAATTTTTCTTCAATAGTTTGGTGAATAATGGTGGAAAAGTTAGGTTAGTAACTAAATCTAATTCCCATTATCCTTTCCCTTCCCTCCCTGATTTATTTTAATTGTGGTTTATTTTAAACATTTTCTGGTCAACTGGATGGTTTCCCTTTCCTTTGACACACAAAAAAGAAAAGAAAATTGGGTCAGCTGAATTTGAGTTACCGATTGTGTACACAGTTTCCTAGGTATTTCCTCGTTCTATCTCAATATTTACTACTAGCTACAAAGCATTAAACTTTCAAAACGTATAATGTATAAAAGATTTATATGTTATACATTAAAAATTTTAATTTTTCAAATTTTGATTTTTAGCTAGTAGTAAATATTGAGATAGGATGAGAAAACACCGAGAAAACTATGTACAAAATCTGCAAAATAAATTCAGTTGACCGAAAATTGGTTTACATGCAGTGTTTTTCAATTAAAGTAAAAATTCAAAACGATAAAACAATTTTCCACCAGAGTAATGATATATTTTTACTGAGTTCTTACACCAGATTTTCATGTTTTATGATAAAGAGAAACACGCAGCGGGCTGAAATAATGATTCTTCTCTTAACCGCATCCCCTCCCTTCCTACTGTATGAACGTACTGTCGAATAAATAATATCCCCGTATATTCTACATCCATTATCAGAGTAGGAAAATAACAGGTTCTTTAGTAGATCTGAAAAGATTATCTTTACAGCAGCCAACATTGAACAATAACATACTCTTTGATTGCACGACGATTGAGTTCCAAACTGAAAAACATTAGAATGGCTCGGTGTTTCTGTTTTTAGGCTTATATTTTCACTCGCCTATTGTAACAGCAAAAATGTACAGATATTAACTTTTCTAGTAAATATTGGTATGTTTTTCATTTTTTTGGGAATTTCATTATTTTGTATTAACACTGCAATTGGTCATTGGTGAATACAAGTAAAGTTCTGGTATTACAGGACTATCTGTGCAGGTATTACCGCATAATGTCATATCCTAAACTGTTTTATATTAGCAAAAAATACTATTATATAATGTAAAAAGGCTCTTTTTGTGTATGTTTGTTCATCAAGTCTTCACTGAATACTAGTCCGGTTAATTGAGTGCTTAATTTTAGGTAAGTTTTACAGGACTTCTGGAATAGTTTTAGGCTATTTCATTTATAAATTGATGTCTTTGAATGGTATTATTATATTTTAATACTGTCCAACCCTTCATTACTTTGAATACAGAGCCTAAAAATAAATGCTGAGAGGTATCGGTAGTTTAAGCTGCAATGATAAATTGCTATCTAGCTATCAATGTTAAACAAGAATTGATAGCACACCATGAATAGAACAGCAATGCTAATAGGAGTAAAGTCTATTCTGGGATAGTTTAACTTTAAGAAAAACAAGAATTACAACATACAAAATTAATCCAGCTATATTTGCAGTTAAATACCGTGTTGAATATTAAAGTACACTATTAAAAATGAAATACAATTCTAATGGTTTAGTTGACTAATAATTGCTTCTAATGATATTAATTACTAGTTATTGCTAAAAGTAACTCATTTCTACCATGTATCATTATAAAAATTATAATTATTGATATATCCTATTATATAAAATATTTTTTAAAAATTTAGATTTCGATAACCACTGAATTGATTGAGTTCTTCATTTTATGGAAGCTTCATATGCTATCCTGGATTGTTTTAGGCTATTTTATTTTTTATCTAATTTTGGTTTTTGGCTGTTTTCGTACTTTTTTACTCCTTCAAATACAGAGCAGATGATAGTTTAAAATAAAGTAGTAAGGATTTCTGGTTTAAGCTTAAGATCTCAAAAATGGACAATCTGATTATGTAAGGCTTTTCGGGAAGTCTTATATATCTCTAATGGTGGTTTTCTTGCATCGTGTCTTAGAATAAGTAGGTAATGGCTTTGAGAATTAAGGATTTTAAAGATTTTAGCTACGAAACTTTGAATATATTTATCCTTGTTTATGGTTTTAAGGACATCCCATAAGTAGTGTGACATCTTTTCCGCTAAATATATCATAATATCAAATTACCAGAACTGCAATTTATCATATCATAAAGTCACAAACTTATCCTTTCCATTTTAATTTTATCAAATATTATCTATTTGATCTATTAACTATTTTGTATCTTTTTTGCGAATATGAAACACTTGAATGTAACAAAAAGAGGAACGGCAGTTCCCCTCAATTTGTCTAGTCGGGCGCAGAACCCCCTAACCCCTAAATTTGAAATATCGAAAATAAGAGGGATGGATGGGGTACTTTATTATTTGTTTGCTTATTACTGTAGGTCAGGTTAGGTTAAGCTATAAATTTTGAATAGCCACTCAGGGCTAGAAATCAACCTTATTAGACAATTACTCAAAGCCCAAAAATAATGGACTTAAAAGTGTATTAAACTGTATATAAGACATTTGTGGATATATTGATACCATTAATTTGCCTATTAGATAAAAAAAAGTATGTTTTTTTAATATTTTTCTCTTGCTACAAATCAAATTTTAAATTTGAGTCACCATAAATGCTTATCTAATTTTTGCTCTAGAAGAATCATTTTTTGGAGTTAGAAAGTGCTTAATACCTCATTTTAATCGCCTGGCATTGCTTTATAATATACAGGTAATGACTTGGTTGTTTGTAGAACAGCTGACTAAAAAACCGAGGTTTTGTGATAATCCCACTTTTGTTGTTGCTCCATAAATGATATTTTTTTTCTTAATTTTTTTGGCTGTAAAGAAGCTTTATATATTCATATAACATCCATCTAAATTTGACTTTTGATATATTATTTATAACATCACCAGAAGGAATTGAATTTTGGAAAAAAAATATCAATTTATATTTTACACTGTTATGCATTGTTCTTGTTCTTGTTTCTAAAAAATATTTATATTATTAAAAAGAGAATTATTTAACGCTTCTATAGGTATGTTTATCATTTTTCTAGGCTAAATATAACTATAATTACACCATTTTAAAGTTAAACATCATAACATATAAACTCACTTATTGAATCGGTCTGTATTATTAAGCTGCCAATCCTTAAAACAGCTGCATTTCATTATTCTATTATATAAAGTAGTAAGCTTTTTTGTCTGTAGCTTAAGATTTTGATAACTAATGTACCTATTGACATCTCTGTTTTATGGAAGCTTCTTATAGGTCCCGGATAGTTTTAGAATATTGAAAAAAAATATCAATTTATATTTTACACTGCTATGCATTGTTCTTGTTCTTGTTTCTAAAAGATATTTTTATAATTAAAAAGAGAATTATTTAACGCTTCTATAGGTATGTTTATCATTTTTCTAGTCTAAATATAACTATAATTTCAGCATTTTTTAAACATCATCATATTCAAGTTACTGTAATTTTTTTAAAAAAATATCAATATCAAGAACTATTGGAACAATTTTTACCATGCAAAACAAGGTGTTAGAAAGTGTAGGATCCCTCACAATATCTATATGTCTGTCTATAATGCATTACACATGTAATGCTAATAGAGATCATAGACATACAAGCTTTTTTTTTTTGGGGGGGGGGTAAAATTTTTGCAAGGGGGGGTAATTCGGTCGATGACAAATTAATGACACGCTGTATCACGGGATGGGGGCGTGATTTAAATGTGTAGTATACTCCTTTGATTAAACTCAATTTACGGGTTTTTATATAATTGCAACGTAGTTATAAGACTTTTGGTAGCAATAAATTGAGACGTTGGGTATCCCTCTAACTGAACCGATTTTTGATTAGTCAATGGTCTAAATTTGTCTCGGCTAGGATATGATTAAAAGCCTAAATCGGCCAAAGAATAGCCGAGTACAATATTTTTAAACTTAAAAAATTAAAAATAAAGAGCTAAATGATTTATTGCGTCTTTCTCTTTTTATCGACAGACGCACTTGGATATATTATTTTCATAATTAATTATATGTATTCCCATGTTAACGTCACCTTATGTGTAAATTTGGTGAGCTACATTATTGAGCAGCGTTGTTAAGTTAGGATGGAAGAATTTTGTAATGAAAGCAAAAGTGGGGTAGAGGATAAGGGATGGGGTAAAACGAGTTATCAAAAGACCAAAAAATCTTGCCAGTGGAACAAATTCAACCGGTAATTCGGTTTTTATTTTGGGGGAGGTATTTACCCCCCCAAAATTGTTTTTTTGGGGGGGTAAATACCCCCTCTTAAATGGTTGGGGGTACGGGTAAATATTAAATGAGGGAAGGGGGTAAATGAAAAATTCGTTTGGGGGTAATCGCCACTTTACCCTCCCCCCTTGGACGTCTATGATAGAGTGGATGCTATAAGAGTGCTCTTATAATGTGAACTTCTTATAACTGAATGGGCTTCCAGAGACCATGAAGTTGGCCTAGTCACTACAAGGGAGAGTGCAGAGATATCCAGGGGGGGGGGGGGGTGGGTTCCTGTAAAAGTGTAATTTTTTGGGGGGATAGGGGTAATCACCCCCATTAATATATTATGGGTGGTATAAACCCAGCCTCTTTAAATTTTTTGAATAGGAGTAAAGAAAATCAGGAAAACTTAACAATCTAGGAATCAAACTAGCACCCCAACCAATAATCGGTTCCATGCCAAATGTAGGAGTCCCAAACGTAGGAGTGAAAAAACATTGGAGTGGACAAACGCATGAGTCCCCAACTTCAGAGTGGAATTAAATGTAGGAGTGGGACAAACATTGGAGTGGACAAACGCAGGATTTTTGGGACAAATGTTGGAGTGGACAAACACAGGAGTCCCAAACTATTTTTTAAATTTTGAATTCTCATTTCAATTTTGATTTTTTTTATATAAACCCAGCCCCCCACCCCCTTCGTCCAGTTACTTTTCTTAGTTAGGTTAGGTTAGGCCAGGGGGCCAAGCACTGTGGCCATAGTCATTATATTATAGACAGGGGTATAAAAAGATTCAAAATTGTCATAGTATTAAAATAGCAGACACTCCTAGGTTTTATTTAAGCAATGTCCACTCTAACATTTGTCCACTCCAACATTTGTCCACCTCGACGTTTGTCCACTCTGATGTTTGTCCCATTCCTACGTTTTACTCCAATGTTTGGGACTCCTGCGTTTGTCCACTCCAACATTTGGGACTCCTACGTTTGGGGTAGGACTCCAATAAGTAAATCTCAATAAAACTTGATAAAATTATGCAGAATATCAAAGTTTTCAATCCCTGAAAATTTCAACCATCTATCTTGAATAGGAGTAGAGAAAATCATGAAAACTTGAAATGTAGGAATTGATATAGCCCACCCCAGTTTATTAAAAAATACTAATGAAACTTGATGAAAATATGGAGTATCGATAGAGAGAGAGAGAATATTCAATCCATGAAAATTTCAGCCTTCTATCTTTTATAGATGACGAGAAAATCACGTTATCCCCCTTTCTAACAGACAAACAGATGAACAGACAGACATACCAATGGACAGACATACAGATGAATGGATAGTCAACGGACGGAGGGATATTTTGAATTATAGAGCATCTTTGCTACTAAAAAACAGATGAAAAGGATAATCGTTGTACACAAATTGATTTCAGTATGTTTTAAATGAGCTTACATAATCAAGGACGTACAAGCTTTTTGATTTGGGGGAAATAATAAATTTGGGCACCCCCATGTTCATTTTGTGGGGTAATCTTTATATCAGAGAGGCAAGGATGTTTAAGCTTTTTATATTTTTTTTGGGGGGGGGGGCGGAGGTTAAAATTATAAATTTAAAAATTATGGTGTTGTCCCAAATTAATTAGTAACCCTTAACCACCTAACCCCCCCCCCCCTTCCCACCTGGACGTCCCTTTACATGAAGTAATGATTGTAAAGTTGCTAAGTACCTAACTGCTACAAAAATCATCATCCAACATTTAAGATTAATTCTAACACGCCTGAATTAACAAAAAGAGCTAACCATGGCATGGATAAACACATAAACAAATTATAAAAATGTTATTAAAATAGTAAATCAATTATTCACAAATCGTTTTCCTTATTTGTTTACTAGCAGCTGCGCTCCAAGGATCTAGGATATCTGAATTTAAAAGAGTAAGGAAATTAGTAAAATAGCCTAAAACCTTATCTAAATCTTAAGCTACAGACAAAAAAGCTTACTACTTGCTCCAATAGTTCTTGATATTGATATTTTTTTTTTTAAATTACAATAACTTGAATATGATGATGTTTAAAAAATGCTGAAATTATAGTTATATTTAGACTAGAAAAATGATAAACATACCTATAGAAGCGTTAAATAATTCTCTTTTTAATAATAAAAATATCTTTTAGAAACAAGAACAAGAACAATGCATAGCAGTGTAAAATATAAATTGATATTTTTTTTCAATATTCTAAAACTATCCGGGACCTATAAGAAGCTTCCATAAAACAGAGAAGTCAATAGGTACATTAGTTATCAAAATCTTAAGCTACAGACAAAAAAGCTCACTACTTTATATAATAGAATAATGAAATGCAGCTGTTTTAAGGATTGGCAGCTTAATAATACAGACCGATTCAATAAGTGAGTTTATATGTTATGATGTTTAACTTTAAAATGGTGTAATTATAGTTATATTTAGCCTAGAAAAATGATAAACATACCTATAGAAGCGTTAAATAATTCTCTTTTTAATAATATAAATATTTTTTAGAAACAAGAACAAGAACAATGCATAACAGTGTAAAATATAAATTGATATTTTTTTCCAAAATTCAATTCCTTCTGGTGATGTTATAAATAATATATCAAAAGTCAAATTTAGGTGGATGTTATATGAATATATAAAGCTTCTTTACAGCCAAAAAAATTAAGAAAAAAAATATCATTTATGGAGCAACAACAAAAGTGGGATTATCACAAAACCTCGGTTTTTTAGTCAGCTGTTCTATAAACAACCAAGTCATTACCTGTATATTATAAAGCAATGCCAGGCGATTAAAATAAGGTATTAAGCACTTTCTAACTCCAAAAAATGATTCTTCTAGAGCAAAAATTAGTTAAGCATTTTTGGTGACTCAAATTTGAAATTTGATTTGTAGCAAGAGAAAAATATAAAAAAAACATACTTTTTTTTATCTAATAGGCAAATTAATGGTATCAATATATCCGCAAATGTCTTATATACAGTTTAATACACTTTTAAGTCCATTATTTTTGGGCTTTGAGTAATTGTCTTATAAGGTTGATTTCTAGCCTCAGGTTAAGTCCCTACGCAGGAGTAAAACATTTTATCTCATTTTTTTCTTAAAAAGACAGATATTAGTGCTCGATATGCACTTTGAGTGAAAGCACCCGCGGAAATGATGACACAACCACGACCATAATTGAACTCCTGGACAGATAATGAAAGGGGAAACAAAATGTGACAGAACAATTGTCTAAAAAAACCTAACATTGACCTACTTTTGTTTATCCACAGGAATATATGCATTTGAATCATTTCAGCGGTTTCCAAAAGAGCCTAGTTGAGACATCCTCCCCTTATTTTGAAATTAAAGGGGGTTTAAATAGACTCCAATTCAATAATTAATAGAAAAACACAAGCAGGGGAGTTTCAGTGATCGACAGCGTCTTTGAGGGAAACTCCCGAGTATATTCTTTTGTTTGTCCGTTAAGATTTTCCTGACCAATCCAGTTTCCTATTTTCGAAAAAATAACTACATCAGTCATGAGAATGAGATGGCCTTTTTGTTGATTCTTCACCCTTTCATAACCTTTCGAGTATGGAGCTCCAAGATGCTAAAGGCGCAGTAATAAGTACAGACTGTAAATAATATGTAAGCCCGTATATGACCACCTTCAATTATGCTCTAATGTAAGTTAAATCTATTGAAATATGTTGAGAAAAAATGCTTTCGGCATTACAAACTCGAGCCCTTTACATCACTACTATCAAAATCATTTTATTTTTTTCTTTTGAAAAAAAATCCACTAAATTCGTGATATATTCTAAAATGTATCTGTGACTTCGAATTTACAAGTAAGAGAGATTACTTTAGAGTGGCAAATTACATTTAGGTTTTCTCGTAGAGATCTTAAGGGATAAGACAATGGACAATGAATTGATAGAGATCCCAGATGATGCTAAACAAAATAACCCCTTCTGTAGATTATTATTATTGGTGGAAAAGTTTAAACACTACTAGTTTGGAACCAACCAATCAAAATACAATAAGAGTACCAAATCTTTTGGGGCCTGGAATAAGATAGGTACTTGTGTGTTTTTCAGTCCAATGTCCCCCTCTCTCTTAGATTTTTTTGTATTTTAGGGTAAAATCAGCTCTAGAACTGATTCTTATGATGCCCAATCGTTAAATGAATCACCATCAGGACATTTTCATCAAGTTTGAAATCGATAGAATAATTCTAACATGCATAAATTAATGACCAGAGCAATAAGTTAATGGCCGACTGACTTACCATAAAAAGTTTCGTTTTAAAACTTTACTACTCTATAGAATATTTAAAATTGTCTATTGTAAAGGTTAATTACATGTTTTGAAACCATTTATTTCCCTCACAAATACTCTAAATAGGGATGCATGGTCAAGTCTACTTTTACTTTTTTGTTTATAAAAAAAGGATGTTTGCTTGCCTGTCTGTTTTACTTATTTTTGTATGCTAAAGTGTACAATTAGGTATATTGTTATACTAGTCCTATGAATTTTAAACATTATGCACTGACAAATTTTCTTTTTATGTTGCTATTTGATTTGTACTGCTACTGCACTTGTACATAAGTCATATTTTCTGAATAGTCCTGTGCCAAAAGTATTTATAATTTCTGAATTTCAGTTCACTCTTATTTCTTAATATGGCTATTTCATTTAACTCCTATTGGTCTATATCTGTATCCTTATATTATTAGAAAGTTGCACTAATTAATCAACACATCAAATAGTTGGATATTATCCAATAATATTCCAAAAATATTTTATTACATAAAATTTAAATTTCTTGAAAAAAATATATTTGAGCTAAAATCATGTGTTAAATTTGTAAAAGTCCATTGGCAAAATAAGAGATTTGTCAGATTTTGGATTTTTTCATACTTGTTATTTTTATAATTATGATGAATGAATATATTATAATCAGTGTTTAGTCACAGCTGCATATTTAATATGATAATAATAAATTTGAATTATTTGTTAAAAACATCGGACACTTCTAGTTGGGACCAACTAATCAAGATTTAATGAAAGTCCCTAAATCTTTTTAGCTTACAAATGAGAGACCATGTTTATAAAACTTTTGGTATCTGTTTATTTTAC
This sequence comes from Acartia tonsa, assembly GCF_053477335.1. Classification (NCBI taxonomy): domain Eukaryota; kingdom Metazoa; phylum Arthropoda; class Copepoda; order Calanoida; family Acartiidae; genus Acartia; species Acartia tonsa. Next base: position 49,819,795 of record NC_137265.1, on the reverse strand, counting down.
AGTTTATATGTCTATTTCCCTCCTGAATAAAAAAAAACCTATTAACAAATATAGCTCTTTGATTATACCAAATAGACCTTTCCTAAACGAGAATTAAATCGGTTCAAACAAAAACCTTACTACTTTATATAATTTACTAGCGGCTAACCCCTAGCATCTAGGAGCTCTGTATTCATAGGGGCATAGAACGACTAAAAAAAGTTTTAATTAATTTAATATTTATATCTAAAATTAAAATAGCCTACTACTATAACAGGCATTTTGTTAAGCTTATTAAAATGAGAATTTAATCGGTTCAGTGGTTCGACTTACAGCCAACTACTTTCCAATTTTACTTTAGTAGAAAATTGGGGGTTGGCTTATTTTTTTCTTTAGAGGGTGGTGGTAAGCTCAACCAAAGTAGTTATAAATGTTCACTGTAAAGGAGAACCATGTCGGTTCAGTGGTTATCGATTGATTTTAGTAAAGGACAGATAAACTAGACATCATTTTACTTTTATATAAGGATAACAGGAAGATAAATTAGATAATAAAGTTGGTATTATTGAATAAACACCGTACTATCATCACAATGGAAAGATTGATTTTATGCTATCTCGCATGAAATACCAGGGTTACAATTATTAGACAAGGAACAAAAAAATCAATCGGCCCTCAATTATGATAAACAAAATACCCCCTTTGGTAGATTAAAGATGCGAGTTGATTATTTTGTGTTCTATTATACTTTTTATACACCCCCCCCCCAAAAAAAAAAAAAAAAACATTTCAAATGATTTTTCCTCTGGTGTTAAACATATTATAAAATTAAGAGTCAATCATAGTACCAGCAATGCATTTTAGAAGCTCTAAAAATTTGAGAAAAAAACAAGATTATAACAAAAATGTATGAAATACCAACACGTATATAAATCTCAAATATGAAACACCCAAAAAAAGAACAGATTTATAACCCTAGATGGACAATATGACACAATTATGCGTCCAACTCAATAAGAAATTTCTAGCAGATAAAAGTTTTCGTTTATATTCACACTAGCGGCTTCGCCCCTAGCCTCAAGGGGCTTTGCCCCTCTATCAAAAATGTAAAATTATAAGTGAGGTAACGAGGTTTATGGTTTTGTTCTATAAGTGCTCTTAATCCTTATGGGTTTTTTTTGTTTTTTTTTTTTGGGGGGGGGGGGAGGGGGTTAGGCGTGTCCCAACCCCCAAGAAAATAGCCTAAACCCACCAAAGGACCAGTAGAATCCAATCGGTTCAGTGGTTACCGAGATCTTAAGGGACGGACAGAGGGACAGACATCATTCTACTTTGTATTATAGATATGATTAAAGGGAGTGTGAACGTAAAAATTTCTCATCTGATTATCAAATCTTAACATTTTCTAAGCACATTTCACTACACTGATCATCCAAAAACGTCCTATTAACAAAAATATCCAGGAATAATGCCTTGATTTTATGGTATTTTGGGAGGGAAAAAGGGAAAAACAGGGAAAATCTGAACGTTTTTGTTTCTTATAATGTTTGTAGGGATATTTAACTTGTCATATATAGTTGAAACAATTTACTTACTGTTAAGGATTTATTTTATGATATAAAATTACCAATTTGTTTTTTTTATAACGTAGTAATTAGGTTTTAAAGACCTATTTTAAATTCGTATTATTGACAAAAAAATACCTCACTGTCTACAAAGGGTTGAATCTCATAGGTTATTTAAAATAATAATATTCTTTTTTATTGTGTTGGACAATAAATAACCCATTTTGGAGAATTAGTTTACACTTTTATCAGACTGTTTATAAAGAAATATTGCGTCTTTATTATATACAAATTTGTAATTAAAGTTGGGCGAGAGATGGGCCATCTAAAGTTAATTGGATACTAATAAAAAACCTGTTTCTAGCTTTGTTATTGTATTTGGTTTTCAATAAAAAATATTGCTTATTTTATCAATTTCTAAGTAAAAATACATTGGTTTAAAGCAAGGATTATGTTAAAAGTCAGCTTAACCGTTAGGAAAAATCAAGAACTATGTGAAAAAGTTTAATTTTAGCTATAATAGGAGAAAAAGCAATTTAATGCACATTTTATATAATACGGAAAATTTCTTTCTTTACCTTTACCTTATAAAAATCGTCGGAAAAAGCCGTTTTTTAAGCAAACAAAAGCGCGTTTTGCTCTATCTGTGAGATATTATGAATGAGATAATGTTAAGATTTGATATTAAGATGAGAAAAATTTACGTTCACAGTCCCTTTAAGTTCATAAAATCGAAATTTTTGGTCGATAATAGTTTATTTAAAGCTGACTATGTTATAAACTACCTGTAATTTCTTACCAAAATGTGTACACTTTCTAACCAATAATATGGCCAGAATGTTCTAACACTGTGTTCCAATTGGTCCTATTGAGTGATTGGGGATCTAAACTTTCTATATCTATTCTAAAAAGAAAGGAAGAAAAGAGTTAAAGCATTAAATTTTAAGATTTACAATTAATATTTCTAACAGTGTCCAAGGTCGCTTATCCGGTGTTTCTATGATTCATACAAAAATATCAAAACGCATACTAGTAAAGTTCAAAACCAAAAAAGTTTAATTGTCTGTCATCTAAATGCGGATATCAAACAAAGCTTTTAATAGACTGATATTTGCAGACGCGTCTATTTCCTATTTTGAATAGTTTGCAAGTTCTATGGAACACCTTATAAAATTATTAATGTATAAATGATTAGAGCGGAGAATAATAGGGTTTAAGTAGCCATAAAATTTTTATCCTTGTTTCGAAGATTTTTTAATTTTTGATTCGTGGATTTTTTAGAAAGCATTTAATAAATCCAGGATATAATAGTTTCAAACTAAGACTTGTTGACTTATTTTTGGTATTACAGCTCCTCTATCAAATAAACTAGGTCCATTCTATAAATTGATTTTAATATCTCAGTTGGTATATATAGCTACAAGGATTTATTATTACTTGGATCTTATTCCAGATTATCATATATTCCTGAAAAAGTAGAACTTGTAGCGGGCTCAAAAAAACGATCTCCCACATCCCCTTCCCTCATACTGGATGAACGAATTGACCAATAAATGGCAGGGGTAATAGAAATCTTAATTGACGACAATTTTTCCTATCATAATATCCACGTATATTCTACATCTATTTATAGTTATTAATTATATTTCGATAAAATAGAAATCATATACTTAAACGGCCATGTAAGATCCTCGTAACCTAATCTTATTAACCCTTTCTGATAAAACACAGAAAGGTTGTAATATCTATAAAACAGGTTTCATTTCATCACCAGGTATGGAGTAGGCATTAGACTATCAATTACAGTAGTTCACAAACTAGAGTTGTCAAAACTTTTTCACCAATAATTTTAATTTATGAAGTTGTAATTGTAAATTATAGTAAATAGTAGATTTCCCTACGCTTGAAGTAAATATATTTGGTTGATGGAGAAATAGATGAAGATTGATTTTAGCGTCATTGTCCTATCCTAGCGTAAGTTTCACCGGAAGGAGAAAATTAATCACACCATCAATAATCTTCTCATTTAGATAGATAGATAGATAGATATATAGATAGATAGATAGATAGATAGATAGATAGATAGATAGATAGATAGATAGATAGATAGATAGATAGATAGATAGATAGATAGATAGATAGATAGATAGATAGATAGATAGATAGATAGATAGATAGATAGATAGATAGATAGATAGATGGATGGATAGATAGATAGATAGATAGATAGATAGATAGATAGATAGATAGATAGATAGATAGATAGATAGATAGATAGATAGATAGATGGATAGATAGATAGATAGATAGATAGATAGATAGATAGATAGATAGATAGATAGATAGATAGATAGATAGATAGATAGATAGATAGATAGATAGATAGATAGATAGATAGATAGATAGATAGATAGATAGATAGATAGATAGATAGATAGATAGATAGATAGATAGATAGATAGATAGATAGATAGATAGATAGATAGATAGATAGATAGATAGATAGATAGATAGATAGATAGATAGATAGATAGATAGATAGATAGATAGATAGATAGATAGATAGATAGATAGATAGATAGATAGATATAAAGATAGATAGATAGATAGATAGATAGATAGATAGATAGATAGATAGATAGATAGATAGATAGATAGATAGATAAATAGATAGATAGATAGATAGATAGATAGATAGATAGATAGATAGATAGATAGATAGATAGATAGATAGATAGATAGATAGATAAATAGATAATTAGATAGATAGGTAGGTATAATGACATTCTCCTGGACGTACAGGTATACCCGAGAAGCAGAGTAGCTGCGCTACTAAAAATTTTAAATTATCTAAAAAGTAAAACTTCATCTGGGAGAAGAATAAACAAATTTACATTTACAAATTAGAAATCCCCAGCTTCAACACCAGCGTACCATCTCTACAACAATTTTAATTTCGTTGTATCTCTATGTTCAATTGGTCGGTGCTAACCCCCTAAGTGTCTAGCAAGCACAGAAATATTTCCCCCTTATATTTTTGAAATAAATAAGAAATAAGGAAGGGGGGAGGTGAGTCAGGATAATTTATATAAATTTATGTTCATGAGTGTAATATATTCATACTTTATCCTATGTTATTGATGCGCTTGCTTTGGATCTATTTATCTTGGTTCCATTTCGTGTTGATGTTTTTGTGTGCTCTGATATTTTGTCATCGCATGAGAATGATGTTACTACTCAATTAACTTAATGGATCTGTAATCACGGATACAGGGATTAACTTACTCAGTGATGCAGGGAGAGATTAAAAAAATTATGCCCAACCCCCGCACATATATATATAGGAATAATCTAAAACACAAATATCTAACTTCGTTAGCATAGAGTTTCAAAATCACCATGAATTAACAGAGATCTAAAGGGATAAGACAATGGCCGATAAATTGATGTACATTCCTAATGATGATACACAAAATCAACACTTCTGTAGATCAAAATAATTTGTTGAAACGTTTGAACACTCAACTTAATAAATCAACCAATCAAAATGCTTTAAAGTCTTCAAAGTTTTAAGCCAACAAATAAGAAAACGTTTGGGGACTAGTGTAATAAACAGCCCATTGTCCCCCCTCTCTCTCTCTCTGATGAATTATACATTTGATTTTAACTGTCCAAAACTTCTGAATGCTATGGGTCTTCTGGTCTTTGTTATTTACATTAAGGGCGTGTCCTTTAATGATTATACCTGTGGGAGATATACTGATCTACAAACATAGATGGATACAGAGAAAATTACAAGGATGACATATTCCAGTAATGAATAGCTCTATAATATAAGATTATAAAAATACTTAAAATATCAATATTATATTTTTAACTAGAAAAAAAAGAAGTATGGAAAATGGAAAAATAATCAAGGTTGAAAACATTTTTAAAAGGTGAAGCATTAAAATGACATAAATATATGTGATTAGATTTTTAAAGAAGACGTTAAAGTTACACATTCGAATTACCATTATAAATGTCCACTTATAGCTCGTTATTATTCAGTTCTTCTTATACACTACAGTTAAACTAAATGAAGCTCAAAAATTACATTTTCTGAAAGTAGACATACATACTGACGGATAAACTGAGTTTTATCGAAGCTTCGCTTGAAGAAAAAAACTAAATAAAATAATTAGTTAAAAAAGTAAAAGTGGTAAAACATCCAATGATGTTAAGTAATTAGATAAAACTTAATATACATATATGAAACTGTTTGGATATAGAATCATAAATACAGGGTAGACGAAAAAAATATTTTTAACTGTCACGTTTATTACACTAATCTTTTGTTTTCATGCATTTTTTTCGTTACTTTTTCCCGAAAATAGAAGCAGCCTCGTTCTAAACCACATCAAAACTAAAGACGTTAAACCATGCACCTATTATTGCAATGTCAGATATGTGAGCAGGGGTAATACCATGATCCTCAACAGGCTTAACTAATCACAATTTATGTGTAGGACTTTCGGTCAAATGAAAATTCTCTTGATTAAAGCATAATCTTGTCACGTGACACACTAAAATAAGACTTTAGGAAGATAATTAAAGTCATCCACAGATTATGACGTCATACGATAGAATAGCCAATGAGAGGCCAGTATACACTGTAATTGACTAATGGTAAAATTTATGATTTATCAGTGGTTATTCTATCGTATTACGTCATAATCTGTGGAGAGACTTTAATCATCTTTAGACTTTAGGCACCCTGTACTGTAAATAGATGAAAGTGTGTGCGTGTGTTTATGTATGTGTGTGTGTGTGTGTGTGTGTGTGCAAGGGCGTGTTTCTAATAAAAAACCTCTCGGAAGCCAATTTTCCTGATGAAAACAAGAACAATAAATTCCATGAAATAGAATAATATACCTCTAATGTACAAAATGTATGCCTGCCTGTCCAATAAGATCTCATAACGACATTGAAGGGCAATGATATTGTTTTTTTAATTGTCAATGAGTGCTGTTCTTATATCAATATAAGACTTCGGTCAGTGTATTGTGTCGTATCGACAACATGCTAACCATTGCTACTATTTCTGACAAAGTCCATATTATCCTGTTGTGACGTCATAAATTTCGGGAAAGGGAAAGGAGAACCAAATTTCTCCCTTCTCCTTTGAAGAGATTTTCTTCCCCCCTCCCATCTCCTATCCTGAAATCTATGACGTCACAATAGGACAATATTGGCTTAGTCCTATTTCTAATTAGAATAACGACATATTTACAATATAACAGCAATTTAATGTCATACAACCGCCATTTATCAACAAGCTAATTATAGAGTAGCACGGCTGCTAAAACTCACTTTGGAAAGAGGCTAAAAAGGGAGTATGCTTTTTTTCACTTTATCTCCTTCGGGGGAATATTCTAATAATCTTTTAATACATAAAGGATAACAATTTTTAAAGGTTATCCAACAGATCTATAGTATAGATGTATATACAGACAACTACTTCCCTTACTTTTTCAAAGACCTCTTTCGTCTGCTTATAATTTTTTTTCTGCTACTTGGCTGTGTTAACATAAGCGACACCATTGGTTGATTTTCAATGACCCAATAGAAAGGTTGCACAAGGCGGTTGCGATGGGGAGATACAGTTATTCAACCCTTTCTCCTTCTAGTGTTTTACTCTAATGGTTATTCTTTATTTTTTTACTAGGGACTACTCCCCTATCATCCAGGGGGGTGGGGGGGGGAAGGGGAGATTACAATATTATATAACACACTCAAGACTCAAAATCTGAAATAAAATTGCCTGAAACAATCAAGGGATGTATGTGAATTTTAAGATATAAAGTCATTTTTTCCTAAAGCCAACTTAAAATGGTAGAATCTTTTTATAATGATATAAATGATAAAGTTCAGTTATAATTTAGTAATCGCAGAAAAAAAAACATTTTAAGATCAAATGTTTGAATTTTAATCTGATATTTGTACTTTACATCCAGACAGTTAGACAGACAGAATGACACACACAGACATTCAAACAGACAGACATTGGAGAAATTAGGATAAAAAATCCAAGTGAAAACAAAACATGTTATTTATGCATCAACTCTTTTTATAGTAGTCAGGAGGGTGAAAATGTATTTTTTCTATTACGACTATTTAAAAAGAATAACGATAGTTAATAAAATATAAACCCAGGAATTTTAAGTAATAAGATATAAGACAATAAATTAATCCTTAATGATGATAAACAATATTACTTTTTTTTGCATAGATTAAAATTGTTGGTTGAAAAGTTTGGACACTGCTAGTTTGAACCAATTAATCAAGCACCCAAAGATCTTAAGTCAACGATTGAGAGTACGAGTCAAACATTAGTTTATATTACAGTACAATGTCTCAATGTGTTAAAATTATTAAGAGAAGAAAAATTGCTATCCTCCCAACTAAAGAATTGAAATAAAACATTGATAAAGAAGTTTTGGTTAATTATTTTACATCAATGTTTTGTCTATCAACAACATTTTTAAGAAATAAAACTCTACAGAATCCTAGGGAAAAGTAAGTAGGGGACGTATATTTTTAAATTTACCCCAATATAAAAGTAACAGGATGTCTGTCTGTAGCTCAAGATCTTTCCAACCTCTAACCGATGGTTTTCCTACATTAAAGCTTTTTATAGGTCCAGGAAAGTTTTATATAATTTGAGGAGGGCACGTCAACCTTCCCAAGATATATACCCTCTAAACCCCCGCCCCCCCACCACCTTTCAAAGTTTAAATTTAGTAGAGGGTCAACTTGGACACACCCTCCCTTCTGCACGCCATTGGACCCAAGTCATTCTTCCCCTATAATTTTTAAACACTTCCATCTAACTATCTCTTTAACCCTGTGTAAATGAAACAAAAAGATGCATTAACTGTAAAAAAAATGTTTGTATTTAGGAAAAAAAAAATGCATATAGGTCAGATTTTCTCCCCTCCTTATGCATTTTAGATTTCTTTTAGCATTAGATAAAAACGATAATGATATCCAAAATCAAAACACATCTAATTAGATTAATATGATCTAAGATAATCTTAAATAATTTTGTTTTCAAAAATTTTTGATTTTTAATAAGTTTGTCATATTTTTTTTAATCTTTAAAGTTATGATAGTGTTACGTACAAAAAAATTATACTCTATGCCTTTTGAACACTGTATTATCTTACTTAATAAAAATAATTTTAAAAAAAAATTAGCAAAAACGCAGAAAATTATACAATTTGACTCAATACGGAAACTTTCTGACTGGAAAAAAAAACTTGTTGGCAAAATATACTTTCTTAGGGTGACATATCCTTAGTGAGGGAGGGGACTTTGGCTATTTATTATACTAGTCCCCAAAGTTGTATGATAACGTTTTCTTATTCGTTAGCTTAATACCGGACTTTTATTGAATTCTGATTGGTTGTTTTATTAAGTTGAGTGTCCAAAAGTTACAATCACTAATTGTAATCTTCAGAAGGAGTATTTTGTGTATCATAATTAGGGATGTACATTAGATCTTTTCATGAAAATACCATTTCTCGAATTTCATTCTTCTGCTAACCTAAAAAGTTACTTTAGGGGCCTAGAAATACATGTACAAAATTTCAGCTCTTTATCTCTACTGGCGACCTAGCGCCAGGCATGTAAAATATCAACAGATAACGGTAGCACGGCGGTTTTGACAATATCTCAGTAATGTGCAGGTTTTAAGCTCTTCTGCATATTTCAATTTAAACACATGAGGCCAAAGATATTATATCCAAAAAATCTTTTGTCAAAGTCTACTCTACACCTAGCGCCAGTCAGTTTTCTAAAATCATGCAGTTTATACCTGTGAAAAATGAAATCACCAGCGCTAGGTGTAGAGTAGACTTTGACAAAAGATTTTTGGGATATCATATCTTAGGCCTTATGTGTTTAAGTTGAAATATGCAGAACACCTAAATTCACTTTCCAAGCCATTCTATAAGCATTTTAAATTTTTTTATGAAATAACGGGATTTCAAAACTGCCTTTTGAAAAGGCCTAAAAAATATCTTTTTTTGTCCCTTTTTTCACTGTTTATAGTTACAACTTATTAAGATATTATTCTCAATTAAAAAAAAATTGGCGCTTCCAGCACCAAAACCGGCAAAAACAGGCAGTTAAACTTCTGTACCCCTACTTAACCCCCTAACAGACCCCCCCTCTATCTCAGCTCCTGTTACAGATAGAGACGTACAACTTTTTTCTGGTGGTTCATTTGTAGTCATAGCAGTCAGACCGCTCCTTATCCGCTTTTTAGCGGCCAGCCGCTAAATATTAAAACTGCTGTAGAGCAGCCAATTTTAAAGCTAAGAAAACTAAATTTTATGACAAACTATTATTTTTTATAACAAAAAAATACCTTTACTGACCATCGCCGAAAAACGACAAATAACGGAAACCACCAATTTTGGTGGTAAAATGGCGGTTGGCGGTGCTAAATAATATTTTTATCTGTTTATAGTTACAACTTTTTAAGATATTATTCTCAGTTAAAAAAAATTGGCGCTTCCAGCACCGAAACTGGCAAAAACAGGCAGTTAAACTTCTGTACCCCTACTTAACCCCCTAACAGACCTCCCTCTATCTCAGCTCCTGTTACAGATAGAGATGTAAAACTTTTTTTCTGTTGGTTCATGTGTATTTTTAGAGAGAATTACTTTTTCTAGTCATAGCTGGTCAGACTGCTCCTTATCTGCTTTTTAGCAGCCAGCCACTAAATATTAAAAAAGCTGTAGACTTAGAGCGACCAATTTTAAAGCTAGGAAAACCAAATTTTATGACGAGCTATTATTTTTCATAACAAAAAAAATACTTTTTCTGACCATCGCCAATAAATGACAAATAACGGAAACCGCCAATTTTGGCGGTAAAACGGTTGGCGGCGCCAGTTTTATCTGTTTATGATCACAAAAAAAGACTACATACAAAAATTGGCTGGTCAAGAGCTGTTTTAAAATTCCGCAACTGGCAGCTTAAAAACAGCAAAACTACAGGTAGGAAATAAAAAATCAGTTAAAAAATAGGTCAAGGAGTGGCCAAACGGTCATGACCTTACTTTTTACGGAAGTTTATTATTGCTCAAGAATTTACAAAAAAAATTTAAGGTCTCTAGCTGTAATAGAAGACACAATATTCATGATATAAGTTAGTCCTTTAATAGTTTGGGAGGAGGGGATGTAACATTAAATGTCTCTTCCAATTATCTTAATTAATATTATACCAAGCAGGTTAAAATTATGTAAGGCTTCCCTATTTAATAAAGAACTATCCAATCATTAGTCATATTAAGTCTTATATTTCTTTATCCCCTTTATCAAACATCCTTTGTTTTTAGGTCCTTTTTAAACATAAAAACTTAAAGGACTGAAATTTTCTTATCTCTTGAAATGTTTATTAATATGTAAATTACATTAGTTTCAACAATTCAACTGTGTTGCCCCTTTCCGGACCTTAATCAGCCAGTTTTTGTATGAAGTCTTTTATTGTGATCATAAACAGATAAAAATATTAATTAGTGCCACCAACCGCTGTTTTACTGCCAAAATTAAGAAATAGGCGTTATATATACTGTTAGAATGAGAAAAATATTACAAATCCATTCTAAGCAAAATTGAAATAAAAAGTTTACAATATAGTATATAAACTACAATAAAAGGAATTATATGAAAATATTATATTATATTATACAGGCAACCATCTTATTTCTTGAATTGAGAATAAAAATGGAAAGGGGGTAAAGAGGGGATGAAGAAAGTGTTGCCTGAACAAAAAAATATAATAGGCCATTTTTTATTTTTTATTTTTTTACTTTTTTTCAATTTTGCTTACAATGGATTCGAAATATTTTTCTGATTCTAAAGGTATATATGAACCCATATTTTTTTACCTGTGAAATGATAAAATTAAGTTCAAAGTTTTTATTCTCGTGGGTTTAAAAAAATCAATTTTTTCAATAATTACCTGACAAAATTCAAAAAGTAAGTCAAATTAAAGATCTTACTATTTTTGTACATAATGGCCATTTTCTTCCTTTTTTTTGTTGCGGTTAGTACCTTAAAATCGACTTAATTTTTAAAAAAAAAACTTAAATTACTTAAAAAATAAGAGGTCTACAAAAAAACCGATTGCATATCTTAATTCTATGAAAAATTTTACATCTACTACTTACTAAAAGAACCAGCTAGCTATAAAAAAAAAAGTTAAGACGCCTTCTTTTAGCATAAGGATTTTAATTCTTTTCTTGGTAAAATTATCTCATTTTTGATTGAACACTGAACATCTCCTCTACTTCTCCCTTTACCCATTTGTCAACTAATGATTTTTCACCACTTACCCAATTATAAACAGATAAGAATATTATTTAGCGCCGCCAACCGCCGTTTTACCACCAATTTTGGCGGTTTCCATTTTTTGTCGTTTTTCGGTGATGGTCTGAAAAAGTATTTTTTTTGTTATAAAAAATAATAGTTTGTCATGAAATTTGGTTTTCTTAGCTTTAAAATTGGCCACTCTACAGCTGTCTAAATATTAAGCAGCTGGCTGCTAAAAAGCGGATAAGGAGCGGTCTGACCGCTATGACTAGAAAAAATAATTTTCTCTAAAAATACACATGAACCACCAGAAATATCTGTAACAGGAGCCGAGATAGAGGGAGGGTCTGTTAGGGGGTTAAGTAGGGGTACAGAAGTTTAACTGCCTGTTTTGCCGGTTTTGGTGCTAGAAGCGCCAATTTTTTTTAACTGAGAATAATATCTTAATAAGTTGTAACTATAAACAGATAAAAATATTATTTAGCGCCATCAACCGCCGTTTTACCACCAAAATTGGCAGTTTCCGTTATTTGTCGTTTTTCGGCAATGGTCAGAAAAGGTATTTTTTTGTTATAAAAAATAATAGTTTGTCATAAAATTTGGTTTTCTTAGCTTTAAAATTGGCTGCTCTACAGCAGTTTTAATATTTAGCGGCTGGCCGCTAAAAAGCGGATAAGGAGCGGTCTGACTGCTATGACTACACATGAACCACCAGAAAAAAGTTTTATGCTCTAATGTAACAGGAGCCGAGATAGAGGGGGGGTCTGTTAGGGGTTAAGTAGGGGTACAGAAGTTTAACTGCCTGTTTTTGCCGGTTTTGGTGCTGGAAGCGCCAATTTTTTTTTAACTGAGAATAATATCTTAATAAGTTGTAACTATAAACAGTGAAAAAAGGGAAAAAAAAAGATATTTTTTAGGCCTTTTCAAAAGGCAGTTTTAAAATCCCGTTATTCCATAAAAAAAATTAAAATGCTTAGAGAATGGCTTGGAAAGTGAATTTAGGTGTTCTGCATATTTCAACTTAAACACATAAGGCCTAAGATATGATATCCCAAAAATCTTTTGTCAAAGTCTACTCTACACCTAGCGCTGGTGATTTCATTTTTCACAGGTATAAACTGCATGATTTTAGAAAACTGACTGGCGCTAGGTGTAGAGTAGACTTTGACAAAAGATTTTTTGGATATAATATCTTTGGCCTCATGTGTTTAAATTGAAATATGCAGAAGAGCTTAAAACCTGCACATTACTGAGATATTGTCAAAACCGCCGTGCTACCGTTATCTGTTGATATTTTACATGCCTGGCGCTAGGTCGCCAGTAGAGATAAAGAGCTGAAATTTTGTACATGTATTTCTAGGCCCCTAAAGTAACTTTTTAGGTTAGCAGAAGAATGAAATTCGAGAAAGGGTATTTTCATGAAAAGATCTAATGTACATCAATTTATCAGCAATTGTCTCGTCCCTACATATCCCTGAAATCCAACAATATATCCCCAAATTAAATAATGAAAGGACAAACTCTTTGTCATTTACCGACTAAAAACTCGACAAATATTTCCATTTTAACGTGAAACTCTAGTTTTTTAATTTTGTCAACATTTTAGAAATGCTGTTTAGAAAAAAAACTAATTAAAAAGGAAATAATTTAAACAAAGTAGACATTAAACAAGAATTTACTCATCTTAAATTCTTATCATTTTTTAAAGTTAAATTAAATTTATATTTTGTTTTAATAAATCCTAAAAATAAGTCGTTACATTGAATTCAAGCCAACTGCAGAATATACCTATAACCTTAAAATAAGTAGTTTTCATACAAACAAGCAAAAACAATATATAAAAAAACAGCATATTTGTTTACTTACATTTTGTATATGATCATATTTTGAAAAACAAAACAAAAAATATTTTTTGTCCTAATTTTTTTTTGGAGTTATTTTGCTGATTTGATTGAACACCAAATATGCATACATAAATAGAATGCTTTGTTAGTTAGAATGTTTTGCCTACCTTTGAGTGTTTTAGCGATTACGCCAAAAAAACGTATAAATTACTAAATAAATTTGTGAATTGTAAAATGGTGTTATATTATATCATGAGGTAAAATGTATGTATATTCGTTTGGTGTCCATTAGCAATTAATAAAGGAGGCATATAATTTAATTTTTACAAATTTAGGATTAGCTGTATTAAAGAAACACACATATGATGAATTTTAAAAAAGAAACATTGTTTGAATAAAGTTTGGTATGCTAAAGCTTATGTGAAGATCGTTCTGTTATTTTAAATATTTTTATTTGTATACATTTGTAGTAATTTGAAGAATTTAGTTTTAGATTATAAATTGACTTTAGTGAAACAATAGTCTTTTTCGTCATAGATTTCGTCTTTATTTCGGTGACACTGCAACCTCTGCAGTTTAGCTGGATGGCTTCTATCCATATCAGCTCTGATCATTTTTTACAACTTGTTAAGGATTTTTAAATTTTAACAGTTAAACTGTTAAATTGTACAAAAATGCAATTTTTCTTTATATACAGCTTTATACTCTAAAAATGCTTACATATACAAATATCTTCGAAGTTTTGAAACTTTTTTTCAAAGAACGTGTTCTAGCTTTTGTGATTTTTAAAAAAATAGCTAGTCGGTGTTTTTAGTAAGTAGTAGATGTAAAATAATCCATAGAATTTAGTGATGCAATCAGATTTTATGAGACCTCTTATTTTTGAAGTAATTTAAGTCTTTTAAATTAAGTTGGTTTTAAGGTACTAAAACGCAACAAAAAAAGAAGAAAATTACCATTATGAACAAAAATAGTAAGATCTTAAATTTGAAACCTTTCTTTTTGAATTCTGTTGAGTAATTATTAAAAAAAATCTATTTTGTTGAGGCCCGGTGAATAAAAACTTTGGAAGCTCCTCACGAATGGGTTAAACAAAAATCACAAAAGTTAGGACACATTCTTTGATGAATTAACTGTTTAAGTTTTAACTGACCATTATTGAAAGAACTAACAAAATAAAAGAGAACATATAAAAGTTTTACATGTATATCAAATATGACACCATTTGCATATGTTTGTAAATGTATCTTATTTTCATGGATTCAAGGGAAGGATAACATATTCAAAATTCAATATTTAAGTAATCTTAATCTATATTGAAAGAAAAAAAAATGAAAAAATATGATTAAATATTAAGCTGACTTTAATACCCCTTAATAATTTTTTATAAACCTAATTCTGGATTAATAGCTAAATTGAATTAATCTGCTATTGTCTTATCTCCGAATCCTTGCTTATTATTATATAAGCCTTTCAAGAGTTAATCCGTTGACCAAACAACTGGCAACTATTATTATTATCTCTATCTTTACACTAATCTAAGAGAGTAATCTCACACTCTTCTCAATACACAGTTGACTTGAAATGGAAGTGGGAATTTTAAAAAATCAACAATAAAATTAAGAATAGGCGGCGAAAAGGCTATATTGAAGTTATCTCAGTAGACAAAAACCCTGTTGCTAATTCGTATTAGGTTCATTGATATCTTGCATTTATTTACTGTTTTTCATGATAGAATAAATTAACTGTAAGTTAAATGCATTGGTAGGTTAATGAAATTTGTATGATTAAAAAATTAACTTCAGAAAGTTTTTTTAATATTAAAATTCATACTTCCATTTTGAATTTACTGTGCCTTGCACGTATATGCATATCTATAAACCAGCTGTATTTAATATCAATAGGCGTTTCTTTTAAACAAACGCAATTTGATATGATTTGCTTAGGAAGATAGCGGATTAATAAATGTAACGCGGTAATTTTGTATAACAAGGCACGGGTTAGTTTACTTGTTTGACCAGCACCTGCGCATTTCTTAGCAGATTTGCCTACAAACAGACCAAATAAGCTAATAGCAAAAAGTTAATTTTTAAATTATAACTGAAAATTTTCAACTATTATTATGATTATATGATATTCTATTTGGAGAATACTATTTTTCCACCAACTATTCTGTTAGTCTAAAATAACAATCCTATTAGACAAAGTAGTAAAGTTATTTTTTGGTCTGATAAAATCTTGCTAACCGCTAGGCTACTTGAGTTCTCCATTTAAGGAAGGCTTCACATAGATACTGGGATGGTTTTAGACTATTTTCTTGCCTCCCTCTACCTCCTTTGAAATACAGATCTTTTTGATTATAGGGGATGGATCTATATTTCTGTTACAATAATCAAAGTCAATCAAAATATGAAATATTCAGGAAAAAAGAAAATGTGATTATGACAAACAATTCTAAGGGAAAATTTCCCTCCAATCCCCCTTCCCTTTTTTCTCACCTTCTTACCCACTTCCCTTTCAGTTACCCAAAAAAACAAGTTTTACTCCAACTTTACTCCAACAAAATAAATAATTTTCGGCTATTGCAAATGGAATTATTTGGCTGAAAGCAGCCCCTGGAAATATTCAATTTCATTTGTGTAGTATGCATGTCCTATAGGATCTTTGAATGGCAGGACTGGTCATTTCAGAATATTTCTATGGAAGAATAGTATTAAAAACGTAAAATTCTTTATTTTTTTGGGATGGGCTGGGATTGAATGTGGACATGTAGCTTATCTTAGATAGAGATTTAAGATCAAACTATTTTTAAAAGCGAAGCTTTTCTATAGTTAGGGTCGGTCCGTCCGTATGTCCGTAACAGATAGCTTTTTTCGTTAATTTAGGCATGTCAGAATTGTCCTATCAATTTTAAACTTTGCATGGTGATTCCTTTAGTAGGTAGGTACGATTTAGAAAGCGTAGCTACTCTATAATCATTACAAGAATGTCCGTATGTCCATTTTAAACATGTTGATTTTTTTACTTTTTTAACAACAAATTTTTATCTGATCTATTTATCCGATTGATCTGATTTTTGATATATTGGTTCTTGGGACAACAAAGTATAATGTTATAAGCAAAGCAACTCTACAATCAAGTCCTAAAAATGTAAGTTTGTCTTGAACATTAACCTGTATCAAGCAGTTTTTCAACAAATTTACTTACAATTTTGCTTCGACTCCTATATATTTATATTCTGCTTATTCAGTTCTAAAACTATACAAGTGTTAATGTCCGTTTGTCCTACCGTTTCAGTGTTATATTTCTATTATTAGCTGTTTCGTATGTCTCCCAATTTGTTATATTTGTGTGTGTATAAGTAAAATATGATAATTAGGTGCAAGCATATACATAAACTGTTATACGGTAGGACAATGGGATATATTATCTACAAGTTAGTGGCGCATCTACTCAATGTTCTAGATCTGCTCATATGTTTATCAATAATAACAACGTTACTTAATAATTAATTTATGATTCCTGTTCACAAAATTCAAATTAATTAAAACTCGAATAAAAAATTGCTTTTAAATCTGTCTGCCCGTAACTCTATGGGGAAAACCTGATTTTCCCAGCTGAAATTTTTAGTGAAGATTCCTATGACATATGCCCATCTAATTTATACATTGTTTTGTCCATCTGTCTATTGGTTGGAGTGCTAGATCGATTCCTAGATTTTCAAGTTTTCGTGATTTTCTCAATTCCTTTTCAAGATGAAGGGCTGAAATTTCCAGGGATTAATCATATTTAGATTGATTCCTAGATTTTTAGGTTTTCGTGATTTTCCCGATTTCTCTATTCAGGATTGACGGCTGAAAATATCAGGGATCAAATATGCTCATATTCTACATATTTCTATGAAGTTTTATTAAGTTTGTTCTATTGATTGTGGTGCTAATTCGATTCCTAGATTCTAAAGGTTTCCTGTTTTACGTACAGGGTGCGCCACATATCCTCGGACTTTCTTTAAACGGCCATAGCGTCAAAACTACTTGACCAATCAGGACGTTTGAGCCCACTATATAAACCTTAGGTAATGACCTTTAAGCACAAAAAAATCTTTGGACAAAGATGGGCTTGTACTCCGAGCTGGCCGCGCTTATGTTCAACAAGGCAGATTCGAGTTGCGCCGGTGGTATAATCTGGATTCTCGACTAGGGCCCAATAAATCGGACCTCAGCACATCTGTAGATAAGGTAGAGTTATGCAACTTGCTGGGGATACTGTTAGATACATAAGTAAGACACTAGAAAAGACTAGAACTCTCTATCTAAAATGGCTTGGCTGTAGTACTCCGGCAAAGTGAAACGTAACAGATTTAGAGATGTCAAAAACGTCAAAAATCGTGTAAAATCGTGAAAATTTCTCGGTTCTTGACTTTAGAGACCCATATGGAACTTAAAAACTCATTTTAGACTATGGATTGCGCTGACAACCCTATTTGAATCTTCATTCCATTTCTAAAAAGGTATAGAACGTCGTTCTAGCTCAACTGTGGTCTAAATAAAGGCCTCCGTGTCAAATGGTAGCTTGAAAGTTGGGTGAATTAGGATCCTGCGGTTACTCACATTCCTAAGGAAATAGGGCCTCCCAGCAGCCCCTTCTTAATTCAATGGACTTTTGGGCCTAGGGCTACTTTGAAGCATGCAAAAATAGACGTGCCCATGCCACAAAGACCTCCCCCATTGCCACTATCAAGGAGAACTTTGCCATCTTGGACAGGTACATTTTGACCTGGGCCTGCCGGCGGTTGAGGAGGCGGGTAAAGGCGGTGATTGATGCTGGCGGCGATTTTAGTCAATGATCTAATAGTCATAGTTTGCTTCCCAGTTTTTAAAATTTAATAAAATCTTTAAAATTGACGATTTTATGTTCATTTTTTTACAGTTTAGAAAAGGATATGTGGCGCACCCTGTAATTTATTATGTTTAATGTTTATAGTATTAAACTGCTCTAAAGTAAATTTTTGCCAGATATTAATTCATATTTTTTTAGCTTCGCTACTTATGAATGTTGTCATCCTTGTTTGTATTAGAAATAGAATTATTTTAAAATTAGGTTTGAGAAATCAAAGAATCTGAAAAACTTTGTCAAATCATTGCACACTTAAAATTCTATAATTTTATATTTTCAGGGATATCATTGAAATTTAAATTTAAATTGTTTTCTTCAAAATTAAAAAGGACATACTATAATAATTCTTAATAAGCCTTTAGTTTTTACAAATGAGGAGAATTTTTAAACATTTTATGCACCAAATTGTAGAGTTTTACTCCAACTTTTAAAAAATTGGGGGGGGGGAGGTATAAAGAGCTTTTTATCCCCCTTTCCCTCCTTCCAGACCAATACTTTTTTTTTTAAATGACAATATAGCCTTTCATAAGGTTGTATACCTATAGATCAAGCTGTTCTTAGGATATTGGTGGACGCATATACATACTTCCAACTACTAAGATATATGTCTGTCCTTTTATTCTTGAAGTTAGGCGATTTTTAAACCATTACTACTAATTGGACCCCAGCAAAAATTCAAACATTTCTAATCCTTTTCATATATGGATGACTCTTCAAATTAACAAATATGTAGTTCAACTTAAATATTTAAAATCGCAGAAACTCAATAACTATTGTCTGTTTGTTCGAAAAAGTTGCTAAAATAATATTACAACATTAAAAGTTATGCCTTCTGCTGCTAAGTCAGATGCGAGACATATTTTATTGGCAACAGTAGGGGAAATGCCTCGGCACAAAAAAATTGCCAAGCACAGTTAGGACTTCCAAGTGTCGTTTAATCTAAAGGGTTGTTTGTCTGCTATATATAACTAGCGGCTACGCCCCTAGAGGCCTCTAGTGGCACTTTAAATGTTTGTTTAAAAAAAAATAATACTATAACTTGCAATGTTTCGAAGGAGTCTCTATCAATATTCTACGATACTTTGCAATGTTACGTAGGAGTCTATATTCGAGAGAAAAAATTTCGATTTATTGTGATTTCTCTTGGGAGGGTGGTGGTACCCTCCCCCAAAATAGTTAAAAACCTTCCCGGGAACTATGAGAAGGTACCCTGTTAAGGAGAACCCGATCGGTTCAGCGTTTAGCGAGATCCTTCGGTACAGTCACACAAACACACAAACAGACATCCTGTTACTTTAGTATAAGGATATAAGTGTCATAGGATCTACTATAAAGGTCTGACCCTATGATGTTATCAACCGTCACCATTGGTATTAATCAGTTATATGTACATATATCTACCATCAGAGCTAACTAATAAGTCATTTGAATGAAATAACGAACGCATAGTGAATTTAGAAAAGCAATGCTCTGCTAACAAGTCGAATAAATGGCGAGCTAGATAAATAAATGAATGAATAAATGACCTAGAACATTTTAATTACTTTAGATAATGTTACAAAATTAGTCAATACACAAAGAGGAAAAGAGAGAGTAACAAGTATAACAAGGAATATCATGTCCATCCTATTATATAAAGTAGTAAACGTTTTTTGTCTGTCCCAAAGGATCTCGCTAACTGCTAAACCGATAAGGTTCTCCTTTACAGGGTAGCTTCACATGGGTCAAGGGAAGGTTTATAACTATTTTGGGTAAGGAGTTCTCCACCCTTCCAAGAGAAATCGCCCCTTGGAAAAATGCCCCCTCCCCCTCAGAAAAACATTTTCTTTCCTTTTTAACGAAAATTGAAAGTAATTGGCCAACTTCCCATTCCCCTCAAGTGTCCCTAGAGGCCTCTAGGGGTATA
Organism: Acartia tonsa; assembly: GCF_053477335.1. NCBI lineage: Eukaryota > Metazoa > Arthropoda > Copepoda > Calanoida > Acartiidae > Acartia > Acartia tonsa. The sequence goes on along the minus strand of NC_137265.1, from coordinate 49,799,241 downwards.
AACGCTAGTAACAAATATTGTAATATATGTAGACTATCCGTTCTAGCCATTAATGCCTTTTAATTGAAAGATTATTTAATATATTTTGTAGGTAATGTCATAAAATCCCGAAACATAGAAATTTAATAGCCTAAAACCATTACCAAAGCTAACCCTATTAAAGAGAAGTTAATCAGTTAGCGGAATCTTAACGAACAAACAAACAATTTATATATCAGGATAATGACGGTCAGACTGACGGATACACTCTAATTTAAGAGAGGCTAAGTTTTTAAGAGAGAGAGAGAGAAAGAGAGAGAGATAGAGAGAGAGAGAGAGAGAGAGAGATAGAGAGAGAGAGAGAGAGAGAGAGAGAGAGAGAGAGAGAGAGAGAGAGAGAGAGAGAGAGATGAATAGAGAGAGAATGTATGCATGTATGTATGTATATGGTTTCGAGCATAAACAAATATTTGAACTTTCCTCACCAAATGTAGACATATACCCTGTTAAACCTAATGGCACGTATTGACATGCAATGTTGACTATATGATATTACACTAAAGTGCTCGTGTCTGACATGTAATGGCAATTTTAAGAACTTAAGTATGTATTTTTATGTTGATATAATAACAGCACCAAATTTTTACAGGGTAATACCTTAAACTAAAGAGAGTGAGTTGAAGATAAGTTATTCTTATTTGGGATGGCTTTGACAAAAGGTGTTCACTAAATTATGTATTATTCCTTTTTTATACTAATTTCTCTGTCAAAAATATAACGAAAGTTATAGTCATAATGTCATCAAAATATCATTATTATATGTAAGCAACTTTTGTTAAATTCCATATAAACGACAAAATTATAAAAATAAACATATATACTAGTAATTAGATGTCTGACTCTGTATGTATGTATGTCCGCTAAGATACTAAAACGGTTGCGCCATTTGTTTCACAATTTGTAGTAAAAAACAAATTTATTTTTGTTTCTGGACATCCTGCTTTAAATGACAAGATTTGAATATTTGTTCTTCTTAGACAGCCATTGATAGAGACATTGCTTATAAATTTAGATTTATCTTAGTTCCTATGTTTTTTTGTTTTTTTTTGGGGGGGGGGGGATTAACAAAAAAAAACACTTTTTTTTTGAAAGGGAATTAATGATAAATTAATGTACTTGCACAATTATGATTAACAAAATTACCCATGCTGTAAATCAAAGCAAGTTATTAAAAAAAATAGACACTCCTAGTTTGTACTACCCAATCAAGATTTGATAAATATGCCCAAATTATAATATACTACTTTCTAATGTATACCCTCTTCCCTGGCTAAAACAGTGGCAACAGCCAGTGAGTAAGGGAGGGGACAATGGATCGAATATTCAATTATTAGGAGTCTCAGACTTTGGGTACTGGCTTAAAGGGAATGTGTAAGAATTTAGCAGTTTTTGACTGAGTTTGGGTACTAAAACAAGTTGTGATTTCACTTTACATGACGCTATGGAAATCTATTATTTAATTAACAATCCCTTGAAAATTTCCTCATAATTTATTGGATTAATCTGATTTCATGGCCTTTCTTTGATAACTCATAAACTGAATTAATTGCCCATTGTCCCCTCCCTTACTCCCTGGGCAACAGCACAGCAATTCATCTGTGGGGTGTAAAACTGTTATACGATAAAAAAAAATATAATGTTGACACCCCTCTATCGCACGCCACTCAACTAAAATGACTAAATATTTGTCTCTTTACCTGTTGTTAGGATGGTTTTGAATAAGTAAGTGTCCACTTCAATATTTGAATAGGGGCAACAAAAATTTATTCTCAAATAGTCAGTGATAGATACTCCTAACACAAAAATTATTTCTCTACTCTAATTTGTTTATTTTTTTACCATATATCTATTCAAACTAACAGTGTCTAAACATTTACACCAATTCATTAATGTACACAAGGGTTAAATAATCGTTGATTGTCTTATCCCTTAAGATCTCTTTTTATAGCTGAGTAGCCCCTGAAAGGCCTCAACATCCTGACAAATAAGAATATTAGTATTTTTAAATATTTTAAGCATGCATGTTATTTTTATTTAAATTTTAAAGAGTAAATCAATTTTGATGAGATATAAAGGGTGTGCAAAAAAAAATGCGGACTTTTTTAAAATTGAAATTGCGCGGCTTGTGTTAATAGTAGAAATATTTTATGCATATCGTTAGAACCGGTATGAACTCTAGTTTTTGTAAATATAAGAACAGATCCTGTGCTACGTATAGTTTAGGAGCTACGTGGTGAAATGTCCCTATTGCCTTAAAACTTGAATTGCGAGTAAACCAGAAAAATTAAAAAAAAATATTGAAAAAAAATAAACCTATTCTTAAAGCTTTTTAATTATTTGTATTTATTTGTCATAAAAATCTTCTATTTGAATATGAAAAAATCTACGAATATTTATACTGAAATCATTCTTTTACAATGGATCCTTTAACAAGGTATCAAATAAAACTTGAGATTGAAACTTTTATGAAAAAGTACCCTGGAGCAAGTATAAAAGAGGTTAGAAAATTTTTGAAAAGTGGATCTGCATCCCAGGTATGGAATAATCTTACAAAACATACAAGATTTTCATTCCTGGTGAGAAATTACACTAAATGCCAAGAAACAGGTTCGTCGATAAAGCATAGAGGATTTAATGGGCGGAAGAAAACACCAGAGAGTGGACAGAAAAGAGTAAAAAAATGTTATTGAATAAAAACACCTGGATTAAGAAAAGTTGCTGCCACTACAGGTGTTTGCGTTTCTACTGCTAGAAATATTCTAAAATCAACAAAGGCTAAACCGTACCACAAATATAGATCCCAAAAAATAAATGATGCCCAAAAAGAACAGAGGGTTAAGTTTTCTAAATATTTACTTTAAGAATAGGTTTATTTTTTTCAATATTTTTTTCAATTTTTCTGGTTTACTCGCAATTCAAGTTTTAAGGCAATAGGGACATTTCACCACGTAGCTCCTAAACTATACGTAGCACAGGATCCGTTCTTATATTTCCAAAAACTAGAGTTCATACCGGTTCTAACGATATGCATAACATATTTCTACTATTAACACAAGCCGCGCAATTTCAATTTTAAAAAAGTCCGCATTTTTTTTGCACACCCTTTAATAAGCTTTCCAACTGTGTTTTTAAGGTTTTAAATAGTACTGTTTTTCATCAAAATAATGAATATTTATTCAGGTTATGCAAAAAAAACCTAGATAATTTCATTTTCGGAGAATTCTAAAAAACAGTTTTAGAAGCTACATACACACATCAAAAACAGATTTAATGGTTTAAAGCATGTATGTTAAAAATTTTAAAATTTTGTGTATGTATGTTTCCTTATCTTTCTTCTCTTGTCTATATAAACAATACATACAGAAAAAGAATAGTTACTAAACCAATCAAATTAACATTACTTTTTAAATAGCTATTGTGATACACCTCTAAATCATTTTTATATTTTATTAAAAGCGAAGCTTTTCTATAATTAGGGTCGGTCCGTCCGTCCGTCCGTAACGGATAGCTTTTTTCGCTAATTTAGGCATGTTAGAATTGTCCTATTGGTTTCAAACTTTGCATGGTGATTCCTGTAGTAATTAGGTACGATTTAGAAAGCGTAGCAACTCTATAATCATTACCAGAATGTCCGTACGTCCATTTTAAACATGTTGATTTTTTTACTTTTTTAACAACAAATTTTTATGTGATCTAATAATCCGAATGATCTGATTTTTGGTATACTGATTCCTGGGACAACAAAGTACAATATCATAAGCGAAGCAACTCTATAATCAAGTCATAAAAATGTAAGTATGTCCATAAACATTATTCTGTATCAAGCAGTTTTTCAACAATTTTACTTAAATTTTGCTTCGACATTTATACATTTATATTCTGATTATTCAGTTCTGACACTATACAAGTGTTAGTGTCCGTTTGTCCTACCGTTTCAGTGCTTCGCTTTTATGGATGTTGTCATCCTTGTATTTTAAGAAAATTCTACTTAAATTTTAGATTTTTTTGTTTTTTTCTCAGATGCATGGACATCCAAGGGTGGGGGTAAAGGGGTGTACTGTATACCCTCCCCAAACATTCAAAACCCCTTATTTTAAACCCCATAAATTAAAAAGCTTAAACGTTTATACATAGAAGACTTTGTTGCTTAAATGTTCTATACTATGATAACCTCTAATGGTGACTGCTATGCAAATAGAAACAATTCACTGGATAAGTTACTTCATTCTATAGGTAATTTAAGATCCTACTCTCTATAGTTATCTACAAGCGGCTACGCCCCTAGAAGCCTCTAGGGGCACTTAAGTTAGGAGGGGGAAAAGTCGACCTCAACCCATATTAAATTTGAGTTTCGAAAGAATAAAAAAAATATTTTTTAGGGGGGGGGGGTGAAGACACCCTCTCCAAAAATAGTTTAAAACCTTCCCATGACCTATAAGAAGCTTCACTGTAAAAGAGAACAATATCGGTTCAGCGGTTAGCGAGATCCTTCGGGACAGACAAAAAACGCCTACTAGTTTATATAATAGGATAATACAAAGTCGCTTGATGTCTACCCGTCTGTCTGTCCGTCCCTTAAGATCTCGGTAACTACTGAACCGATTGGATTCTACTCTTCACGTTATATATCTGCTGGTCCTGTGGTGGTTTTAAGCTATCTTCTCGGATGGTGGAACACCCCCAACCCCCCCCCCCACCAAAAAAAAATCTCAGGGGCGAAGTCGCTAGTGCATATATAATCTATTAAACATCAGGTAGGGAAAGCATTATGCTGTAAGTTAAAACCACGTCATCTTATTCGTTGGATTATAAACTTTGGTTACTTTTATTAAATCTTATTTCGTAGGTTGAAACTCCATAATTTAAATCTAAAGAAGGGTTGATTTTGTTAATCATCATTGGGGAGGTATATAAATTTATCTTCCACTAGTGGCTACGCCCCTAGAGGCCTCTAGTAGCACTTTAAATGTTTTTTTTTTGTTCAAGTCTCTAAGATACCTATCTATGTTGCGCTCAAGTCTCTACGATACCTTCTTCAAGTCTACGAATATTTAAATTTTTTTTACATTTTTTTGTGATTTCTCTTGGGAGGGTGGTGGTTTCCTTCTTCAAACTAGTTATAAATCTTCCGTGGACCTATGTTCAGCGGTTAGCGAGATCCTTCAGTACAGACAGACAGACAAACACACATCCTGTTACTTTATTACAAGGATTGTCTTATTCTTTTAGATTCCTGGATTTTAAACACTTTCTTCAGAAGTATTTTTAATACGTTAGTTGCTTAGGTAAAATCGTACTTTCACTTTTAAACAATTCGATTATTATTTTCATAGCTTTTTTGTTTGATAAAATGAAATGTAAGGGACAAAATTCTTAAATTATCTGTCAACGTTTTATGCTTCGCGGAGTTTTTGAAGAATTTTAAATTGTTTTTTAATTGCTAACTACAATGATAATTTTATAACCCTTTGTTTCTATAAAGCATAATTTTAATATAATTTTGAAAATTTTAAATACTAATTTCAGAAAACTATTAAAATGTATGTATTTTTAAAAGCGAATCTTTTCTATACTTAGGGTCGTTCCGTAGGTCCGTCCGTCTGTAAGGGTTAGCTCTTTTCGTTAATTTAGGCATGTTAGAATTGTCCTATCGATTTCAAACTTTGCATGATGATTCCTGTAGTAGTTAGGTACGATCAAGAAAGCGTAGCAACTATATAATCGTTACCAGAATGTCCGTACGTTCATTTCAAACATGTTGTTTTTTAACGTTTTTTTAACATTTAATTTTATGTGATAAAATTATTCGATTGATCTGTTTTTTGGAATACTGATTCCTAGGACAACAAAGTACAATGTCATAAGCATCTCTAGAATCAAGTCCTTAAAATGTAAGTATGTCCTTAAACAATATAATGCATTTAAGCAGTTTTTCAACAAATTTACTTTAAAAATTTTCGACTTTTATACATTTGTAGTCAGATTATTCAGTTCTGACACTCTACAAGTGTTAATGTTAGTTTGTCCTACCGTTTCAGAGCTTCGTTTTTATGGATGTTGTCATCCTTGTTTTGTATAAAAAATAAACCATAAATGGTAATTATGACGATTAAAAAAAGTATTACGTAATTTACAAATAACTTCAAAGGCCACTTAATAATATTCCCTCTCAGCAGTATGACTTACTAAGGAACCCAATAAGCCTTAGCCATAGCAATAAAATTATAAATCAGAAACCTTCAGCCTCACAAATCCTCAATTAACCTCAGCCACAACCAGCCGCTGCCATCATATTTTCATTCCGCCACCCTTACCTGTAGCCATCCAAAGCCACAGCCGAAACCTAATACCTAGCCGCAGCCAAACAGGTGAAGGCGCGGCTGCCGATCCCTAATTGTGATTATGCCAAAAATTCCTTGATATATTATTCATTCAAGTAGTTAGATGTTTGTCTGTTTGTGTAATTAAACTTTTCCATGAATTTCTTCAGATCTTTACTCAAGTTACACTAATCAACAATCATCATACTTGCAAAACCGCCATGTCTGGGTTATAGAAATACTTTACCGAATTGGGACAGGAGAAAATATGGAGTTAATAGGGAAATTTTTCTTTAAATGATGCAGATTTTTTAAGTGGTAAAACATTGGGGGGCCGTCAAATAATTTCACCCAAGTATGTAACCATTTAAAAATGGTATTTGGCATCCGCTATTTTTTAGGCAGCTACATTGTTTTAGAATGTGTATATAGGTAAAATTTTTCGGTGGTTCCCTTTGAAGTGCCTCGTCGAGCACAGAAACCCAACCCTTCTTATTTGAAATAAATTGAAATGAGGTTGAGGGTAGTTTTTGTTTGCTTAATTATTGATTTGGTTAGGTTATGTTTATTTTGGTTACTGGATAGTCCCAACTTCTGGGTTAGGGCACCGTAGGTATAGACAAATGTCCAGACAACAGATCTATAGTATAGATGAATATACAGACAAGTACCTCCCTTCCTTTTTCAATGACCTCTTTCGTCTAATTCTAAATTATTTTCTGCTACTTGGCTGTGTTAGTACAAGCGTCACCATTGGTTGATTTTCATTGACCCAATAAGAAGGTTGCACAAGGCGGTTGCCATGGGGAGATACAGTTGTTTAACCCTTTCTCCCTCTGGTGTTTTACTCTAATGTCCAGACATCGATGAGATCTTTAACATGCATAATAAGAAAAAACATAATCTTTGAAATAGCTTTTAAATGTTATCTAATGTTTTATATTTGTTAGAACTTTTTGTTAATAGCAGAGGGAAACTTAATTAGATAAGTTTTTATCCTATTTCTATCCCCTGCGGGGGGCTCTAACCCTGCGGGGCCAATTACCTAACCCTGTGGGGCAATCACCTAACCCACTATAACCTAACCTAACCTAAAATAACCTTTAAAAAGCCATTTTAAAAATACGACGAATCGCCCCTTATGGAGCGATGTTACGAAAGGGACTATTCCCGAAAATGTTATGTTTTTAAGTAAAAGACATTATACATTTATTTTCTTTTGAAGTATCTGCTTGTATATTTGCAGTTAAGATACTCCCCCCCCCCCCAAATTCTAATCAAAGTTTAAAAGTAGCTTGCAATGTTTTAACCTTTCTATTTAGCAAAGATTTATTTTGTAGACATTGACTTATCCCTGTATCCCTGATATAATAATGATTAATCTTTAGCTAGTGAGCACAAAATAAATCTTCTAATTACTGTATTTCTATCTATAGAAGAGGGAAAACATCACGGAAAAATGAACAGGCCAAAAAAATAGTGATAGTTGTTTAAAAGGGAGGCGATATTTTGTGTAAGGAATACTTTTTTTACCTCTTATATATAAAAAAAAATACTTTTTCTCTAGTTTTGTTTCATGCGTGAGATTTCACCCTTCAAGAAGCTTATAGCAGCCATACTAAAAAATCATGTAAAGCATTGTATTACAGACAATTTTCTAGGAATATTTTAATTTTTTATTTTAATATCCGCGGAAAGATGTCTATTTATGAAGCGATTTATAACTATTATAGAATGTATATTATAATATTTAAGTTAAACGAGAAATAGATATTTCAAAACATTTATCTATCCCTTTATTTAAATTTCCTTTTAAAAAACAGCTCAGATCCAAGCATAGAAGCTACTAGCCTGCATCTTGTATTAATATACCAACTACAAAAATGCAATGCTAAGTTGAGTCATTTAAACTAGTTGTATTTTTGGAAAATTTAATAGTTTAAAGAAGTAATTTTGTTTGTCATGATTGGTGGTTGTAAAAAAAATGATAGTCCATTATATTATCCAGTGGGATTCCTGCTACTTATCTTTTATAATTCTTTTAACTTTTTCATATAGTATTTTTTTCTATTTTTATCTTTTGCAAGTTTATTTTGTCATGAGCATTCCAATTATTATATTTGAAAGAAAAAAAGCTGTTTTTTTTTTATGTTTCTACCTAAGAATTTTTATTTTTGTCACCAAACGAAGCATCACGTAAAGAGAAATCACATAACTTTTTGTTGTCTTTCTTATTAAAGCTATCTTTTAGACGGCCTGGTTGCTACCGGACACAAGTTTGAAGCCCTCACAACATAGAACAACTTAATTAGGTGATTAAGAAATTAAGAAATTACGGGTAATTAAGGGATAATTAGCCCACGGATTCATCAATATAGATATGGAAACCAGGGTTGCAGGGAATTGTAAATGTAAGATAATATTCTTATAATGTTATCAGATATTAACAATCACTTCTAGAACGAAATAAACATATATGATAATGAGATATCTTATTCTTTAATTGTCTGGATGCCATAACAATACAGTTTTTATGAATTAAAACAAGTTCATTATCATTTTTCTAACCAATAATGGTAATAATATTTGATTTAAGTAATAGTATAGATAATCTTCTATATATCTATCCCTGTGTCCCTGTATGAGAACACAATATGCCTTCCTCTTTCTTTCTCTCCATCTCTTTTTTTTCTCTTATTTCTTTTTTTTCTTTTTTCAGCCTAAAATAGACAATTATTAGATGTTTGGTGAGGTATAAGTTTTTTATAGGATAGGATTAAAATTGAAAATATAATAAATTTTTAAAAGCGAAGCTTTTCTATAATTAGGATCGGTCCGTCCGTACGTCCGTCCCGTCGTTAATTTAGGCATGTTTGAATTGTCCTATCGATTTCAAACTTTGTATATTGATTCCTTTAGTAGTTAGGTACGATTTAGAAAACGTAGCAACTCTATAAGCATTACCAGAATGTCCGTACGTCCATTTTAAACATGTTGATTTTTTTACTTTTTTAACAACAAATTTTTATGTGATCTAATCATCCGATTGATCTGATTTTTGGTATATTGATTCCTGGGACAACAAAGTATAATGTTTTAAGCGAAGCAACTCTATAATCAAGTCCTAAAAATGTAAGTAGTTCCATAAACATTATCCATTATCAAGCAGTTTTTCAACAAATTTACCGTTTGTCCTAACGTTTCAGTGCTTCGCTTTTATGGATGTTATCATCCCTGTTTAATTTGAATTATTTATATATAATTGATCAATCTAAAATTCTAGGATACCTTATAATAATTTTTTGAGTGCAACATATACTTTTTTAACTACTATCTTCTATACTTTAACGATAAACAAATGTTTTTTTTTTTATTTCAAGCTGTTTTGTCTTTAGCAAATAGCTGTTATGATTAGTGTCAAATGATCTTCCTTTATATTTCCGACTAGATAAAATCTCAAATTGAATTTTTAGATTTAATACGGGGGTAGCCCGGATGAGATAGGGCACCCGAAGGTATAGACCCTGTAGGGTTTAAGTATAAAAAATACCCCATCCCCTTATTATAAATGTTTGTCAAAAATATCTCTTGTTTTATCAGTAAGGGTACTGCAATTTTTAAAAGCGAAGCTTTTCTATAATTAGGGTCGGTCCGTCCGTCCGTCCGTCCGTCCGTCCGTAACGGATAGCTTTTTTCGTTAATTTAGGCATGTTAGAATTGTCCTATCGATTGCAAACTTTGCATGGTGATTCCTGTAGTAGTTAGGTAAGATTTAAAAAGCATAGCAACTCTATAATCATTACCAAAATGTCCGTACGTCCATTTTAAACATGTTGATTTTTTACTTTTTCAACAACAAATTTTTATATGATCTAATCATCCGATTGATCTGATTTTTGGTATATTGATTCCTGGGACAACAAAGTATAATTAATAAGCAAAGCAACTCTATAATCAAGTCCTTAAAATGTAAGTATGTCCATAAACATTATCCTGTATCAAGAAGTTTTTCAACAAGTTTACTTACAATTTTGCTTTGACTCTTATACATTTATATTCTGATTATTCAGTTCTGACACTATACAAGTGTTAATGTCCGTTTGTCCTACCGTTTCAGTGCTTCGCTTTTATGGATGTTGTCATCCTTGTTTTATTATTATAATTTTATTATTATCTACATATTTTTTTATTTTGAGATTGTTTTTTTTGTGCGTGTTAATTTATATTTTGGTTGGTTGATTTAATTACTGATGAACTAATGAGAAGGAAGAAAGTAATTACGATTAATTATCTTAAGGTTCTGATTTTAACCATTAATATAGGGATCTTAAGCCGCATTTTTTAACTTTCGAATAAAATTTAGTTTGAGCCTTTCTAGTATATGACAAACTATTAGGGATTAAGGGGACTTGGAACTTTGAACTATACTGGTCCCCAAAGTTTTAAAAATAAAATTTAATATTTTTTGTCTTACAAAAACTTCTGATACTATTAATTGGGTTGTATAAACTTACAGTGTTCAAACTTTTTCTCCAATAGTTTTAATCTAAAGGTGGGTTAATTTTGTTTTTCATAAAAAGTTTATATACATTTATATCTTTATTTTAAATTAGTTTCAAAAAGAAGAAAAAGAAATATAGAAAATATTTGCGTCTGTAGATCATTGAAAATGTGTCATGTAATTCTTAAGATAATGTTCATATTTCATGTTACGACAACATTATATTATTAAAAATGAATATATATGAATATGATCTTTGTGTAGGTATGTAAACATTTTCCAGAATGGCTTTGAAATCAATATACGCTGGATTAGTACCAGTTCTCTGCCATACTGAAAAATAATGTATAGCATCGTATTACTAAAATTTTCCCACGAATATTAAAATAAAAATCATAAAATTAATACCAGTTTTGTTAATCCCGAGTTTTGGTTTCGGCCCCTATGGGAATAAAAAAATTTAATTTTTAGTATTACATTTTAATATCTGCGGAAAGCTATCTATAATACGATGCGATAAATAACTATTTTTGTACATAAAAATTGATTAGCGTCTGTGGGATTTGTATTCCAATGGGGAGTGAGGGGGCAGATAAATAGCCTAAAACCAATTTAGGACTTAAATCAAATAAATGGCCTAAAAACAACCACTGATCTATATAGAGCTCTCCTCACTTTAGAGTTAATTTGTAGATGCCTAAGTTTTAAGATAAAATTCCAGACGTTTATCTCAAATTGCTTTTCCTCAATACAGACTGACAGTAAGACAGACAGACAGACAGACGGACAAAGAGAGTAATAGAGTAAATTTGTTATCAAAATGGACAAAATCTATGAAACGGTTATAAAAATGATGAAGGATATTATCTTACAAATTAAATCATATGGACCAGTAAAAAACTATGTTTTAAAGAATTTAAAAATAATTGGTTTACTCTTTTAGTGGTGTTTATGTCGTGTAACTAATTTCATAATTAGTTTTTTTTATATATATTTTTGCTTATTATGATTATTAATCTATGTACAAACCTTAATCATCTGATAATATTTCAGCCGTTTTTGATATCTTAATGAACAAATAAACATAGACACAAAAAAATGAAATATATTAAACGTAGATACAGACATGCATAAACATTTTATCTTATTTAAAAAGTTTAGGATATTATTGTTATTATAATTACATCTTCGGATTATTGAAAAAACGTTTAAAAAATATAAAGATGGTAAGCTATCAAAAAATGGTTTTAAAAGACCCCAAAAAGGGTCAGGAGAAAAAGAGAAGGTTTATTTGGTAGGATTCCTTTATTTTTCAAGTTGTACCCACCTAAAACCCTCCATCCACTAGTATTTGTGATAAGGTTGTCATGTTTTTTTGCAAATAGGAGACGAAAAATTTATTTACACTCCCAATGACGATAAAGAAAAATGCCCTTCTCTAAATTAAAAGTTTGAACGCTGCTAGTTTATACAACCCAATCAAAATTTATGAAGTCCCTACAGATTCTAATATTGAGCGAATGTAATACTTTGTAGGCTAATCACCGCCAATTTAACACCGCCCCCAGGCATTTTTCAGTCCTTGCAAACTTGTATTATATTGTGTTAAACCTATAGTATTCATTGTATACCAAAAAATAGTCTATTAATAAATTTTTAAAAGCGAAGCTTTTCTATGATTAGGGTCGGTCCGTCCGTCCGTCCGTAACGGATAGCGTTTTTCGTTAATTTAGGCATGTTAGAATTGTCCTATCGATTTCAAATTTTGCATGGTGATTCCTTTAGCAGTTAGGTACGATTTAGAAAGCGTAGCAACTCTATAATCATTACCAAAATGTCCGTACGTCCATTTTAAACATGATGATTTTTTTACTTTTTTAACATCAAATTTTTTGGTGATCTAATTATCCGATTGATCTGATTTTTGGTATATTGATTCCTGGGACAACAAAGAATTATGTAATAAACGAAGCAACTCTATAATCAAGTCCTAAAAATGTAAGTATGTCCATAAACATTATCCTGTATCAAGCAGTTTTTTTTAACAAATTTACTCACAATTTTGCTTTGACTCTTATACATTTATATTAGGATTATTCAGTTCTATACAAGTGTTAACGTCCGTTTGTCCTACCGTTTCAGTGCTTCGCTTTTATGGATGTTGTTGACGTGTAGTAATAGCAAGAACAAACAGCTAAATATTCTTATAAAGTGTATTAATTCAAGACAAGATTAACATACAATAATAATATTAATATTAAGACAACTGTTCACTTTTATGTTCGTGTCGTGTTGCAGAGCAATGTCTTGCTCCGAAACGGTTGACACAAGAACTAAAAGCTAAACTATAAAATACATGCATTGCTCTTAAATCAGGAAGAAAGGGACTATACATCACATTTCTCCCTGGCTTTAACATGAACCTGGATTTCAAACTGTAATATTTCAGATTAAATATAACAATAGGTTTTTACATGTTAATTATCATATATATATTATAAGTAGCGTTGAACGCTTATTAAATAGATAATAATGGATCTGGTATGACACCTGCCATATTTTTTTGTTTTTTTTTATATATATTTTTATTCCAGATCTTTAAACACTTCGTATACATTTTTTTTATTTATTTTGGTTCCTTAGAACTCTTTTTGTGTTTTTTTATATTCCTTTTTTCTTTATGTGTTTTTTTTTTCTTTTTAATATTTTTTAAGAAAAAAACATTGATTAACATATAATCATTGAAAAATGCATTGATTAACACCTAATGCATTAATTACATAGTTATCATAAATACATGATATAAAAATAACATTGGTTAACATATAACCATCAGATTTAAGCATGGTATTATAGAGCATTAATATGAAACATTAATTTTAAACTTTTTTGAGACTACTACTGCCTCAGCAAATATTAAATACATAAAATAAAATAAAATATGAATTAATACACATAAACTATAATTATTACTTTCTTTTTCCAGATGTTCTGCTCTTCTTGCCAGATTCTTCAATATCCATGGGCATGATAGCTTCATCATCATTCACTCCAAGTTTTGCGGTCTCATCACACAAGCCGTCTTGAGACATCCTTGCCTCAGTATCACCAAGCATATGAAAACATCTTTCAAATCCACTAGTAACCGCAACCGAAATCGAGGTTGCAACGTTATCAACCTCCTCCTGATTATCCAAAATCTTTTGATGCTTACGACTAACCTCCTCTCCAAATTTATCAAGCATCATCAATATTCCAGGCGTGTGTTCCATCCTCATTTCCTCCCTCACTTGTTCATCAACACGCCATTGCTGATTTGACAATTCAAGGTCCAGACAAACAGGAATGTTCGGATTTAAGGGCTGATCCATCTGAACACAAACAGGATCCCCAAACCGAGTAACCAATTTGAAATCACCTTCGAACCACTCATTTACTTTGTGTTCAGGATTAAACTTCCACTCAATATTGGTTGTCAACAAACTTGTATAAACTTTTCCATCCAACTCCAATCTAATTTCCTTTACTACATTCTCTAAAGTGGTATCTGGATCACATAACAATATCTGCTTGGCTAGAGTCGGACGGAGACGCTTGCAGCGCATCTGCATTTCCCAGGTCAAAACTCTTGCGTCTACTTTATCATTCACCAGACTACCTGCATATGTGGCACTCACCAGGTTATCAATTATTTCTCTTTGACCATCCAATCTAACATAACGTATCTCAGCTGGCATCTCTCCACTGGTGATTAAACTCACCGAATTCACATTTACAATGCGTGGAATGTAGACTGATAAGTTCATGTATTCATTCACCTGAATAGAGTCAATAAACACTTTAGCACTCAAATCCTGTTCAGACTTTCCATCAAGCCAATCTTTCTGTAACTCGAACAAAGTTGTGGATGGCATTTGCTTCAGAATAAAGCTTACTTTATTCACGACATCTTTCCAATGTGCCAGGAGCCGGATAGCTGACACAACCTGCGTCTTCAACCTCAGATCAACGCTATTACCCACCGTTCTCAACACCGTCTGAAGGCTCATTTTACCATCTGCAGGTATGACGTCAATTTTTGAAAGTTGATGCCAATCCTCAAGTTCCCCCATATGTTTGATTATGGGTAACAATTCGCCCAACGTTTGACAGCTTTTTCTCTCATCTCCATCCAGGTATTCAATCTTAGCAAGCAACACCAAACTTGGTAAAATTTCGCAAACAAGCTTAGAGAGAAATATGGTTGCACTCAACTTATTCAAACTAGTTGTCTCGTTCCATGACAACTTTCTGTTTATAGCTTTAGAATGCTCACCAGCCGCCATCAGGTTGAGGTGTCTTGAATTCTGGCTGGTAAAGATAGGGATCCTGTCCACAGGCCAGTCTATGGAGTTGATGCATCTCCCCATCTCTAACTGCACCGATAACATGTTTACTAAATTCAACTTAAACCTTGGTTCATTATCAATAAGACGAGCTAAATCTGCCAGTGGCATGTCCTCACTGCTCAAAAATATGTTCCTCGTCGCCCTGCCCACACTCAACGTGGGCAGCTCAACGCGCGACATTACCAACACCAGCCGAGATGCAGAGTTGCTGACCAATGCAGATACCGGTAGACCAGGTTTGACTTGATTTCCTTCATTGACAGATTGTTTGTGGCGGCCATCTTCTTCATTGCTCAATAACTTTTGATTCATTGTTGCCGCCGTAACCAACCTGCAAAAATACAATATAATTAAATTTCAGCATAAGAATTTAAGATCTAGCATTAAATTCTTCCTCAGTAAATCTTTTTTTATGACACCATGAACAACAACAATATAACAATGCCAACATAGGAATTATACCTAACAACAACATTAACACAATCAAAACAAACTTGGCAAACAATGGTAGTATATCTTTGAACAAATGTTCTAAACCAAACCAAGGACCTGTAACCTGTTCGAAAAATGACAACTTATGATCAACAAAATCCAACTTAGAAGCTTGTCCATTAAAATCCTCAAAATCCTCTAACCCCTGATATTTAATAGTCTTATTAAAATCAGCAATAAACACCTTTTCATCGTTCAGAAAAATCTTTTGTCCCACATGTTCAGATTTTTCATTGGCAATGTGTAGAAGTTCGAGTCCCTGCCCCTGATTCCCAAGGAACAAATTGGCTGTCAACTTCAAAAATACCGGACTTTGCGAACAATTTAACAATTTTATATCCTCTACTGCAACAATCATTCTACTATATTCTTGTATTCCAACTGTCTCACCTTTATAATCCACCATCAAATGTCCTACTGCACATCCATAATCCACACCTAACTTTACTGGAATTTCAACCGCTGTACACTTTTCATACTTAGCAATTTCTCCCAGGTATATAATTCTGAACCCATGATGCATCTGTACATTTGATCTAACTTCTGTTTGAGCACATCTAGAAATACTAAAAAGTTCCATCATCCTCTCATTCCTTTCTCTGCTAGCCAAAAACATAGCATTCAAATCAAATCTAGCTTCCTGTTTTAACAAATCCCCAAAATAACTTCTAACAGCCGCCTTCGGTTCCTCTAAAAACTTGATACCCTCCAATTCTGTTACAAAAATGTTGAAATCCAGATGCTGCAAAGTAAGTTTCTCTGTTCCCATAATTTTAACTAAAATATTCCTTTCCAAGTTAGAAACAAAAAGTTGTTCATTCCACGTAGTTAAATTGAATGTATCTTGAAAAACTACCTTAAAATTACTGGCCGGTTTTCGTACTACATACGGAAAATATGGAGAAGTTGATGTTGCCCACAAATGATTATTTTCAAAATTCGCCACAATCGTCTTTTTATCATAATCCATAACAACATTTCCCTTGATCAAAACGGGTGTATTTTTTACTAAAATATGCAAAGTCCCAACAGCAAAACCTAAATTGAACCACATATTGTGCGCGTATATTCCTAGTGTCTTGCATTGAATATTTTCACCACCAACATCCCAGAAAGGTGACAATGTTCCATTAACTGTGAAACTGTGAACAGTTGGCAAGTCTATGTTTACTTTAAAACTAATACCATCATGCTGATACTTGCCAGAATGAAAAATCCTTCTACATTCGTCCATACTCAACTCTACCTGTTTTTCATGTGGCACGTCTAGTACGTGCACATGGCTCGCGGTACCGCAAAACCAGCGCTCCAATTTTAGTCTAACCTCACAACTAATGGCTTCCGATAGTATAAAATCGGTTTCTGCTAACCCCAATAATTCCACAGATCTGACCGGTTCCATCCTATCATGCAAACAGGCAGCTGATCTAAGTTCAACATTACTTATTTGAGAACAATCATAAGCTGCTAACCGTGGATCCTGTGACGTATACATACCACCAACAACAATTAAACAATAAGCCTGCATCACAACAACAAATAACAAAATATCCAAGTACCTGACTCCTCTATCATCCTTGGATTTCTTCACAGGTACTGGTCCAGCACGTCCACTCTTTGAACTACAAGCGTCAGGCGACCTCTTGCGCATACCACGATCTCCATCTCGTCTATTCCGGTCATGTCTATCACCACCGCCGCTTCCTCTCTTGTCATCACGCTCCCGACGGTTTTCGTGGTAATCTCTTCTCCTGCAAATATTATACAAATTATTACAAATATTATTTTTTAATCAATTTTGCGAGGTTCCTAGTTACTACATCTGCTACTGAATAACGTTCTAATCTGTCTTTTTCTCTGTTTTGTCTATCCTCTTCCAATTTTTGTAATTGTACTTCATTTGTAGAACCTTTAGGACGACCTTTAACAGGAATAGTCTCAGACATTTTTTGCAATTTTGCATTATCTAACGATCTATCTAATTCATCCTCCTCAACATCTCTACCTCGTTTAACACTTCCCCTTCGTTGTTCCAAGTTTACAATTTTACTTTGCAGTTTTGGAAAAGTGTCCTCTAAAATACTCATCCGAGACTCTAACTCTCTAGCAGATTCCATGTTAACATCCTCTACACCCAAACTGTTGTCTACTAAACTATTATCAGAGGCATAATCTCCATGAAAAACACTATCCTTACTAATAGTAGAATATGTAGAGTCTAACTTAGTTTTGTCAGTCATATCATTCGAATCTACACTATCAGAAATATGAGTACTTTCCAAAGTATCACTAAGATCCTCAACTAAATCATCTAAATTTTCATTATCCTGAGATACATTTGACCTTTGCTGTGACAACCCAACACCCAAAAAAGATTTCTCCAAAAAATCTGGTGTTACCTGTCCATCCTTCCGCCTTCCAACCACCTCTGGACTAGCGCCACAACTATTCTCCTCTTCAGAAACGCCTGAACAAGTTAAATTTCTTAAAGTATTGGGAAAGTCATAGTTTACTTTCAAGGTATTATCCACAGAGAAAAACTCATCTGTAATCACTAAGTCAATCTTTTCATCTGGAGTCAAGTCTAAAGTACTCTCAATAACATATATTTTATCTCTTGGTACAATTCTTACCCCTTTGTCTTTCAATCTACACTTTTCTAGGGGTTGAACCTCGAATAAACTATCAGAAATTACTTTTGTCACTAGACACGGACCCACCCACAGTGAGCAGAGTTTACGAGCTACACCAATCGTTGTGACGTCATAAAAAATATAACAATAGGAATTTATAGCTATCGGCCGACCTATCCTTTCTGTATTTTCTACCTGTAAATACTTCTCAGTTCTCTCTTGTCCAGTTCTCCAATTTTTGTCAAGGCACTCCAATAACTCTGAAAAATTCATATGTTTAATTTTCGAGCGGGTTAACGGATCAAATGAGTCAAGTGGAAGCTTAGGGTTTCTTAGAAACATCTTAAAATACGGGGAACATCCTAACCTCCGATTGAAAGAAGTGTTCATACAAAATTGTGTAGCTTTAAGTTTATAAGCCCAATCTCCATCTTGAAAACGTAAATCAGTCTTAAGAAACGAATACACCGATTGGTTGTATCTTTCACTGTAATTCGAATTTGCTGATCTTGGAGGGATAAAAATTTGTTCAATTCCCAACCTTAAACAAACTTCCCTAAAAACTTTTGATTTGAAACTTTGTGCATTGTCAGTCCTGATTCTCTCGCATAGTCCCCAAACAGAAAATAAATTAAACTTCAAACATTCAATAATTGTTTCAGCCTTAACATCCTCAATAGCAAACAACCACACATATCTAGTACAACTGTCAACTACTATTAAAATGTGCTTACAAATGACTCCATTATATTCACACTCATTCAAAGGACCTAAAGCATCTATGGCCAACTCTGCCATAGCTTCCCCAGCCAAAGGAGAAAATTCTATATTATGATTATGTTTAGGTTTTTTACGTCTATTCAAACAAATGACACAATTTGCAACTGCCGCCGCTACATATTTAGACACATAGGGAAAAATGAAGTGACGATTAATCCTGCTCAAAGTTTCCAAATAACCCCTATGCCCCGCTGTAACATCTGCATGAGCTAACAAGAAAACTTTATTGTACATTCCAATAGGTACCACTACCCGTTCAATAAATTGAAATTCTTTCTGGAGCCGCATAGGTGAAGTCAAGATAATTAAACCATCTTTATAACTCAAATGTTCAAAAAATCTTAATATTTGTTTACCACGATAAGGCATTTGGGACAATTCTCTGGACGTAGGTTTGACATTATTTACAATAAATTTCCTCACCTCAACTAAAACAGGATCCTTCTCCAGGCTACGACTGAATTCTCTCGCCTTCAATCTGGATGATATTTGACTGGCCGTCTCTGCTCCAATTCCTGCAATAAGACATAATTTAGGATCTTCCAATTGATATACAGTATCTAATATTAACTCTCCTTGTTCGTCTGTCGATAATTTAGATATCCTATCTTTACTATCCTTTAATGCAGTACGTGACAATATATCAACATTAGTATGCATCTTGCCCTGCCTATGTACAACCTCATAACTGAAGGTGGATAAAAAGTTTATCCACCTTATGGTGAGACCAACAAAATATCCGTTCTGCCTCCAAGTAGATAGATGTTTCAGTGCAGCTGAATCAGTTCTCACGATAAACTTCTTGTGTCTCAAATAACATTCAAATCTTTCAACAGCATTTACTAATGCACATAATTCTCCTTTATGCGCTGCATAATTGGCTTCATGAGTTGAACAAACACGTGACCAACACGATATCATCTTCTCTTGTCCATTTTGTTTTTGACTTAACACCGCAGACATAGCTGTAGATGACCAATCTGTATCCAACACAAATGGTTCAGCCTCCATCCTCCAATCCGGGAACGATTTACTTATTTCTTCACAGAACAATTCTCTAGTCTTTGTAAAGGCTTCCATACTTTTTTCATCCCATTCTATTTTACTACTGTTTCTGAATTTGTTCAATGGTGCCGTAATATCAGAAAAATTCTTGAAATATGAACCATAATAATTTATGAAACCAGTAAATCTTTGAATATCTTTACCTGTTTCAGGTACTGGCCAATTCTTAATCTTTTCAATATATGCTTGGTCCATAAATATGCCTTCTGCATTTATAATATGGCCCAGAAATTTCACTTCCTCTGCAAACAATGTACATTTTCCAAGATTAATCTTGAGGCCTGCTTCACAGAATGTTCGTAGTAGAGTATTCAAATGCTCCAGATGTTCCTCCACATTCATACTATATACAAGAACATCGTCCAAATAAACTAGGCAAAATGCCCTTAATTCAGGACTCAAATCCATTACTCTATCCATCAACTTTACAAATGCACTTGGAGCATTGGTCAATCCGAACGGAAGCCTCTTGAAGCAATATTGCCGTCCATTAGAACAAAATGCTGTATATTTCCTGACAGATTCCTTCAAGTGCATTGAATTATACGCTGAAGTTAGGTCAATAGACGTAAAAATCTTCTTTCCTCCAAGTTTGTCAAATAGCTCACCAATATTAGGCAAAGGGTAACAGATCTTCTCAGTTATCTCATTTAACGAGCGGTAGTCCAGGACAAAACGGACTTTCACCTCGTTAGTATTTCCAACCTTCTTCTTAACAGCAAAAATTCCAGAATTAAACGGTGAATTACATTCTTCTATCACATCTGTTTCCAACCATAAATCAATCTGTTCTTTTAGTTTCTCTGCATGATGAGGATTGAGTCTAATCATCCTATTTTTGAAAGGTTGAGCTCCAGGAACCAACTGAATATCATACTCCTCCAAAGTACAAGATCCAATATCCGTAGGATCAATCAATAACGCCTTGAAATTCTTTAAAAACAAACCAACTATTCTTCCTTTCAAAGAAACATTATCTTTTAAAAACGGAACTTTATCCAACTTCAATTTATCTTTAATAAAACGAATCTTCTTTAATGTTGTTGACACATCTTCTTTAACTCTGTTCTCTTGCAGCATTGCTATCTTCTCCGCCAAAAACAAATTTCCAACCAAAGTACCAGCAGGAACAGATTTCTTAACAGTTTCAAAATTCGTGATTTTAGTCATAATTTTACCGTTCTTTCCCACCTCAGTAATTCCTTCGTTTATCAACAAGTTGTTTCGGCTACAGTAACCTTGTCTAGGAGCTATATAACACAACTGTCCTTCAGGCATATTTCCTTTAGTTGAAACTTCTACCACCACTGTACTCAATGCAGGAATTTCTATTCGATTTTTCAATGAGCAAATCCATTTTTGGTCTTGTAACTCAGCTACATTAATCTCAGGTTTCTTAGTTCTTGCTTTCTCCATTTTCTCCAAAACTGTATGAACCAAATTCTTCACTACAATTTTCCGTTTAGCTACTAAATTCACACTGATTCCATGCATCTCAATCCTGTTGCCGTCTTTGGCAAATATCGTCTTCACGTTATTTTTGTTCAGCCAATGACTGCCTAGGTTCATAGGTACAGTCATGCCGGAAATAACAAAACAATCTTCTTGAAAACTGTGACCTCCAATCTGAAATTCAACATTCCGAACAACACCATCAATCTTGATGCTGGAACCCTGCACGCCTGTTGCTTTCGAATCCGTGTCTTCAATCACACAATCAAGCTTTCTAGCCAACACTTGAGATATCAGGCAGCCTCTTGCATTGCCGCTATCAATTAAGGTCAGGATTTCCATGCCACCAATCTTCGTTGGAACATAGACTTCAGCCGCTCCAGCCGCCATCTCAGAATCTTCATGAAACTTATAAAACAGCTATCTAACTAACACCAGCAGTTATGAGGTTGTAACTATCCAATTGTCTATCAAATAACTATCTATCTGTCCACAACAAATAACAAAATAACTGAATAAAACAATTCACTCACCGACAATATTTCATCCACCAACAGAAACGTCCAAAATATCTCTTAATCCACAATCAACAAGACTTCTCTCCGGCCAACAGAAACTCCCCAAACAATTTGTTAATCCACAATCAATAAAACTTCTCTCCGACCAATCTAAAATATTACAAATTTTTAGATGCCAATTGATGGATAAATCACTGTACATAAGAATTAATATCGATATTAATATATATATAACAAATTTTACAAAATTTTCGAACAGCAATATATATATATAATGGTAATCAAATGTTAACAACATGAAACAAAATCTTAACAACTCACCATCAAATAAATAATGATGACAGTATCTCCCAATCACCACAAACACTCTTCTCAGCCAATCTAAAATAAAATACAATTATTTTAGATGCCATAAATAAATGTTTTCACTGAACAAATAAACTTGTAACACAATAAAAGAAGTTGTATTAAGAAATATGACATGATCAAATATTATCAATCACCAAGCAAATTAATCTTTCCAAATACCATAAGTTCAATTCTTTTGAAATTCAATAAAATATTACCTAACAAAACTATTATTGTCAGATTAAAACTGAGATGTATAAAAGGTTTAAAAGTCGAAATTCAACTAACTATATATCTCAATACCTGAGAGCACCTTCTTGCGCAGCTTTGCTTCTCTGCGCAGCTCAACTTTCTGCGCATGGCGCGCTCCACGCCCGATAATCATTGCAGCTACCTCTATACACCACCCCATTTTGCGCATACCAGCTCTGAGAGATAGTGCAAATTTCTTTGCAAATATGGTCACTCCCCCTTTTTCTCAAACAAAAGAGACAGCTCCCCCATATCTGCGCATACCAACTCTGAGAGGTAGTGCAATCTTCGTTGCAAATATGTTCACTCCCCCTTTTTCCTCCAACAAAAGAGACAGCTCCACCATATTTGTGCATACCAGCTCCGAGAGACAGCCCCTCCCTTCCTTCATAGAAAGAGACTTCTCCACGATTATATCTAATGCATTATAACAATTTTGCTTCATGAAATTCTAAACTTCATTAAAAATTTTGCTGAATCAACATTACTAAATCGCAATATGATTGTTTTAAAATCGAATACTTTAAATCACAATAACTGACTCATCTTTTAAAACAATTTTCCACATTTCATCAAAATTTAATACTTTTCAAATATCTAATTTCACATTTTTATCAAATTTAATTCAATTTAAAATTCAATTTAATATTTTTCAATAGCAATTTTACAAAATTGTATTCCTAATTCGTTTTTCATTTTCACTTTTTTATTATTCTTATCTCTGTTAGACTCCACAACAGTCTGAAACAAAAATGAATTTTCCTAATTTCAACAAAACATAATCAAAAACTAAATTAATTATTTTGATTTCCATTATAACATAATCTCATAATTTCATATAGGCTTATAAACAATATGTTATCTTTTCATAATTCAAAATAAACCATCAAAATAAATTATCACAAAATTAAAGTTGCTTCGTTCACTCTTTATCATTAATTTTGTTTTGTTGTTGTTTATTTACAATGCGCATAAATCAAAACAATGCCGCGTAACAAGTAGAAAATGGAATAAGGTTTTATGATTATAATACATACAAAACATTAAAACCATAAAATGTCATCTATAATAGCATTATTCCATGCCTCGACTTCTGCTACAAGATCGTCTTCATAATCGCTTGCCCCTAAACCATCGACATGCGCCACTTCCTTCGTATCCTCCCCTTCTTTCACCTCTCCTTCAATTTCACCAACCAATTTCTTTTTATCCATACTATTTTCAGTCTTTTTAAAACTCTTTTGCCCCGTCTTATAAGGAACAAAAGGCTTGTTTCCCCACCGCAAAAAGTATTTTCCTTTAGGATTAGGCAACTTTTTATCTCTAATATCAAAACAATCCCTCATCATGTGACCCTTTCTGTTGCAATAATAACAAATAAAACCACCTTGAATTGCGCCAATTAAAGGAATAAGTTCAGCCGGTCCACCAAATTCATCAGCTAAATCAATTTCACATTGATTTATTTCATATGACAAATTATCTTCATCACTAACCTGATCAATAGTTACAGGATTTGACTTGGAACCAACGCCACCAACCATCGTCTTAGCCAAAGCCATCTGGTTTGTTGTACATCCTCTAGCCATTGACCCTGAAATTTGATTAAATTGTAGCCCTTTAACAATCAATTGTGCTTTAACTATTAACTCTGTCCGAAACTTCGTTATCATTCGCACTTGTCCGTCACGCTCCAAATCCAACGCAAATTGACGCATCTGATTAGCCAAAAGTGGAGATAAAACCACATTACACACTTGAGAATAGAAATCCATGAACATATCATCAGTTGGTTTCGGATACGCACGTTTCCAGAAAGATAGTATCTTATCAAAAAATGCATCAATCTTATCATTCTCATGTTGCTTAACACTCAAATACGCATCTTTACACACATTTTTCATGTCGGGTGGTAAAAATGTCTCTCGCATCTTACACAAGTACCCCTTTAATGTTAATTGTCTATTCTCCATATCAGCAGGTTTTAGTGTATAACCACAAGCGGTTCTTACACCCACACATTTATCAAACAAAATTTCCTTACACACTTGATGATTAGTCATATGATAACGTCTAGTAGTCATCCAAAATCTCTCCAAATAATCATCAAAGAAAATCACATCATCGTCAACCGCAAATTCAGGCGCATTTTTTCTGAACTGATCATCAAGTTTAGCACACGTTTCATTGTACCTATGCACATTCTCCTCCCCCTGCGAAACATACAGAGATCTATCTGGTACATAAACAAGAGATTTACACCAACTAACCTGCGAATCACTCAGTCCAGCTTCAAAAAAATTGAGCGTATTAAAATCCTCCGCATCAACCTCAGAAAGGGCTGGCCACCACATGAGAACTCCATTGTAGATATTATCCACAGCATCAACTCTAGACAATTCCCAAAGTTTTATGATCTTATCTTCATTTCCCTGCATACCACCAAAAATAGGCCAAGAACCACCAGCAAACAATTTAGGTTTCTCTTCTGATCCTCCAAATCCTCCAGATCCACCAGCCGTCCTCTGCCACGGCATAGAGTTATTGAAACCATTCTGCTGGTTATTCGACCCATTCTGCTGGGTATTCTGCTGGTTATTCGACCCATTCTGCTGGGTATTCGAACCATTCTGCTGGTCATTCAAACTATTCTGCTGGGCAATCTTTTCAAGAATTCGCTGCTGTCCAGTCATAAACTCATCCACAACGGTCACATTCTCAGTCTTGATATCATTATCAACACTAGGCTCCACCACCTTATTAAGACGATCTTCTAAATCGTCCATCCGAGTAGCCAGTCCAGTAACCGCAGCAACATTAGTATCAACATTATCCGTCAACTCTTGAATTTTCGTCTCCAGTGGCGCTATACGCCCACCCAGCTCCGCCGCCACATTATCAAGTTTAGTCCCAATAGCATGAATCTCATTCTTGACCGTACCCCAAAAAGTAATCATGTACTCATCCTTCTCCACCTGAGACATCTTCCTCCATTCAGAAATGTCCATCCTGGTCACTACAAATATCCTGAACAAAAACCAAAAGCAAAGAAATAATACAATTAAAAGAAAATCTGAGCTATAGATTCGTACTACACTACTGCGCCAAAATGACGTGTAGTAATAGCAAGAACAAACAGCTAAATATTCTTATAAAGTGTATTAATTCAAGACAAGATTAACATACAATAATAATATTAATATTAAGACAACTGTTCACTTTTATGTTCGTGTCGTGTTGCAGAGCAATGTCTTGCTCCGAAACGGTTGACACAAGAACTAAAAGCTAAACTATAAAATACATGCATTGCTCTTAAATCAGGAAGAAAGGGACTATACATCACATTGTCATCCTTGTTTTTATGCAATGTAATTATCATTTATAAATGTTGATATTAAATTTACATATGTATGTGTTGTTTTGTCCCAATAAATATTTGAATTTGATGCCTTATTGCCCCTTGCCTACATATCCCACAAGTTTAATTTTAAGAGAACGCATTGGGAAAGGGGGAGGGGGGCTCCACTAGCGAAAAAAATAATTGTACCATTTCTAAGGGGTAGCAGCTGGTAAACTGGAATGCTGAATTCTCAATGTTCTTCTCTTCAAACATCTGCGCGTAAAGAAAAGCTCAAGATTTTACAGTTTTTAAACAGATTTTCTTCTTTTGTGTGTTAAAAGAATAGAAATTCAATTTGTTATATCAGCGCCCCTTTGCCTTAATATTTAACAAAAGCTTCTCTGAAAGTATCATGTACATATTTGGAGATATTTAAATTTAGCCCTTATTGGGATCTTAAGTATAATACAATAACAAAAAAAGGATCATTAATATTTGACATAAAACCATTTCACATAAAACACTAGAAATAAAATAACTTCACATAAAGGTTCGTTGGACATAAAAGCACTTGACATATAGATACATTTCCCATAAAGTTACACTTCACATAAAAAACGTTTCACATAAAGGTACATTTCACATAAAGGTACATTTCATAAAAGGGTACATTTCACATAAAGTTACATCTCACTTAAAGGTACCATAAAAACGTTTCACATAAAGACCTAAAATTCACATAAAGACACATATCAATTTTAAAAAACTTTACATCCTTGCCCAATCTTTTAAATCTTATTTGATGGCTCGATGGTACTTCTATTACACATTGATTGGTCGGTAATTTATCATCCATTGTCTTCTCCCTGAAAAATTCCAATACTTTTGGTGTATTTAAAAACTGATCTAAAATTGTATGTGGCGTAACGTCTTCTATATTTTTGAGACTGATAAGAATAACTCTTTCCAAAACAAGGGATACAGAGGGATAGGACAAAATTATATTTTCTCGTATTCATTCGAATTCGGTGGATAGGAACCGGTTCTCATCCATACGAAAAAACTATGTCTAGCATCGTATTATATCCAGCTTTCTACGAATATAAAAATGTACAATCATAAGATTAAAACCAGTTTTTTTAGCCGGTGCCTTCGGCACCTCGGGGCTAATAATTGTACATTCTATATCCGCGGAAAGCCGTTTATAATATGATGCAAGAAATAACTATTCCATAATTATAAATGTGTGAAAATTTATCTATAGCAGCTGAAAAATTAAAAATTGAAATGTTTGTTGATTAATTTGGTAGCATTTTCCTCTTCCTCCCTGATTTACAACCAAGACCTACCAATTATCACTTTTGAACATTCCATAAAGAAATATTTTCGCCTTGATTAATTTGTTAGTTTCCCTTCATGCTCAATTGTTTTGTTTTGGGGACTCTTGGGTATTGATAACCTTAGAAAATGGCCTAAAACGTGCAATATGATTAATAGAAAACTTTTCTTAAAATAAGTAAATTCTTTCAATAAGTTTCTTGAGTTGTATTTTTTCATTATTTTGGTTTAATCAAATTTGTAAGGTTTTTATGGGAGTTGTATAGTAGATTTTTGCCCAGTAAAAATATATGATAGACCAGGCTTTAATGCAAAAATGTCAACCGTAAGACCAGATAAGCGAGTTCCATCTGATAGACAGACACACACCGACAGACAAACGTACAGACAGACACAAACACTATACCAGAGACAGACAGATATTCAAGGTGTGTTTTACTGATCTGGTTTAAATCTTTGGCATAACAGTTTTTTTAATTGCATATATTTGGTTCTAACGTTCGTTGGTTTTATCAAACAAATTTAGAATTTAACAAGGACACTTATGTAAAGGCAGCGAGTATGGTTTCTTAAAATGACAAATACATAAATGCTTTTCTATCGTTTGGGTGTGTCCGTCCGGGGGACAAACAGTTTTAAAAGTTATTTGGGCACATTAAAACAGTCTAACTATTAAAGTAATATTTATATAGAGCGATAAATAGTATATGTAACAATCACCCCATTTCAAAGGCCTTCTACTGACTTTGGGTTGGGTCTTTGAGATCAGCTGAATCTTTCAAAAATGTAAATACAGCCGGGTGCTAACAAAAGAACAAAAAGCAAATTGTAAACTAATGTTAACATGAGGACGCCCAAGCTTTTTACTTTGCATGGTAGAATATTTAAGCATAGACAAATGCGCTAAAACCATTTTGATGTTGTTACCTAAGTTTTGAATTTTAGATTTTACTGTACTTTTTAATTAAAAAACTAAAATATTTTTTTAATGTTCTATTAATTGCATTAAAAAACGAAGAAAATAAGCCATTAATCAATAAATTCTGATAACTATAAGTGGGGTACAATTGCTTTCAAAAAAGTTATCTAAAAACCCAATGTATTTACTAAAAAACGTAGATTTCTATTCTTGAGGGGACGAAAGTGTTGTAGATTATTTCCAGCTTCTCCCTCCCCAGTTTAACCTTATTTTTTCTTACCATTAACATTAGATATTTAAGCAAAGGGTTCACACTGTTTTATACATATTATATACTCTTTTAAAACTAAAAAGATGCAAATTTGGAGAAAAAGACAATTTTGTCCAAGAAAGGAATCGTTTGAAAATTGAAGAAAGAAAAAAATAATTTTAGATCGTTGGATTTATTATTACTTGGATCTTACACCAGATAATCATGTATTCCAATACAATGAAAATTGTAGCTGGCTTTAAAAACGATCCCCCTTTACCCCTCTCTCTTAATGGACGAACGAACTAACCAATAAGTAATGTCCATGCTAGCAACCTAAATTCACGACATTTTTCTCATGTAAAGGAAAGTGAGACAGAGAACCATAGAACAAAAAAATATTTAAAAGCTTTGCTGCAAAAATGAGAAAGGATTCGTTTTAGTGTATGTGTATTTCAATCCTACTGAGATAATACCAAATAATTTCTTTTTCAATGAGAAATTATTTTTACTTTCTTTGAATTAAAGAAAATATAGGATATAAAAAAAGTCATCTGATGAAAAATTAAATTTCTTGCGTTTTTAACAATGTTGTTTTTGAGTACAATCAGCAAAACCTTGTTATAGACAGGATGCTATTTTACATTTTAAATAGCGAATTTTTACTTCATCATTAATATATCTTTTTAAAAAACTGAATTGTTTAACTTTATTGATTACCTATTTCATTTGTAAGAGACAGAATAATACCAAGCATCCAAAATAAGCTTCAAAGCCTAGAAAAAAAAAGACAATTATGTATACATGTTAAAATTAAAATCACTGGGAAATTTCCAAGGATAAATGGATAGGTAAATTTATTACAAATATATTTCCCTTTAAAATTGCCATTATGCTAGGGGACCGAGCGCCCGCGGATAGGCAGGCCAGGGGGCCAAGCACTGTGGCCATGACAGTTATCAATAGTAGAGGCTACTTTCCTTAGGAGGCTACTTTGTCCGGAGGCTACATTGTCCAGAGGCTACTTTGTCAAAGACTACTTTGTCCCAGAGGCTACTTTGTCCGAAGGCTACTTTGTCCGCGGCTACTTTGTCCAAGATCCATTTTCAAAATACATAAATAAAAAGAATTTTCCATTTTTGGCGAAGGTTAATCAATTTTTCATTGTCCAGACCTTGTATCCCTGAGAAATCAGCTTCACTTGACCACACTCAAGTATGGAATTAGGGGATGGACGAATATTTGAATGGATAGAAATACAAAGTTTATAAGTGATAGGGACCCAAAGTTATTTCCTGGGCTTCCTAGACAACCGTTGGATCTATCTTATTTGGCAAACATTTGTACATGTACATAAATTCATAAATTCAAATATATTTACCATATCGGTATGCGGCTACGTCCCAACACCTTCAATATTGGGCTATAATGTTTATGTAAAGGGTGTGCAAAAAAAATGCGGACCTTTTTAAAATTTAAATTGCGCGGCTTGTGTTAATATTAGAAAAACGTTATGCATACCATTAGAACCGTTATGAAGTCTATTTTTTGGAAATATATGAGCGATTCCTGTGCTACGTATAGTTTAGGAGCAATGTGGTAAAATGTCCCAACTGCCTTAAAACTTGACTTGCGAGTAAATCATTAAAGATTAAAGTATATAAAAAATATGTACATTTTTAAATTTCAAATTGCGCGGCTTGTGTTAATAGTAGAACAACGTTATGCATACCATTAGAACCGCTATGAAGTCTCTTTTATGAAAATATAAGAACCATTACTGTGCTACTTATAGTTTAGGAGCTACTTAGAAGAATGTCCACACTGACTTAAAACTTGACTTGAGAGTAAATCATTAAAGATAAAAAAAAAGTTTGTGCAAAAATGCTGACATTTTTAAAATTCAAACTGCTCGGCTTGTGTGAATTTTAGAAAAATGCTATGTATATCATTAGAACCGTCATAAGCTCTATTTTTTGGAAATATAAGTACGATTTTTGTGCTATTTTTAGTTTAGGAGCTGTATTTATAAATGTGAGAAAAGTGGAAAAATTTAATCTTTAATGATTTACTCGCAAGTCAAGTTTTAAGTCAGTTGGGACATTCTACCACATAGCTCATAAATTATATGTAGCACAGGAATCGTTTTCATATTTCCAAATAATAGACTTCATAGCGGTTCTAATGGTATGCATAACGTTTTTCTACTATTAACACAAGCTGAGCAATTAGAATTTTAAAAATGTACGTATTTTTATTTGTATACCCTTTAATTTAATCTTTAATGATTTACTCGCAAGTCAAGTTTTAAGCCAGTTGGGACATTTTACCACATAGCTCCTAAACTATACGTAGAATAGGAATCGTTTTAATATTTCCAAAAAAAAACTTCATAGCGGTTCTAATGGTATGCATAACGTTTTTCTACTATTAACACAAGCCGCGCAATCTAAATTTTAAAAAGGTCCGCATTTTTTTTTGCACACCCTTTATGTGATCATCTCTTGATTTTAAATAATTGCGACAATTTATAAATCAGTGAATTTCTTCTACTCGAATCATGACATCCCCAATAAAGGTATCCTACATGTCACAGTGGGGGATTTTAACCCCCCTTTGTCTCTGCCAACCCCTTCTTCTCATTATTACCAGAATACATCTAAAATCCCCCCCCCCCCACATCACACAACAACTTAAACCATGCAGGGATCTTAAGGGATAAGACAATGGATGATAAATTGATGTACAATCTACATTTACATCTCCAATAATGATAAACAAAATTAACCCTTCTGGTAAAACAGTTGGTGAAAAGTTTGTAATCTGTAAGTTTTTACCAAGCAATCAAGCTTTAGTAAAGAAACAAAAGTTTTAATCTAGCAAATGCGAATTTCAATTTACAGTCCAATGTCCCTCCCTTCCATGACTTAAATACATCCAAAATCCCCACAACACCCCCAACAGCTAAAACACAATAAATCTGCTAGGAAATTTTTTCCAATATACGGCGGAGAAATTTTGGGCTTTTGTTTAAAATATTCCAATTTTTTTGGCAAGTTTATTCCGACAGTTCGCAGCGGTTTAATTTACATCATTTTACTCTAAAATGTAATAAAATTAAACAAAGTCTCTACTTGGTATGTGGAAATAGATCACTTTCAGAATCTTAGCTACTCTATCACTCAATTTTTAGAACAGCTACATTTTAAGCAGGAATAAGGTATACCTAGACAATTCAAGTAAAATAAACCAAAAAAAATTCAAATCACTCTTTTTTATTTAGCATTTAAATTGTAGAATAGATACTTATTGGTCAATGAATTAATACAAAAAAAATGCATACCCCCCCCCCTTATGTACGACAGGAGTCTCATGGGGAAAATTGATGTACATCCCCAATGATGATACACAAAATTACCCCTTTTGTAGATTTTAATTGGAATGAAATAACCAATTGGATTTTTTAAAAGTCTTCAAGGTTGTTAAGCCATCGAATATGAAAACGTTAGTATACGACTTTGGGGACTAGAGTAAAAAACTGCCCAATATCGCCACCCTTCCTGTACGTACGGATTGTCAGTCGGACTGACAAACTGAAGTATAAGGTAACAGTGTTCCACATGTTATATAATCGATTTTGCCCCATATTTGAATTTGATTAACCAAATACAAGTTTTCACTTTCATTATATGAAAACTGTCAAGTCATATAGAAATATGGAAAATTCTACCATGGTAAAATTACAAAATTATGTCATCATTCACAAAATATATTTAATAATTTTTTTATGAGCAAAGCTACTCAACTAATCGTCAGAGTCAATTTATCAAACATTAGGTTGACCTAACACAGGTTTTTCATTCTATTTATTTCAACCTTTCCTTTAGAAATTTTTAACAACACGGTAGCTCGATAACTAACTTTGTGTGTTCGTTCGTCAGTCAGCTCTGTCATATTGCTAATGGGAAAAATGTGAGTTTCTCAGATGTTAATAAAGATATACTGCTGATTTTTTGTCTAAAGATATACCTTACCAAAAAGCATCCATTACATAACTTACTTGGCCCGTCGGTTTGTCGGTTGTTCTACTAAACAATCCTTATACTAAAGTAACAGGATGTTTGTTTGTCTGTGTGTCTGTTTATCTGTGTATCTGTGTGTCTGTACCAAAGGATCTCGCTAACCGCTGAACCGATCGGGTTCTCCTTAACAGGGTAGATTCTCACAGGTCCTGGGAAGGTTTATAACTATGTTGGGGAGGGTACCACCACCCTCCCAAGAGAAATCACAATAAAATCTTTTTAAAAATTGAAATATTCCTGCCGCATAGTGTCGCTAGCGAATGAATTTAACAGCTGATTGACCATAGACAAATTATTTCTCAAATTAGATATTTAAAATAAAAAAAAACATTTAAATGTCACTAGAGGCCTCTAGGGGCGTAGCCGCTAGTATATATATATTGGATTAAGGTTTTTCCCTCCCTTTTTTTGACAACTAAATATCTATAACTATAACTGACTTTATCCGTAGGTCCATCGACTATAAATGTTTTCATCCTTGTTTCATTTTGCTTGCCTTAATTTCTTTGTCATGTAAAATAAGTATATTTCACTTATTCTTCGTAAAGTTTGGCTACCCTTGTAAGTAATTACCATTTCATTTATAATAGAAGGGTGTTTTAACCCATGGGTATTAGTGGGGGGGGGGGGGGATTTTCTATTGGATATTTTTCTTAGGTAATGGCGTTACCCTCCCCCGTTAAAGTTATGAACTTTCCATGAACTTAGGACTTAGAACCATAGGACTTAAAAGCTTCTCTGTTAAGGAAGACAATGTAGGTTCAGCGGTTGCTAAGATCCTTCACAACACACACACACACACACACACATCCTGTTACTTTTATATTTTGCTCTCTCTCTCAACAACTGTAACCATTAAACCAACAATTGAATTAATTCGAAAAAATATTCGCATTATCATCTGATTTTATCGTGATTTTGGGGGGCAACGTTTTATCTGCCCCCCCCCCCCCCCCCCATCATATATTATTTATTTCGTTTGTTAGATATAGTTTATTCCAGGCTTTCACTACATGTTTATTAAGAAGCTGTGCTACTAGAAAGATATCAACAGAATGACTCTGCCTAAATAGGCAACGGACCAAACCTATTTTCTGCTTATTTATCTATAAAAATAGCAATTTTCAGGGATATATACAGGATATAGTTTCTTTTTCAGAAATTTTATTTACATTGTAGTTATAGGTTTCTAGATGTAATGATGAATGTCAGCCAGGATGTCGTGCAGTTTTTTTTTCCAGAATAAAAGCTTCTTTTCATAAATACAGTGGGAGGTTATAAGTTTTTTTTCGAAGCAATATATTTTGGAGGTATTGGGAGGTTGACTTCCCTTCCCTTCCATAGCATAAAACCTGCTCTGTGTCACTATAAAACATTTCCAAAAATTGTTGTCAATGGTTTAGCCGTTCACTAGAATTTACTGAAAAAAAGACAGACAGACATTCTGTTACTCTAGATATATAGGATAAAATTATCCTTTAATATCCGTGAAGATCAATCTACTTTTGAAAGATAAGCATAACGCAACAAAAAACGGGAGCGAAGACGTGGAAAAAAAGTCTTATTGAAAAACTGAAATGGGCAGAAAATATGCAGGGGAGGGGGTAAAAATATTTTAGTTGGGGGTGGAGGGGTTGTAGCACACGCCCCTCTTCTTGTATTATAAAGAAAACTATTGTCAAGATTTTGGTAACGATTCCCATCTGCCAGTCAGGGAAAAAAGAAGGTTAGACAACATAACGGTGTAAATTTTATGCAGATTAGATAAACTAAGATATAAGCAATAAAGAGCATAGGAAAATATTTTTAATTGGTTGTTTTTAAAAGTAAATAATAGATAAACCTAAATTTTTATCATAAAACTGTTATATAATTACACCAGCGGGTGTTTCCCGAATTCATTTGGCTTAAAATAGCCTAAAACACTCCTGGACCATGGTTAGTGAGATCCTTATGTACACTAAAACAAAAAAATTTGTGTAACAATATTTAAAGAAAGTATCCCTTTGGTAACTTTTTGAAACATCTAAAATATGAATTTATCTTTTTGGCTGTATTGTCTAAATACCAAGAAAAGGAGAGAGAGAAAAGGGACAAAGAAAGAGAGAGAGAGAGAATACAAGGATATTTATAAATAGAGAGTTCTTTTTAAACCGTCTTTTTTCCAGATGATTTGGTGTGTTGTATGGTCTTGCATATTCTTTTCACACTCCCAAAATATAGTTATTACCATTCAAGGACAATTAGACAAACTAAAATTTCCCAACTGCTTTTTCTGCTTTTCAGGAAAGATTGCAACGTATTCTCAATGAGGGTTTTAAGCTATTTCCATTCACTCACACCTCCAATTATTGTGATCTAAATAGAATTATTTCTCTATTTATATATAGAAACATTTTTTGAGGAATATTCTTGAAGACAAATAAAGAAAACACTCCCAAGACCTATACCCTGCTTAACTATAAAGAAGACAATTGATCCAATAATTAATGACCAATAGACATACATCCATCGTATTTAAAATGGGTATTT
Organism: Acartia tonsa; assembly: GCF_053477335.1. NCBI lineage: Eukaryota > Metazoa > Arthropoda > Copepoda > Calanoida > Acartiidae > Acartia > Acartia tonsa. The sequence goes on along the minus strand of NC_137265.1, from coordinate 49,763,992 downwards.
TAATAATATCCCACAAAATAAATTTTTGGGGGTATTTTTGAGGGTATTTAATGCAAGGTATTATTGTTCGTTTTAAATTAAAAGAATTTGTGTATAAGTAATCCATACAATAAGTTGAACAAGAAAAATCAGGAAGGAAGGGGACATTGGACTTTGAATTATTATACTTTTTCATTCGCTAGTTAAAAACTTTTTTTAAAGATTGATAAGTTTGTACTTTGTTCAAATTAGGAGTGTTAAACTTTTTAGCAATCAAATTTTAGCTACAATTGAGGTAAATTTTATTATCATCATTAAAGATGTCCATTGTCTTATCCCTTAAGATCCCTGAGAAAAATACATTCAAACATTATGAATATATAAAAAAAAAACATAAAAGGTGAACACATAAAAAGGTTACATTCGTAAAAAAATCTTCTTCTTTAGCACTTAATATAGAATTGTTTTACATTTATCTCCATTTAAAGTACATATTGACAGAGAGAATGAGTGAGTCTAAGCTTTTTACTACACTAAGTTGACTGTTAAAAAAATTAATCAGTAAACTTCAGAGAAGCTGCGCTCCTACAACCCAAATTCTAACAGTCAAGAAAGATCACAAAGCAAGGTGGGCGGGGCCAATACTTCAAAATGGTCAATTCTTGGTGTCAAATTAGGCGAGAAATGGCCAGACAAATACTCATTCTTATTCACTTTCCTTTCAGCTCAATTTTCGCAGAAGCGTCCTTCACAATTAGCCTTTTCTTTTATTATTTCGTTTTTAAATAGATTTGCTTTTCAATATATTTGCTTTATTTTTAAATACTACTGGATTCACTTTGCCATTTTGTGGCTCTTAAGTTATTAAAAAAATCCAGACTAAAAAAAGTTTAAAACCAATCTAGGAGATTTATGAAGATTGTCTGAAATGGAAAACTTAATCAGTTCAGTGGTAAGCGAGATTTTAACGGACAAATTTCAACCTACTACCTTATTTTAAATGAGTAAAAATAACAATGAAATATGTTTCTTACTTAATTCCAGAAATTTTAATAGTGAGTACTTAATAAGTTCTGTATACTTGTTAACCAATACATACACAACTTCAGATTTTGATATAAATCACCAGAAAGAGTATCAGTAAAATTAAATAGTCAAAAATATTTTGCATCTTGCGCTACTGCCCAGGGAGTAGGGGAGGGGACAATGGATCGGATATTCAATTTTTAGGAGTCTCAGACTTTGGGTACTGGCTTAAAGGGAATGTGCAAGAATTTAGCAGTTTCTGACTGACTTTGGGTACTAGCGCACAGAATGCCGCTAACTTGTTTGTTAATTTTGAATATTGCAGACAAGTGTCAATAAACTTAATTTGTTATGATGTGGCTGGTTTTAACATTTTTTTTCTCTCCAGAAAATATCATTTCATAGATAAAAACTTTATTGTGATATTTGTTTAATAAACAATCTGAGAATCCAATTAAATTTTGGGTTATGGGGCTATGGGTTGAATGGGTTCCAGGGAGGATTTTTCTAGTTATTAATTACATAATGGTTAAGTCAGTCTGATGTGCTGGTAATATTATTTTCAAATGAATGCTTTTTTCTTGGAACTTTTTTCTTATTTCATTGTTTTCTGTATTGTATTCAGGGATAAGGGATAGGAAACCTGGCCATAAATTAGGTCTCGGCCTGGTTTTGAAAGGGATCATGCAACTTTTACCATTTGCCTAATTTAATGACCTTACTGGCGGACGGCTCATATTGGCTACCGCTCTAAACCAATAGTGTTCTGTGATTTGGGCTTGTTTTGTATCAACCAATCACCAATTGGCGGAAATTTTAGAAGCAGACAATTCTAGAAAAATAATGATTTGTCTGCTACGAAAAAATAAATATAAATGGTGTTAGATCACATTAGTTTAATTATTAAATCTGCTTAGAGTTAAACATTAAAAAAGGGCCATATAGAAAAAACAAAAATAACGGGATTATTTTTTTGGAAAGAAGGTAGCTACGAATTTTCATTTGGTAGTTTATAAATTAGATGTTGTATTTTTAATTTTAAAAATTTAATACGGAATTGATACAACACCCTAAACCTTAATATTTGTACAATACAACACAGTACAGATCTATCATTACATAATAGTATCCAAAGAACTTGATAGAATGTTACCCAAGTGCATATTTATTTATTTATTTTATATTTTAATTAGCAATGAAATGTTCAAATAAAATTTTTACTCATTAATAAAAATGCAAATAATACAAACTAAAATCTGTCTGAGGGAAACCCAACGATAGCTTTCTGACAGTTCAAATTACCAAAGTAAAAGATAAAACAATTTTGGGAGAGAAAAAACTTCATTTTAACAAAAGCCATTAATATATAGGTTTATAAAAAGTTATGTTTTTTACTTTAAACTAGCTACCTGAATTTGATTCTATACTTTATCTACACACACACACACAGCTTTTTCATTAGCGTTTAGGACGAACCACTGCGCCATCCCAAAACTGGTTTATTAGGCCTAGGCTTGAAATAGGCCTGAAATAATATTTTCCTACGTTTCCCATCCCTTATCCCTGATTTTATTAACTCTCCCTTTAAAATTTCCTCCATATTGGCTGGATTAATTTGGATTTCAAGGTCTTTTAGCAAATACTCTTAAATTGAATTAATTGCCAATTGTCCCCTCCCTTACTCCCTGGCTACTGCCGTTGGTTCAGATACTGCATTTTCAGGGAGAAGGGGACATTGCAGACAGCAAATCAAACTTTTACCCAAAGTTTTATAAACATGATTTCTCGTTTTGATTTAATTGGGGATGTACATCAATTTATCGTTCAATATCTTATCTGTTAAAATTCTTAATTTGTTTTGTAATCCATGTAAGTTTTCAAGCATACCTACCTGGCAAAGCAGCAGTATAAACAAAAATTAAACATTCAAGCTCGACAAATAGCGAATGCTTTACACTTCACGCCAAAGCTGCTGCATTTAAGTTTTGTTGTAGATGTTGTTGTTGAGTAATTATATCTTGGGTAAAAGTGCGTCCCCAAAAGATAGCACCCTAAAATTAACTTGAAAACGAAAGCAATTGTTTGAAATAATAGGTCAGTTTCCCATTTTATGCAAATTAAACCCCCTTACCCACCCTACTTGGATATATGTATAGAATGGAGATTTTAAAGAGTCCCATTTTATGATGGTCCAATTCCTTAAAATGGCTTAAAACTTGCCCAGAATCAATCAAAGCTTCTCTGAAATTGTGTTAAGTTAAGTATACAGCCGTTTATTTTAAAGCAGCTAATTCTATACTAGGTATCATGAACAAAATTATATTTTTACCAAATATATAACACTTAATTGAATATTTTTTTGTTCTTTTGTTAGGTTAAATCTCTTCAACGGCTAGAATTCTAACTCTTTCTTATGCAGGGGGACGGGGGGAGGGGTCACAGGGTCCCCTAACTTAATTTGGAAACTAGAGAAAATTGTTGGCTTTTATAGGAAGGTCAAGTAGTAGACCACTCATTAATCTTTGTGGTATCCACACAAAGTAGACATACTGCTGCTATGTTAGGCAGCTGAAAAAATATAGAAGAAGTATGAAGAAAGTTAAATAGTCATTGATCCTATAGGTATGTTAAGTCAGGCTGATTAAAGCAACAGTAGATCTGTAAGAATTCAATTATATCTAATTACATAAATATATATTAATCTTTAAGAATCCACACTTTTGATGTCAGTTGGCTGAAATCCACTGTAAGAGTATAAAAATGTGTGTATATGTACGTTTTAGATTTTCATAAAAAATTTTAATTACAAAATTTCCAGGTAAGCTATGTATTTGAAGAAGTAGTTTTAGATATTAAGACAATAACCCCACGAATAAAAGGGCGGGAGAAGTGCTTACCCTCCCTAATTTTTTATGCTCTTTTACATCTAATAAATTTTGTATGTTTTGTTTAAACACCAGCAAAAAAAATAAGGGAAATGTTGCCGAAAATTCACTTTCATGTACATATAAAAGTAAAAGTAATTTGGTCCATTAAGATCTCTAAATCAGCCAATTATTTTTATAATATTTTGTCAATTCTAATTTTTGGAAGTTTTATTTTTAATTATGAAATAAACAATATTTTTCTCTTTAAAAATGGTGATCGAACTAAAAAGTTTTTTTGGAAAGGTTCCGTGATTTTTCTACTTGTAATGTTGAAAGTAAAAAGCTTATATATAGTATAGTCCCTTCCGTGGTAATGCTTAAGGGGCGATTGTTCGTATTTTCAAAATAACTTTTGATACGTTAGTTTAGGTCAGGTATTGGGTTAGACAATTGGCCCCGTAGGGTTAGAGCTCCCCTCAGGGGCAAGAAATAGGAAAAAAGCTACTGTGAAAATTCGAAGAATCGCTCCTTAAGGGGCGTTGCCACGAAAGGGACTATGCCAGCCATTTCTTCTAGGAGGTTATTCTATCCCCCTCACACTTTTTCTAAATAGTTGAATTTCGTCGTTCTTGCGATCTTTTGTGCAGACAAATTAATTTAGGCATGTTAGAATTGTCCTATCGATTTCAAACTTTGCATGGTGATTCCTGTAGTAATAAGGTACGATTTAGAAAGCGTAGCAACTCTATAATCGTTACCATAATGTCCGTACGTCCATTTTAAACATGTTAATTTTGAACTTTTTAGACATCAAATTTTTATGTGATATGAATATTCGATTGGTCTAATTTTTGGAATACTGATACCCAGGACAAGCGAAGCATTTTTATAATTAAATCATAAAAATGTAAGTATGTCCTTAAACATTATCCTGTATTTAAGCAGTTTTTCAACAAAATTTACCTAAAATTTTGTTCGACTATTCTGATTATTCAGTTCTGACACTCTACAAATGATAATGTTCGTATGTCCTACCATTTTAGAGCTTCGCTTTTATAGATGTTGCCTCAACAAAATCAAGGAATGTACATTGTCTTATCCCTTAGGATCCCTGTTTGAATTAAATGTTTCATATATGAGAATAATTTTGTTATATTATGTGCAATTTATTTTATATTAATATGATATGGGAAAATTAGCTCATAATATGAGAAAACAAGGATGACAACATACATTAAAGCAAAGTTTAACCATCGCGAATCAGACAGACTACGATTAACAATTTGTCAAAACAGAATTATTTGAACAAATAAAATCATAATATTATGTATTATTCTGTAATGAGATTTATCAAAATACAAGATACTTAATCATATTTTAGGATTTTTAACATTTTTATACATTATGCTTCAAAAATAGACCTTCCGTTAGCGATTTCGATTTATTAACCTTTTTGGATTATTATAGTTATTGTAACAAGAATCTTCATTAAAGGTTTAAAACAATTGGACGATTTTATCAACATTAACGATCAGAGATATCCTTTATGAAGAGATTAACATAAGAACGTGTCAAAAATGTAGAAAATTTTCACTGCAAAAAGTCAGCTAGCTTTTTTTTGACGTGTCATTTTTAATTTCATACACATCATACTCAAAACATGCTCAATGAAAGAACAAAACTCATGTAAAATTTTTGTGAAGTTATTTAAGCGAAATGTTATTATTTTTTCGTCCCTTTGATGGTAGAAAAGTTTAAAATAGTTTTATAGACAGCATTCCGCGGATATTAAAAGAAAATGTTATAATAGGTATTTCTCGCATCGTATTATAAACAGCTTTCCGTGGATAAAAAAGTACAATAATAAGATTAAAGCATTTTTATAGTCGTAGAAAACTGAATATGATACGTTGCTAGACATAATTTTTTCATATGGATGAGAACCGGTTTTAATCCACCGGATAATAATCGGTTTCAAATGAATACGAGAATTTTTTTTGTAGGCTCTTACTAAAAAAACTGTTATTAAATTCATGATTTTGTTTTACTATTCGTGGGAAATTGTCTATAATACGATGCTATACATGGTTTTTCATATAATTCAGCGGATATTAATCGATTATGAAGCCATACTGAAGAATAGTTTTTAATAATAATATTTGTATGTAACAAAATGACGGATTGTTGATTATTTTAATTGTGAGAGGTTTTGTGATTTTTTAAATAACAAAATATATGGCCAACATCACGAAACCTCGTCACGTACTCATTTTCAATCTGGGAGACAATGAAGCTAAACTAATGGACATTGTACGTACATCCCCCATTAGAGAAACAAAATTATCCTTTCTGTAGTTTAGAATTCAATGGTATAAAAGTTTGGAAACAACTAAAAATTTATTAGAAGTATCCAAAGTTTTAAATCCAACGATTAAGAAAATCTTGTTTATAAAACTTTGGGTACCAGAAGACAGACAAATTTCCCCTTCCTCCAGCCTTTTATTGTAAATAGATTTCGATTAAGATTTAAAAGGATTTGGAATACTGTGGTGACCAATAACTTGTTATGAAATTGTGTGTGCGAATGGGGCGTTTGTCCATATTTAGGTATGGAGACCGCTCTTCTATGAGTACTACTAAAACCTAATTTTAATGCAATACACATAGACATTCTCATCGTCGGTTCGTTTGTTTAGAATGCTTAACCCTCTATTCCCACAAGTATAATACGAATTTGGTTGAGCTGGTGGAAGCTCAACAAAAGACCCACGCGAAGTATTATGTTGCTTTAACCTAAGAATAAATGGTTGGTTTTGATATTCGATCAGAATTATATAAGTATATTAAGTATTAAGGAAGGAAAATGTTTTTTATAAAGTGTATTTATATTACAAGTGCATAAGTTAAGTATGAAAATATTTACAGGATAAGTGTTAAAGTTATAAGTAGAGTAGGACAGAAATGTGCCCTAAGTCCCAAGCAGTGAATTGTGCTAAGTGTTAGAGTTCTAACATAAGGCCTGAGCTCAATTCATGCTAAGTACTAAGGGGCCTAAATTTAAACTACAATGCATGCCAAACAACTAAGTCATTACCTTTTAAAGCCAGAAAGAGAAGTTGATGGTAGGAGAGTTAATAAATAACTGAATAAATTCAAGAGGTACATGCTATAACATTAGCTCTGGACCAGGATTTTAGTGTTTGTCTGTGCAATTAAATATCTGTGTGTTAATATGTGACGTAAATCAGGCATGGTTGTAGGCATACATATATGTACTGGTTGTTTATATGATTACATTAACTATAAACATAATATCTTTAATAAACATATACTATTAGCAAATCACATACAGATTACCATGAATAGGCTAGCGTTACCCATATATGGTGTCATATAGGTAAAGATAGGCCTATGAATGCATAAATTGATACAAATAATGCCTTGGGCCTAGCTAAAGTAATTGTGTCTTGCCCCTGAGTGCTACTAGATAATTGCAGGGCACGTGTCAATCAAGTATTCATAATATGCTCTATAAAGTGTTGACTTTATATCAAGCATAGATAGATAGTTGTGGATGCGAAGCATTTCTGTAAAAGTCTCATATGTACGTTCAAAGAATTTGAAAATTGAGGGTCGCATCTCCAATGGGGGTAAGTTGTTAAAAAAGAAAAAAGAGAAAAAGAAAAAATTTAGTAGTCCCAGTATATAGGCATATATAATAAACTATAAATGTATTCCAAGCTAAGCTAAATACGCTTTCCATTAAGAAAGTAAGCTTTGCGTATTTTCATAGCTGGGTATACAAGATGATAAACCTCCCAAATAGAATACATTCTTTTCTTGAGGGGTTTAGTTTTATCTAACATTGTCACATCAATAAATGTTTTTGCGTTGGTTGTTCTGGATAGTTCAGCTTCTTCTGATGATGAACTAGGTGGTGAAATGCTCTCTTTCGAAGTGTAGGTTGAGGTTGGGGGTGAGGTAGATATGTAGCCAAGGGCATCCACTTGTGCTACCTCGTTACCATTCTCGTCCAAGGTGATTGAGTGATTTTCCAGGTCATAGTAGAGTTGGTTGAGGTCATTTGTAGAGAGGGATAGTGTGCTGCTGGAGCTGATGTCACTACCGGTCTCCACTCTACTATCTTCTCTGGTATTCAGGGCTGTATTTAACAAGAAATTCCTGATGGTGATGGACAGGTTCTCTGAGAATCCATCGTACTCTGGTGTGGTGATAATGTTGTTGTTCTCGTCTATAGTGTCAAGGTGTTGACAGGAACACAACCGCAATCCGTCCAAGGTAGGGTGGTGGTAGGGCTCCAATACTCCATGATCATCTAGGTTATCTCCAGGCTGGTCCATGGTAGATCCTAAAAAGAGTTAGTGCGCGTGCTCCAACCGGTTCCTTGGGGTATCCTGGCTATGGTAATCTAAACAAAAGAAATTTTAAAAATCTTTTATTAATCATTTTATCCCTGGGATATTATAGAAATTCTTTTCGTTACAGATAGACCTATAATGGATTGATTAGTTATCTCTATTTCTGTTAAATATAACTGTTTCCTAAATTTAAACAATATTTTATATAAAGATGTATAAGTACAATTAGTATTTACATATCGTATTAATTTCTTTGGTTACATTACTCGTATATATGTATAAATATAAGATTTTACTAACAATAGTTGGTAACCCTTGTTTGTATGTTTTGTATATGTACATATGGTTTATACCATTGTTGGCATTAGCTGTATTTATTTTATTTTTTTAACACGAATAAATTTTAATCATTTTAAAGACTAATGTCTTACATTACACCGCTTGTCAAGTATACCTTTTAGACTTAATATCTACAAAATATATCGTTCGACGTCCGTAATTAAATTTTACGTGACAATAAGTTGTCAACCCTTTGTTTATGTTTGGGCGGTCAAAAGTGATAGGGGTTGGATTTGAGCGAGGTTATAAAAAGCTGGCGGCCCAGTAATTATGCTCATTTCATTAATAATTGTCTTTGCGAGCGGAGCTTGCGTTCGAGTGTTTAATTTTACCGCTAAATTCTAAGAGAATTTATATAAAAGTGATAAAATATAGTAACCAGTTTGTTTTATATGAATGTTTTTATGTTATAGATTGTTGATATGCCCATTACTGCATTCGTTAGCCTCTATTTAAGACTCAAGAATCTTATTTTCTTCGTCGATAAGGCCTTTATCACTATATTTTTGATCGAAAGTGGGTTAGAAGCAATATGGGTATATCTTCAATCTATGACAATTTTGTTTTATATAATATTTGTAGTTTTGGTAGGACATATCTGAATCATCAGGTAAATTGACGTACCTCGTTTTGTTTACGTTTTCCGTCTGCAAAAGTTAAATTCGTTCATCGTAAGCAAAACTTATATTGATACAGATATGTTCCATCATTTTTTTTATTCGTTGTAACATTTGATTACAGCGTCCCTTTTTATAATCATAATTCATTAAATCTTGACTGAAATCTTTTAAAACAATTTTACTATAGGTTTAAAAATAAGATTTTCTTTTTACTTAATTCAATTATAATGACGCTAATTGATTGGTTATTTACGTTGCGAGTAACTCAACCATATTTATGTTAAAAAGGTTGCTTATAAAAATTATATTTAGCTAGCTTTATCGAAAGTGCTTTTAAAACGTCATTGAAAATATTCAGATTTAGCTAGTACATAAGTTTTAATTGCTTGATACATCATAATGAAGATGTTTTTGATAGCTCAGCGATAGCTATTTTTAAGCGTTGAATCATGTAAGATTAATTACATATTCTTTAACTTAATTGAATCTTGATAAAACAAAGTTTTAATGTTTGGATAGCTTAACGATAGCTATTTTTAAGCGTTGAATCATGTAAGATTAATTACATATTCTTTAACTTAAAGAATTTTACTTTTAGATGATAAATCAAAGTTTTAATGGTTAGGAAGCTCAACCATAGTTGCTTAAAATACAAAAAGAAATATTCGTGTGTACAGTCTTTTTCATAAGATTAACGTTACTATATTGCCTTTCAGAATCACTAGTCCTCTATTTTAAATTTACATCCGCTCATAATGTATATTCCTGACAGCCTCGACGCGCATCAGAATATTAAGGAAAGATTCGAGGAATCGATGAGAGCGGCTGCGGCCACTCTTGCCAATTCCTCGCTTCTCGAAACCTCCTTAGACGACTCGAGTTCAGTGTACAGCGACGCGTCTGGGATGCCAAGCCTTGCTGACGTCGATGACTATGGGAGTACAAGTACTTTTGATACTGTAGAGTCCGAAAGGGATCAAGGGGAGATGTTTGGCAACGAGCATCTCTCACTGATGCTTAGTAGAACAATACAAATCATCTGGTCTCTCCTCAATTCGGTGATGCAGAACTCCTGCGGTGACATTGGTGACGATGTTGCCGGAGGTGATTCTGGGTCTGCCGAGTTGAGGAGAGACCAGAAGACGAGTCTGGACGCACTCAACATGGATGGCTTAATTAACATGTTGTTGGGTTTAGGCTTGTTTTCATGTGCTCTCATAGTGGTCTTCTTCGGTGCTGTAGGGCTTGAGACTCTAACACGTTTAGACAACACCTCAGACAGGTCGCTGGCTCGCTGGATAAGAGATGTATGTACGCGCCTCCGTAATATAGGCGTCAGGACCATTGAGCTTCTTCACTGCGGTAACAGGACCAACAGGACTAGATCTGGAGTTACGTCGCCAACTGTGGAGCCGTCGGATACAGGCATGTATGAAGCCGCGTCCTCTGTGATGGATGATATTCTGTCAGATACACAGGTGAGATTTCTTCTGTTGTATATTTCTTTTCTGTTTTGTATATATATTTTTTTTCTAGCCACCCGTTTTGTCTAATAAAGCATCATGATGTTGCAGGGTTGTTCTGTCCTATTCTCACTTCCTCAACGTTGACTTTCGGCTCTTCCATATATATCGCTCACCGTTTGTCGTCGTTTTATGTCACCAGAGAAATCCGCTTGATTACCGCAAATAAATTGAGATACCAGTTAACATTTACTAAAATCTTAATTAGCAACCTAATATTATTTCCCTCTGGGAAGGTTGAGAGTTTGCTCGTGCCGCACGTTTCTCATTGGGATTTTAAGTGTTAGATCAAGACTTTAATGTTTCCTTTTTGTTTTAGGCTCCCTCTGCTAGTCCATCGACTCCAGCCGAAGTGAGATCCAGAGTTGGGCTGTTTGCTGTACACCGCCTGTCTGCCACTGAGGATCGAGTTACTGGAAGTAATGTGCCTGCGGGATTGGACACCCCGTCGGGAAGTCCTGGCTTCCGTCCGTTGATCTTTGATCAAACAGAGCGTCTACATGTAAGTATCCATGCTTTAGTTTTCTATTAATTTTCAGAAAGAGGCTGTACATTTGTACACGTATCTAGAGGTATTTGCAACTAAAGTACTTGTATTGGTAGAATATTAATCTTAAAATGTATGGTTGCATAAGCATTTTTGAACCGATCTAAGATTTTAATTCTATTATAAAGTGGGTTGAATCGCTACCTAATCATATAGCTTTACAGGATTTTAGGCATTCTCATTTCCTGATTTTCCTAGATTCTTTGTTGGTGTTGCGATTAAACTAATAAAATCTATTATATTTTAGGCGACCAACTCAATCCCCCTGACGCAGTTCTACACCACTATGGGGAGGTGTAATCGGGTCAGTTCTGAGAGGACAGCTGAGGGATCCAGCGACAGCTCTTCCTTGAGCTCTATTATGTGCCTTAGTCGCATTGAATCTCCATCTGCAGCTGATTTGTCTGTGGTAAGTTTGATAAGCTCTTATAATATTTCTTTGTTGAAAAAATTACGTTACTTAGACTAGGCTGTTTAGCTCAGGTAGCTATGCTTTTAGACAATAATTTTACTTTAACTATGGTGTAGTTCCTTCCTAATAGTTAATATTAAGATTCTGGATAAAGTATTAGTGATGTATAAAAAAATTGACTCGCAAACATGTATGGATAAGTGTTGATACATTTTCTTGTGAACATTTATTAAAATGATTGTCTAATAATACCCCTTTTCTTAATTTTAGGATGCGGCCAGTTTAGTCCCACTGGTTGACGATATCGAGGACGCCGATCTCCCGCCCATTAGATTTAATGCGGTGAGTGATGAAATCGAGTACCCCACTCCACTACGAGTTCTCAGTTTGGAACGTCTGCGCCGCTCCATGCGTACTCCAACTCCTGCCATCTTGGAAGAGATAACATCAGCGGAGAGTAGCTTCAATTCAGCTACGCGTTCCTCAGATAATAACAGGACAGAGGATTCCGGCGTTGAGGGAGTCCCTCGACGTCGGGGTCCCATGTTCCCTAAACGTACGCCGTAAAGTGGCGCTGTTAGCTTGGTTGAAATATGACATACAAATTTTAAGACAATGACCAGTTTTAGACAACATGTGACTAAATTTACAGATTTTCTAATTTTTATGTAACTAGTCAAAAATAGTAATCACTATGAAGTAAAGACTTTTGTTATTGGACATTATGACTTTTTATACTGTACAAAACCAAATATTAATTTATACTTCTGCCATTATGTTATGTATATACATGTTTAGTCTGTAAGGATATTTAGTATGTAAGGAAATGATTATAAGGTTGTATTTTCTTTATGCCCATAATTTAAAACTTCATTCAATCTTAATTACTTTCTTCGTAAGCGAACTAATCTTTTTCTTTTCTCAATAGTATGTTAACAACTGTAATTACAGCCTTATGTCACAGTTTATTCATTCTTGTTAGCTTGTAAGGGTTATGTATATATAGATATTTAATCGGACTCGCACTTCAGTAACTTTTCTCTAAATTTCATTTATATCCATCCCTGTGCATTAATCGTGAATTTTAATTGTGCTGTGATATAGAGAGGACTTGTAAATAGCATATATATATTTTTTTTTTTGTAACCAATATCTAAGTAGACCGAAAGACTGACGTTAGACAAAGTTATTTACATACGCTTATTCAAGTATTTTTAAGAAAACTCATGTAAAGACTGTTTGTGATTCAAGTAGTTAAAGTAATATCATTGATTGGATGATCTCATTAAGGAAGCTTTATTTAATTAGTAAGGCTTAGAATAAATAGCGTTTCCCTTTTAAATTTCAATACAATAGTCATAAAGCTTAATGTTTCAAGGTAAAATGTTCTTATGTCCCTTTAAATTTAAACCTAAGTCTTATTTTCCAACAAGTAGAGTTAAATGTTTGGCTCACGTTGGCTTGTTGTTAGGCTATGTGCCTTTTATATATGTACAAAATTCAACATTTAGCGTTCAATTAATAGTATTAGCAATCTCGAAGTTTTATTATGTGCCAATATACAGCTTATGTCCAAATTATATTAACTAAGATGTTAAATTGTCAGAAAAACTTCTTACTATCATAATGTTTTTCAAATACTGTAAAAATAAAAATTTATGTTCTGTTTTCAAAATTGATTTAATTTTATATTTTCACCAAAGAAAAATATTTGTCAAAAATTTTATACCTTTTCTAAAGATTATTTACTTTTGTTAAAATAAATATAGAGATTTTAAGTAGCATATACACTGTTATTTACTAATTTAGTATTTGTTGTGTACAACTCCCGTTTACGTAGCTACTCTATAAGTATTACTGTCTGTTCCTTAATTTAGTTAGATATATAATTAAAGTTTATTATTACAAGGTGCTTAGTCTAGCTTACATTCACTTGGTTTATGATAACTTTTATAAATAACAAAATTTCTTGCTATGTTCTTTTTGATATCTCAACTATGACTTATGCGATTAATTTCCTATCGTTTTCAATAATTACATAGAGATATATGAGAATATAAGTATTTTACATCAATACACATATGTACAAGAGGTTTTATCATATGCAAAACTTTTATATCGTTAGGATACGTCCGTACGTCATTGTTTAGAAGTCAGTTTATAAGAATCAGTTTTAATCTAGTTTACTCTTCGTGGATAGTGGGGAGAGTACAATGTCCAGAGATGAGGAGGACTGTGTCTCTCAGATTCTCTATTTGGCGTGCTACTGCCCGTAATTCGTCTGTTATAGTCTGTCGGCTTCTATACTCTTGCTGTCTATACCGTATAACCAAACGGTTGTATGCGTCTCTATAAGTGTTTCTAAGTATACGACAATGCAAGTATCGTACAATACGACTAGGTTGGCTGATTCCACAACTAATTTTAAACGATAACATTTCTTTAATCATCGTAAGCAAGTTATAACAATATTCTACTAGGTTCGCGAAGGTCTCATGTAGAATTCGTTGTGATCTAGGCATAGGCTTTCGGAATCTAGTTTGCATTTTATAACTTTTGTAAAATATTCTGTTAAGACTTACGTGTTATGTGATAACTGTAGTAATTCACAAGGTTGGTGATTTCCTCACTTGTGGATATGTTATAGTAAACTGACTCAATTTCAGGATAAAATTTAAGTTATCGTTATTGTTCACTACTACTAAAATTCTGAGTGGGCGTTTCCTGTCCGAAGTTATAATTAAAGTTTTTGACATATTTTTTGTATGTAGAGTGGTTATAGTTTCTAATAACTAATCAACTCATCACAATTCAAGGCGTATATATATAGGTTGCCTACTAGTACTGCTATGTTTGTATACTTTATACAATTTGTATTAAATGTTTTAAATAGTTTTTGTGTATATGTCAGGGTGCGTATTTAACATTCGTAACATTCGTATTTTTGTACAATCTGTATCAATCGTTTGACTCTGTTTGCCTATACAGAATCAAAACTCTCTATATGCAATTTTTTTTATGTAAGTGTTTTTGAAGGGATCGACTTTTTAGTCGACGTATATTGCATATAGTTGGTCTCCCCTGCTGAAGAGAAAAGATGTATATTTTACCACTGGATATATAACCTTGAGTGGGAAAATTTACATGAATATGATAACTTAGTTATCAGATTAGAATAACATATTATCATATTGTTCACAAGTTTACAGGGTAAATGGAAATGTAAGTTATGGTTGTGAACTTGTGCCATTCCGAAATCTGACATGTCTATCATTTATTTTCCTAAGTCGTCGACCTCCGGTAATAAATACGGAATCTAGTGTCATGTCCTCATCGGCACTTGAGTCCTCTATGTCCGAATCAGAGTCTAATGGTTTCTTATTTTGTGACGCTTGTTTTCGTGTTTCTAAGGGTGAGTGTGCGCGTATTCCTGGTTGTGGATCCTTTGAATTAACCGGGAATATAAGCGGAAGTGTGTCATTTTTAACTAATGTGGCTATCTCTTGATTTGTGAGTTTATTATAAGGCTTTGTAATAATTCCTTTTATTTCCTCTGGGAGGGTGTCAAAATGTTCGTCAATTGGCTTGAACTTTTTGATTTCGTTGAAAGAGTATTTAAATATTTCAGTTCTCTTGTCAGAAATTCTTTCAAGCTTGCAACTGTTAGGGCTTACATCCAAAACTCTATAGGGTGAAATATGATAGATAGGAGTAAGATTTGGGTTAACACCAGGTGTAATAGTGTTATTTCTAACCAAGACAAGATCTCCTATATCAAATTGTTTGTGTATGCGGGTTTTATTAATATAATTTAGTCTTGCCTCCCTTCCCTTTTCAATAGCTTTTGCTGAAATGTCCAAGTTTTCTTGTATACCGTCTGAGAGGTCTTGCACATAAGCTTCTGTGCGTGCTATTTCAGGGTGATATTCATCCGGTTTTATTGCTCCAAAGAACAATTTAGACAGGGAGCTACGTGTCCCGAATAATAATTCCATGGGTGAAAATCCAGTTTTTGGTATTTTAGTGCAATTATATTGTCGGACTATTAACGGTAGTAGATATAACCATGAGGTTGTTGAGTCTTGCGCTAAAATTTTAATGATTGGCCATTTTATTACTTTGTTGCTAGCTTCCACCAATCCTTTAGAGGGTGAAAAGTACGCAGTAGAATACAAAACTCGGATGCCAATAGAAGCAAAGAATATCAAATTTTGCTTTTCTAAAAATGATTTTGCATTGTCACACAATATTTGTCTGGGGGAGAAATTAGGATAGAAATAAAACATGAATTTGTCTATAAATTCACGGGATGTGAGTGATTTCATGGGATATGCAAGAATCATTCCTGTTAGTTGGCAGACTATAGTGAGGATATGATTATAACTACGATAGGGGGGTAAGGATTGTATATAGTCAATACTTACACATTCAAAAGGTCTTGAAATTGTACTATAAGTTCCTACTTGTTCTAGTTTTGTAGATGAATTTTGAAGTTGACAATTTAAACAAGATCTAGTGTAATTTCTAACATATTTCTTAAGGTTAGGGTGGAAGAAATTTTGCATGTTCAAAAGCATTTTAATTTCTCCACTATGTACTAACAAAAGATGAGTATAGCATACTAATACTGGTAATAGTTTGGTTGGGAGATAAACCTTTAAACCTCCTTTTATTTTTGTAAACAGAATCGTGTCTTTAAGTTCGTAGTTCTGTCTTTTATAAGTGTAGGTATTTGATTTAGAGGTTAGACAACGTGTGTAAATATCAGAGTATTCCTCTTTTTGGTTTGCAATTATATTTTCTATGCTAATCCTTTCTTTTAGGATTTCCAAAGGTCTTAGTACTTTGCCTATAACTTTATGTTCTGCGGCAAGTGAATTTATGGTGATTTTGGGTTTTTGTTGCTTTGGCTGTGGGGGTTGTTCATCATAACCCAAATAGTCGGGGTTATCCATAATGAACTGTGTCCATTCTTCAATAGTCCAAACTTTATATTGGGGTAAGTTATCTTCAAACCCAGATTTAACAAATTTAGGTAGGGCTACCTTTTTGATGCTTGGTAAAGTAGCCTTATATGCCCTTGTTAAGAAATCTGCCAAATTGTCCTCTCCTCTTAAGAAAGACATTGTTAGCTTTGGTATTAGAGTTAACAGAGTGGTATTCCACCTCTTCAATTTATTAACGGCTGTTAATGCTTTAGGATTGAAGAGATAATAAGCACACTTTGCATCTGTTAACAAAGTACATTCACAGCTTGGACCTATTAGAGTTCTAAACGAGTTTGCTGCATAAATAATTCCTAGGATTTCAATGTCTATGATATGTAATCTTGACTCAGCAACGGTAATTTTCTTTGAGGTGTATGCGATAATTTCAAACATAGACGCTAAAGATTTTAAATTAAAGCTATTGGTTGATGAAACCATTGCGGGTCTTACTATGTGTTGCTCCTTGTGTCCATATAGTAAAAATACAAAAGGGGGTTTTGTTTTGTCTGAACAGTGTTGAGTGACAGGTTTGGCACCCTCTATATTTGTGATAACTATCACAGGACGGTACATAGCTACACTAAGAGCTTCAAATATGAGTTGTTGTGGATCTAGATATACATATCCATGCTCTAGTTTGCG
Organism: Acartia tonsa; assembly: GCF_053477335.1. Taxonomy (NCBI): domain Eukaryota; kingdom Metazoa; phylum Arthropoda; class Copepoda; order Calanoida; family Acartiidae; genus Acartia; species Acartia tonsa. Next base: position 49,746,670 of record NC_137265.1, on the reverse strand, counting down.
AATAAATTCTAAGAATTTATCCCTATCATTATTAAATACAAATTGAATATACTTTTGTCTCAACATCGTAGAACGTATAATTTTTGATGCTCTTTGCAGGATGGTGGTCAAAGGTGTTTGAACTTTATTTAGTTCCAAAAGCAATTGTAAAGATATCCCAACACGGCTGGTTTTTTATTAAATGAATAAGTTAGGGTACAATGTTTGGCACTTTCGATATAAGTAAATGATAATGAAAAACCCATAGAATACGATAATACCTTCAGAAAAATCGATAAAAATAGTTTTCATACTAAATTTTGATTTTTAAATTTTTTTTCTTAAATGTCATAGCAGAAGATGCAAAATGTCGTCTTAGTTTTTGAGGGTTTTCATATTCTCTGAAATCTAAATTATCAAAATATTTTTTTTGGTAAATGATTATATGATATATGTCAAACATTTTATCAGAAAAAAAATATTTAAAATTATAAAGTAGAAACCTGAATAATTTTTCTTGTGGAAATACTTTTCTTTAATTTTGATAAACATATGTCTGCTAGCATGAAGATGTTTGTACTGCCAATACACGTTGGGTTTTATTTAAAGAATTTCTTTAAAATGTTGTTTTTTTACCTTGTATACCAATAACGCAAATTGCTATCAGAAAACCCCCGTAACCCCCAATCGACCAAGACTTGCCTACGGCCCGATCTTTTAGGATTGCTTTGTAATTCACATTATTGAAAGTCTTTCAACAGTATACACAGCAAATGCTCTCTTTTTTAACTAACTTTCCGAATAATATACCTAAAGCATTTGAATTAACAAAGGATATGCTAATATTTTTACCATTCAAGTTTATTTAATATTCTAACAAATAGTGCAACCCTCCAAGTTATGGCTACTTTTCATGAACATATGATCTAAAGAATAAGCTCTGACGCAATGTCATATAAGGATATTATAATATTCATTAAAAAAATTGTTATTTTTGCATATATGTTACATTTTACAGTATTTTGTGGCTCAAAAGAAAGACAATTAAAATTTATTTCATATTATATAGTTTAAATTGCATAAGATAACCTAGAAATAGTAAAAAAGTCCCTTTCTTTTTTTGTCGTAAAACAGAAATTAACAAAGATTTTTATTAAAAAACACCTTAGTGTAAAAATTAAAAATTTTAAATATGGTCACAAAAAGATTCAATTAGTTTATTAAATGTTTCATTTTCAGCAAATTACGATTAATCTCTATTACAAAGAATAAAGTGTAAAAAGATATTCTCGTTATAATTTTAAGCAACTTAAAATGCATTTTAATACCTTTTAATGATTTATTTTTTAAAACATCATTTTATAAAATGTTATTGATTTTTAAAGTTATATATTAGAATGATTTTAAATTTTGTTAACAGTTTGTTTTAAATGTAGAAAATTGGTAATTCTAAACATTCAAAAAATGATTTTATTAAATTTTCATCACTTAAATTACATGTTTAATGAAATTTTCAACTGATAATTCAAGAAAAATCGTTTAAGTTTTATTATATTTTACTTTGAAATGTTAAAAAATATAATTATTGTCAAAAATGTGGAAGTTATACTTTCCTCAAAAAAAGACCTAAAACATGCAAATTAACACGTGTAATGAGATTTCTTTTCTTTCAGGTTTAATTTTAAGTAATTATTGATATTTTTTGTAAAAAGGATTTTATATAAAAAGTTTTAAAACTCGAGTTATGTAGTGGTTCTAAAAAGGTTGCAAATTTATGCAATTTTCTTGCAAAAAAAATTTTCTAGGATTTTAAAAATAGCATAGGGTGTTATTAGACGTACTTACAGATACAATTGCTAAGTCATTTTGGCCAAACACTAAAATAAAGTTTTGACATCTGAGGGACCATACGTGTCAAGACTATTGTGTACAGCGTCTTCAGGATAGCCCAAAGTTTTACTAGCCAAATATTCAAATTCGGGCGGTCCATCTTCAGACATACGCTTAGCATAATCCTTAATGTTTTCACCTTCAATCTGCAAAGGTAGGGGTAAAATTGGTAATCTGTTATCATAAATAACATGGTGTACAGGATCATCGAAGTTTAGCCCAGGGGGTAGGGTTTTAGCCTGTAATTCTGGTGTCACTATTTGCGCTAAGACTGCTGAGTATGAGCCAGTTGAGGTGCCGGCTGCATCTGACAAGATAATCTTAGGTGCCGATAAGTTAACTAATTTGCTAAAAATTGGTCCTGAAGCTAATGCTTTCTTAATGTCTTCGAATGCTTGTCTTTGTTCTGGAGTTGGGACAAAAGTTTTACCTAATCTAGTAGATGTAAGTGAAGTTAGAATATGTGTAGGAGCCATAATATCAAATCTTAAAGGGCGAATATAGGTTCAATATGATATGAGCTTATATCAAAGGTGCCATTACATACTTTTAGAATATCTATGCCAAATTTAAAAATTCAAAAAAATCCTTAAGTAGATTTTGCAATTTTCTGATTCAATTGAACATATAATAAATGAGATTGCCGACAAAATCGTTTATTTTAGCCCTTTACAAGACTTTTTTTTGACTATTTTGCTTAAGTTTGATTGACTATTACATTGGCACGCACCTTAAAAGATAATTTAAATGTTTATTATTTTAGATTAAATACTATTTTATTTCATTTTTAAAAAGCATAAAAATAATTTGCGTAGAAGGGCGTCAGGACTATTGACTAGGGTAAATAATACGTCTTAAAGTTTATTTTCTGTACAGAGATCTTTGATTAATTCATGATGATGTAAACAACCCTTAATTACGCATTTTCAACACACACACACGGCCACAAAAAAAACAGGGATTTGAAATCATTCTTCCTCCAAGAAAATTTTATTGATTATTTTTATTTTATTTTTTACATTATTTAATGTTTTTTTAACTTTTAAATATTTTACTTTATATATTTTGTATAAAGGTAGAAGGAGGGTATATTTACCCCTGATTAATTCCCGAAACCTTTTTCTCATTTATTTGTACTGCAAAATAACAACAGTATTTAGGCAAACTCTACACGCATCCTGTTGTGAATATTGGTATTTGAATATGTTAGGGAACCACTCCTCTGACGTCACAAATTAGCCCAGTTGGCTAGGTTTTTAGCTATAACGGCCTTATCCAATGGAATATCTTTATTTGCTTGAGTTATTCATAATGTATATACTTGCACCTTTGATATAAGCTCATATCATATCCAACCTATATTCGCCCTTTAAATGTTTATGCATACTTTGCAATACTCCCATAAAAGATCTCATTATAGTAATATCAGTAGGCATGGGAATATTTAGAAGTTTTTGTACTCGCCTTTGATCTACACAGCAATAGTTATGTGAAATGAAGAATCCAAAGAAATTTACCCTACTTTTAAAAAGTTGTGATTTCTTTAAACTAATCTTTCCTTTATGCGTGTGTATTCTCCCCATAACTTTCTTCAAAATCTTAAAATGTATATTCAATGATTCTGATCTAGTTTTAGCTAGTTCAGTTGAGACAATGAAATCATCATAAATGTGTTGGACTTCTGGGATAGGTGAGTATACCATTTTGGCTAAATCACCGTCCATTACAACATTACCATTATCATCATAAACCAATTCCCAGTGTAATATCTTTTCCATAAAACGTGATAGACTTTCAGGCGAAGTCTTAATGCCAGTTGGTAAGGATGCGTGTCTAAAAGCTCCTAATGGGGTTGCAAACAATGTTAGGTCTCTGCAAGAAGGTTCTAGCGTTATACTATGAAAAGCGTTAGCCATGTCACTACTACTATGCACAAATTTATCCCTTAGTGACTGAATCAAATTTTCTGCTGTGGGTAGCAGTGCAGGTTCAGACTGCAGACAAGGATTCAATTGTTGAAAATTTACAATTAAACGAGGGCAGCTCCCCTGATCCGACTTTGGAATCAGATAAGCTGGGCTTGCATAGTTGTTATAGGAATCCCCATCCAAATTAGCTCTTTCAATGGTGCCATTCTTTAACAAAAACTCTAAGATAGATTGCATTTGCATTTTCTCTACGGGTGATAAATAATATAATTTCTTATGCTGGGGTAAAGTTTGACCAGGTTTTAGTCTAATTGTATAATTGCCCAGATATTTACTCATGTTACCTCTATCAGTAGAGTGTGTAGATATGATATCGGGGTAAGATTTTAGGAATATGTCTTCTATATAATGTCTTACCTCTGGTGGATAGTCTGACAGCACCACAAGATCCTCTGGTTTAACAAACTGGTCCTTTGGCACACTATAGCCAGTAGGTTCTGTTACATAGTCCATGAGGTTATCAGATTCAGCTATATGTTTTAAGCCAAGTTCAATAACGTCATCACTATTTTCAAAGAGTTTATTCTTTTCAGGATCTGGTGTAGTTAGAATTTCATCAATATTAGAACGGTAGTCAGATAAGGCTACTCCTGGTACTGGAGTGTCATTGTTTATAGCTGTAGGATTCGGTATATATCCATCAGCTAAAGGAAAAGATCGCTCTACCAGATTGATGGCGCTGTATTTTGGTAGCTATAAGAGTTGAACTGAGTTGTTTTTGGTGTCTAGTGAGATCTGATTGATGGCTGGAGCCGTAGCTTTCTCTGCGTGTTGCTCCAGGGCTTGTACAATCTCATCTAGCTCAGTTGTCACAGATACATTGTGTAGGAATGATTGCGTAAAATCAAAGTCTGTGGTGATCTCCTTGACTACAAATTGGTTGCTTGGTTCCAAGTATCCGGTGATAACAGTGTTAGTGATTGCGTGTTCAGTGACATTTGTTATCATTGCTCTTCCACTAAGTTGTCCTCGGTTGTTGACAGTCAGTTGCGTTTGTCCAGGTTGAATTTTAATTAATTCCTCCATTTCTATCATTGGCAATGTGGTCATCGCTGAGAATGACTTTTGTTCCAGGAGCCAAGTTGAAGAAATGGTTGATGTTCATTTCTATAGTCTGAGTTTCATTAGAGTCAATTTTGTCAATTGTCCCTGTGCAGAGTTGTAACTCATAATCAGAACAGAACAGGCTATCTAGTACTCTCCCAGGATGGAACATAGAGTATAGATATGGTGCTGGCGGGTGGTTGTCCGCAACGAAAGTCAACCCTAATTGGAGATCTCTAATGCCATTCATTCCGATGATCATAGGTGTGACATTCTTGTGTTCCTCAGGTACAATCATAAATGGTACTGGTCTATAGATGCCTGAGAACTGTGTGAGGCGAATCATGAGAGTTATTTCTCCAGCTACTGGGATTTTGTGTCCAGAATAGCTGACAAGAACCATGTCACTCTTTTCCAGATGGTTCTTAACCTCATTCTGTTGTACTCCAAATAACATACCAAAATAGCTGGTTGACATGATATTTCTGTCTGCTGCTGAGTCAAACAAAGCTGTCATGTATACATCGTAGTTTCCATTTGACATACAGCCGGAGCAGTTCAGGTACATTTTCCTGTTTTCATCCATGATAGCTGCAGAACTATCTACCGCTAAAATCTTGGGGTCATTAGGATCCATTCGAACGGTGATAGCGTTAACCCTACTTGTTCTGCCACGCTCTTTGGATTGTCCATTGGCTTTGGCCTCAACCCATTCTTCATATGCCTGTTTAAACACACCACCAGGTCTTACTTTACCACTATGGTACAGTTCCATCATCGCTGGTCGTCCAGGGCATAGGTGTTGAGCGTGGTATAGGTCTTTGCCATACTTCTTGTGACAGCTTGGGCAGTATCCGGATGTTAGTGCTGTTTGATATTGTCGTCCTTGGTCATCGCACAGTAGTCTGCATCCATCTGATATTTTGTGGGTATTTTGACCACATGCACCGCAATAGCGCTTATTGGATGAACCATAGGAGATATGATAATCTTGTTTGGTGTTCTTTTGTGGTTGTCTATCTCTGTTATCCCTGTTTTCTCTGTTGTAGGTTTTAGGATAGGCTGGTTTAGCAGTAACTTCTCTAACTGTTGGCCTTTTATAATAGCTTGACGTAGCGACAACTTTAGCAGGCTGTTTGTCTCTATTCATTCTTGTATCCCTGTCATGTGAGTAGTTGGTGTTGTTTGTCTTTTTATGAAGCGACAAATCTCCATTGTAACTGGCTGATACACCATTCTGCTGTAGGTCCAGATCTAGGTCTTCAGTTCTAGGATACATGGAAGCGGTCAACTCATGATATGTAGGGGATCTTCCAAGATCATGTCTGAGATTGTGATGGTTTTCAGATGCTATATTGCGGCTATTTGTTGGTAAGCTACGTTTGAGTGCCTCCACTGCAGTTATGTTGAATACATTCTGTCGTTCCTTCTTGTCTGTATAGTGAACAGCGGCTCTGCTGGCAAGATTCTGAATGGTACTGACAAGCTTAGGGAATGACATGGCTTTGGTTCCCTTAAAAGCTATCAGCTTAGCTTGAGCTTCCTGTGGGCTGATGAGTATATCGTACTGTAGCAGTAAGCTATTGTAGACACTTTCAATAGATAGTCCAAGGTTGAAACTCTGCTGGATAGTAGTATATGCTTCGCCAGTTGTGGTTCTAAGCATAAAGGTTTCGAATTCTGATCTTGAGAGATTACATAATTCCTGAGCAGTGTTCATCTCTGACAGATAATCAGTAATGTAAGGTGGCTTGCCGTCTCCTTTGAAGCAATGCTTGAGAGGGAAGGTTCCATTGGCTAACTTAAGCTTTTGATCGTTGCATAGGGTGCTCTTGCTTGCATAGCTGCTTGGTGGTTTAATTCCAGTTTGGTTGGTGAAGTTACTGAAGTGTCGTTGAGTGCGTTTGTCATTCTCCTCGTGTACAATACGCTGGGCTTCTAACTCAACTTCACGTCTTTGTTCCTCTTTGTATTCCCTCATACTCTGTGTGTAATTGGTACAGAAGTTCCTCATCATTTCTGAGTCCACACGTATGTTGGGGTTACAAAGTCTTATTGTATCCAGGAATTGTGGGAACAGGAAATTTCCCAGAGGATCTGATAGTGTTGCTCTAACATATCGATCTCTGATCAATGCGTCTGGTGAGTCCTCGCGCATAGGTATGGATCTTACAGATTCCGTGTCTGGTTCTGGCGTCTTGGTTCTCTCACCATTCTGTTCTGGTTCCTCCTGGTTGGGCATCGGTTCCTCCCTTCGTGTATCATCTCCTGCAGAAGCTGCATCAGCTGAAGGAGTTCTTCTTCCAGGCGTCGTCGAGCGTCCTCGACGTGGAGTGTTCGCCTTTTCAGCGTTGTCATCTTTCTTACTTTTATTAAATAATGGCATTACAGCTAGCTTAAAGCTTTTAAACTTTCTATGAGTTCTTTAAAGAAGCTTATGAGATGTTGTACTATTTTAGGATTTAAATAGCAAAGGTACAAGAAGAAACTAAATAATGCGCCTAAAGTTAAAACAATCAAAAATTGTTTACAATAACAAATTTTTCTTTTAAAATTGTTAAATATAGATGAGTATGTATTGTCTACTTCACCTACAGTTGTTTCTACGTCGTGAATGCTTGCGAGTGAGCGTTAAATCTTATTCTGGAGTGTGCGCTAATGCACTCTTATCCTTAATTAAGCTCAACTGTAGAAACACTTCTACTTAGATTTATTCTATATTTGCTTATAAAGCTAATGTGGGTTGTTTAGCTGTACAAATTAGCTATAAAGTTAAATAGAATGTTTAAGGTTTGCAGCGAAGTTAATTTGGGTATGCTAATATACTATCACAAATTAACTGTTATTTGCTTAGGCGTCGACTTTTCCTAGCAAATGTTATTGTTGAGAAAAACAGCAATTTATAATCCTTGTTGAATTCTTACTCCACTCTAAGGATATGTAGCTTACAATCTGCTTATTCCTGTAAGGCTTTATGAATATAACTTACTAAGGTTCACTCCCAAAGGATCGTCTATATTCTAATAGTATTGCAACAGTTTTGCCTGAATATCAAAGATCTCGCACCCAATACTTATAGTTGTATTAGGGTATGCCTACCAATCCTACTAAGTATTATTCGCGAATTATTATGGGGCTTCACTTGTGATTTCAATCCTTATAACTATGTTATTGAGACTCAATTTAGATTGTCCTATATATATGAATATAATCAGTTTGTTTTCAAGGTTATTATAGACCGGATGTACTCCACTTAATTAGTGAGAACACAATATTCTATGTGTCTTACTGAAGTGTGATATCCTACGCAAGGTGATCAATCTATACGCTGGAAGTTGTCAATCAAACTCTTTAAAGTAGACTACAAGGTTGGTGTTATTATTTGGTCAAATATTATTGAAAATCAAATTAGCTGAATTAGTGCACTTTTTTTTCTAAATGGTAACAATTTTAGGTTATAAAGATTATAAACTATATGTACACACTTTACTTTACTTGGTTATAGTCTTTATGCTAATAATCCTAAGTAAAATTAAATTTTCTCAATGGTATAAAAGAAAATGTTCTTTCTTTGTTTTAATCCGGATTTTTATAAAGACAGTAGAGTACTTCCAATATTACTTGCTACTTCTTTTAGAGACGTCCCAAGATTCCCAATATAGGCTGCTGCAACCTTTTGCTGCGTTTGGTTACTAGAACTTTGTCTCTTATAAGTGTGCTTTTTAATTACATATAGGGCTTAGGTTGTTGACTATACTTTTAAATCACTAATATTCACTATCACTAATGATTGATGGTTTATAACTCTTCTCAAGTTGTCTGTTGAATTCTGGCGGCACATGAAATAGAAATTTTAGCATTAGCAAAGCAAGTAAAAATTTAGTTTTCATGTCCTACTTATTGTTGAGTGAACTGTTTATTGTATTTATGTATATGTTTGTAAGGAACATACAAACAAAAGAAAATTTTCTAAGTTAAGATTGAATTAAAAACTTTCTAAGTCAAAATAAAATAGAATCACTCTAAGTCCAAAGTTGGAAAATTTTGACTAAGTCCGAAAAGTTTCTAATGAAATTATTCTAAGTACAAAATCAAAAAAAATTTTCTGCTTAGGAAAAAAAAATTCTGAAAATATCTTAAGTGCAAAATTAATAAATTTTGACTAAGTCAAAAAAAAAAATTTTTATTGAAATTATCCTAAGTACAAAGTTAGTGAATTTTGACTAAGTACAAAAAATTTCCTTTCAATGAAATTATACTAAGTACAAAAATTAGTGAATTTTGACTAAGTCCAAAAAAATTTCCTTTCAATGAAATTATACTAAGTACAAAAATTAGTGAATTTTGACTAAGTCCAAAAAATTTTCAATGGAATTATGCTAAGTACAAAAATTAGTGAATTTTGACTAAGTCCAAAAAATTTTCAATAGAATTATGCTAAGTACAAAAATTAACAAATTTATCTTAGGACAAAAGAAATAGAATCACTCTAAGTCCAGATGTGGAATATTTTGTCCGAGATGAAATTTCCTAACAGTCCATTCACAAAGCTACTTTAGAGATTGTCCTTAAGTCAAAAGAAATAGAATCACTCTAAGTCCACTATTGGAGTATTTTGACTAAGTGCAACTCTCGCTAAGTTAAGGAATTTAAAATCATAAAGTATTAGAGTGTTAGAATTATCCTTCACCAAAAGAAATAGAATCTCTCTAAGTCCATAATTTGGAATATTTTGGCTAAGACAGAAATACTCTAAAACAAAATTTTCTCTTAAGTGTGGAAAATGAAATTTGTTAATCTAGTTGGAAAAATTGCAATTATTACAAGTCCGTATTTTGGTAAATTTCCAACCAAGTTTCCAATTTCATAAAAATTACTGTAAGTCCAGAGATTCGAAATTCTCTCTGTAACAAAAGAAATAGATCGGTGCTAAGTCCAAAAGTGGAGTATTTTGCTCAGAGCATCAGGAAGTCTCTGGAATTATTGCTGATTGCATACAGTAATTTGTTTATACTTATATCATTCCAACCGATCGATGTTGAGAATATCTCTGAGACTTTGAAATATTTTGTTTAACTCAAAATTTTGGAGGCAATAGTTATTTTGATACATCCGCATATAAATCAGAATTGCATTAAGAATATAAGTCCTAGGCATGTATAAGTAAGTGCAAATCTCAGAAAATCGGTTCTAACGGCACCAAAGTATTAGTACAGTTTAACTTGAGTATAAATGCTACAAGTTTGTAATAATCTTTTGGCCCTTTACTACGACTCAAGAGTACTAACTGCTTTCGGCATATTGTTTCAGAAACATGGCTCCAAAGACAATATGTATCCCAACTAACAGCGTTTCCCGTGTTCTATAGGATTTGCTCCTAAGTTTTCATTTAATAAGACAGTTCAAAATGGTCCTTTACAAATGGTATTTTGATAGCTTATAAATGAAAAGTTACTCCATGCTTGATTCTTAATAAATTCTGGTTTAAGTATCAAAGATTCAAGTATTTCAACACTTAGAGAATTCCCGAATAAGTAAAAATCATACTAAGTCCGAAGATTTATATATACTCCGCCACCTAGCACAACTCCTAAATTTCAAAATTCTGACTAAGTCCAGAAATCAAAATTTTGCACATAGCTCAATCATAGATTATTCCAACCCAAGTGTTTTACTAAAGAGAGGCGGACATGGAGGTGCCGGTGTGCTGGTATTCTCTAGGGCCTCTAGAGTGTCAACCAGTGCGAGTGTCCTTATAGGGCGGCGACCAATGGCCACAAATATGCTAGCATTCTCTAGGGCCTCTAGAGTGTCAGCTAGTGCAACTGCTCGTACACGAGGCTCTCAATTGCATTTGTGTCGTGCCTTTCAGTCCCTATCTCTTCAAACGCCTCATAGTCCTAACCTTGCTCTCAAATAGTTTCACAGGTTTTGGTAAATCCGATTTTGCCATAACTACAATTATTCGATTTTGGTAAAAATACCTGCCTTAGGCGGTTCGGGTACGGTAAGGAGAAAAAAAGAAAAAAATTATGAAGTAAAATTTTTCCAAGATACAACCGGTAAGTTGCACCATTGTGTGTGCGAATGGGGCGTTTGTCCATATTTAGGTATGGAGACCGCTCTTCTATGAGTACTACTAAAACCTAATTTTAATGCAATACACATAGACATTCTCATCGTCGGTTCGTTTGTTTAGAATGCTTAACCCTCTATTCCCACAAGTATAATACGAATTTGGTTGAGCTGGTGGAAGCTCAACAAAAGACCCACGCGAAGTATTATGTTGCTTTAACCTAAGAATAAATGGTTGGTTTTGATATTCGATCAGAATTATATAAGTATATTAAGTATTAAGGAAGGAAAATGTTTTTTATAAAGTGTATTTATATTACAAGTGCATAAGTTAAGTATGAAAATATTTACAGGATAAGTGTTAAAGTTATAAGTAGAGTAGGACAGAAATGTGCCCTAAGTCCCAAGCAGTGAATTGTGCTAAGTGTTAGAGTTCTAACATGAGGCCTGAGCTCAATTCATGCTAAGTACTAAGGGGCCTAAATTTAAACTACAATGCATGCCAAACAACTAAGTCATTACCTTTTAAAGCCAGAAAGAGAAGTTGATGGTAGGAGAGTTAATAAATAACTGAATAAATTCAAGAGGTACATGCTATAACATTAGCTCTGGACCAGGATTTTAGTGTTTGTCTGTGCAATTAAATATCTGTGTGTTAATATGTGACGTAAATCAGGCATGGTTGTAGGCATACATATATGTACTGGTTGTTTATATGATTACATTAACTATAAACATAATATCTTTAATAAACATATACTATTAGCAAATCACATACAGATTACCATGAATAGGCTAGCGTTACCCATATATGGTGTCATATAGGTAAAGATAGGCCTATGAATGCATAAATTGATACAAATAATGCCTTGGGCCTAGCTAAAGTAATTGTGTCTTGCCCCTGAGTGCTACTAGATAATTGCAGGGCACGTGTCAATCAAGTATTCATAATATGCTCTATAAAGTGTTGACTTTATATCAAGCATAGATAGATAGTTGTGGATGCGAAGCATTTCTGTAAAAGTCTCATATGTACGTTCAAAGAATTTGAAAATTGAGGGTCGCATCTCCAAAATTATAAAAATTATAAGTGCAAAAAGCTGCACAAAATTGCGAATAAATTGTAAAATTTAAATCTCATTATCTGCTATTGTTCTTTTCATTTAAATGTCGTTAGCTGCGATTTTATTATCCTTATCTTTTGAATGGTGTGGCTGTATGAGGCCTTGTTATAATTTTCAATGATCCGTATTTTAAGTGTATATTAAAGATCCTCAGGATTTGATCATGTTCGAGTATAGAAACTAGTGTACAACATATTAAGAAAAAACTCATAGAATGTAGTGTTATGGCTTCAATATTCTATTTTATAAAGTCATACTGTTATGTTTGGAACTTAAAATTTGGGAATATTTCTCTTTTTGTCCCAGCTAACGTATATAGTATATGTCTAGATGAATCCTGAAACAGTTAGGCATAATTTTAAGAGTGTACCAACTCTATAAGCATTTAATGTAACATAATGTCTAAACTGACCAAGCTAAATTTGCTTGATTCACTTCACTAAGAGATGCGATTGATAATGAAGTTTTTTTTCTTTGAAATATATTTCGTTATGAAGCAGCAGTAGTTACTAATTTATAAATGTTATGGTTGAGATAGATTTATAACTGTTAAAAGCATTTAATGTAAGTCAGTATGTCCATTACTAACATAATGGTTTCTTACCAGAACATATACTTAGATGAGTAGGACGAATGGTTTCGGACCCAACATGTAAAATCCTCAGAATGAAAAACTCAAGGCATCAAACTTTTAAATTTATTCAACGTTTCGAGGGCAAAACTGCCCTCATCATCAGGAATTTTTTTCGTCCATGTACATTATTAACAAAACACAAATTGAAATACTTAAATACATCGAACATATTCAATTAAATACTGTGGTGCCCGCTGAAATGTAGAATAAATGTCAAAATGATGACTGTTACGGTTATGTTTAACTGAACATGGTCAAATCCTGTGGCACCATATAGTATATATAGTTTATGTGTAAACACAACATAATTTACCAACTTCCTTTCAATAAACACAAGAACAATTCTGTTAATTCTTGTGCAAATAATTTTTCTGATAAATTTACAGCTAATACTTGTATAGTAGAATCATCATAATTTTAATAGCTATGAGATTTATATTCATCCGATTTTTGCAACAAAAAAAAACATCAACTTTTTAATAGCTACATTCTTTTAAAATAAAAGAAACGAATTTAATTGTTCAATGTGTAGCTCTTGTTCGCAAATAGACAAACGAACATGCACTATTTGTAGAATAACTAAGCTTGTTATAATAAAAAAAAATGAAACCAAAATCTATTACATCCATCCAATTGTATTTTTAGCACGGCTAACCAACCATTATCAACCACTATTTGCAATATGTTCATACTGAGCTGCAAAAAAAATTTGCAAATTTGGCGATTAGTGTAATGCATCCATCAGTTGTAGTGGTAACTGCACAAACTGTCTCCAAAATCAGCCATGTGACGTCATAAAAAGTGAGGAAGTTGAGAGGGAAAGAACCCCCCTAAAAAAAAAGATGGATAATGACGTCACATGGCTGATTTTTGAGACACTTTGTCCAGTAACGTTGTGGTAAAGGTTTTGTGTTTGAATCTTTCCAAACGCTACAATATCTATTAAAAGTGACCATTTAACTTACTGCTACTATATCAAATACTAGCGGCTTCGCCCCTAGCCTCTAGGGGCTGTGCCCCAAGAGGTGATCAAAAAAAAAATTTGGCGAAATTCTTAAAAGGACCAAGGAAATCTAAAAAAAAAAAAAAAAAAAAAAAACGGGGGGGGGATTTTTTTTGTTTTTGGGGGGGTTTTGGGTGTCCCACCCCCCAAGAAAATAGCCTAAAACCACCACAGGACCAATAGGCATATACCCTGAAGAGTAGAATCCGATCGGTTCAGTGGTTACCGAGATCTTAAGGGACAGACAGACAGACGGACAGACATCGTTCTACTTTGTATTATAGATATAAATAATTTAAAGAATCAATGGAATATCTCGGCACAAAAAATAAGCGATATACATACCTTGTTAAACAGAATTTCTAAAGAATGTACAATCAAAGAGTTAGTTGTCTGTTGGTTGTGCATGTAGTTTTATTATATTTTTCGAATTTAGCTATCCATCTAATAGATTATTTGGGTATTGTCGGTTTCGTGACATCTCCTATTTAGGGACGTTTCGTAGTATTTTTCACAACAGTTTTTTTCCTATTTCTAGCCCCTGCGGGGGTCTCTAACCCTGCCAAGCAATCATTAACATTTACCTAACCTAACCTAAAATAACCTATCAAAGGCTATTATGAAAATACGACTAAACGCCTCTTAGGAGGCAATGTCACGAAACCGACAATACCCAATAACTTTTGTGTTGTATTTTATTAGCACCTATTTGCAATACTAATAACAAATTGTAAGAGGAAGAATTATATTATTTTAGGTTATAACACTCCCCTCCCACCATTTTACAATATAAAGGCCAAACTAGAGCGTAAGGGCGTACCTTGTTCATTTAATTAAGCCATTTTTATAGCGATGCTTTTCTACATTTAGAGGGTCCGTCTTTACGTTCGTCCGTTAATTTAGCTCTTTTCTTTAATTTATTCATGTTAGAATTACCCTTTCGATATTAAACTAAGCATGATGATTTCTGTAACAATTAGCTACAATTTAGAAAGCGTAGCAATGTCTTAAGTCTATTTTCAACATAATTATTGAAACCTAAAACAATCTTAAGTTTTAAGCCAACGAAGGAATAAGCGTGTTTTTAAAGCTTTTGTAATCAAAATGATTTGCAGCCGTTTCATCCCTAATTAATATAGACTGTTGATTCCTTTTAATATCTCCCGTCCCCCCCTTTCTTAATTACGCTGATATTTTATTAAAACCCAAAAGGATGTTTCGTGATAGGGGGGTAGTCTTAGATCACAAATCATTTCATAACAAGGATAATAATATCTAGAGTGATAGGGGGGTAGTCTTTAGATCACAAATCATTTCATAACAAGGATAATAATATCTAGAGTGATAGAGGGGTAGTCTTTAGATCACAAATCATTTCATAACAAGGATAATAATATCTAGAGAGATAGGGGGGTAGTCTTTAGATCACAAATCATAGCAAAACAAGGATAATAATATCTAAAGTGATAAGGGGGTAGTTTTTAGATCACAAATCATAGCAAAACAAGGATAATAATATCTAAAGTAATAAGGGGGTAGTCTTTAGATCACAAATCATAGCAAAACAAGGATAATAATATCTAAAGTGATAAGGGGGTAGTCTTTAGATCACAAATCATTTCATAACAAGAATTGTTATCTTCGTAAGTAGCGCGCATAACAAGTATCATTTGTTATAAAAAAAATGTAATAAGATGGCAAATTTATAATGTTATGAAATACAATTTGAATCCGCACCAAGCCTAGCCCCTTTCCCTTTTTCTTTTTTGGATTTTATTTTGAGGATATGATTTTTTAAATCATTTGTTTTTGTGTTAACTGTTAGATCCAATTTTCCTCAGTAAAATAGCCTAAAGCCTTACCACAAAAATTGTATTGCAAGTCCATTTCAAGAAATAACCTCTAACCTTTTATGTTCACTTTAGGTTAGGTTAAGTAAGGGTTAGGAGAGCCCGCATGGTAAATGCCCTTACAGTCTTTTTTACAGGGAAGAGGGTTTCTATGGTTCACTCGTCGATTTGAGGGATATAACCTTATAGAATTTTTTACGTATAGGTTTAGTGATTTCTTAATGCTTAAGGTTCAGTGATTTTTAAAGGATCTTCGTTTTGAAAATGAAATTATGTATGTCTGTCCGTCTGTCGCTAACCGCTGAACCGATTATGTTATGCATTTCAGGGAATTATTTTTATTCTTAAAAATTACATGATTCATGGTCTGTCCGTACTTCACAATTAATGGCTTTAATCGTAAATTTAAGAATCGTGATGCCTTTGTATGATGACTTGTGACAAAAAGGTTCAATTTAGAAAGCATAACTTAATATAATCTTAATTTTTGATGATTCCTAGAAAAAGTTCAGAAACAGCTCATAGTGTCTAATAAATAATGACGTCACAACCAATTCAAAAGACCAATGATAGGCCAGTATACATTTTACCATTGGCCAATTACAATATATACTGGCCTATCATTGGTCATTTGCATTGTATGGCGTAATTTTTATTAGGCACTAGAAGTTGTTTCACAAATTCTGGAATCTGTTATGTGCAAATTAATCAAATAATTTTGTGACAAATATAGTGTATTAGATGTTATCCTTGTTCTTTTTAAAAGTAAAGTTTTTCTATTAGGTTCGGTCCGTCCATACGTCCGAATGTGTCCTTACGTAACGGATAGCTTTTTTCGTTAATGTTAGAATGTCCTTTAGATTTCAAACGTTGCATGATGATTCCTGTAGTAGTTAGGTACTATTAGAAAGCGTAGCAACTCTATAATCGTTACCAGAATGTCCGTACGTCCATTTCAAACAAGTTTATTTTTAACAACAGTTTTTTATGAGATATAATCATCAGATTGATTTGATTTTTAGAGTACTGATTCCTTTTACAATAAGGTATAATATTATAGGCGAAGCAACTCTATTATCAAGTCCTAAATTGTCAGTATGTCCTTAAACAGTATTTTGAATTTAAGAAGTTTTGCAACAAATTTACGTATAATTTTGTCATAACTTGTATATTTATATTTTGTCTATTAAGTTTTAACACTTTACAAGAGTTAATGTTCGTCTGTCATACCGTTTCCGAGCTTCGCTTTTATGGATGTTGTCATCCTTGTAATTTTTATAAATTTGGGATATTAATAAACACTTTTACCACTATTAAACATATGGTTTCTAATAAAAATTGAGATATATATTTTAATTGAAAAGTTAACATGTTTGACATGCAATCACACAAAATTATGTACGTACAAAACAGTTATAATATTAGAGCAATTTATGCTTCTTAAATTAGAGTAAAACACTATATGGGGAAGGGGTTAAATAACTGTATCTCCCCATCGCAGTGTCCTTGTGCCGACTCTCAATTGGGTCATTGAAAATCAACCAATGGTGTCGGTTATATTAACTCAACCAAGTAGCAGAAAACAATTTGCTAGCAGACGTAAAAGAACATTGAAAAAGGGAGGGAGGTAGACTGATAGTTATATGTATATACATCTATACTATAGATCTGTTCTACTTAATATCTTAGGAAAGGGGACATACTACAATATAAATACAATATTGGATTAAATTTTTGTTTTAAAGAGGAAATTTGTAAGGGTGTATTTTTTCTAGAGGTGATTTCTTTAGGGAGGGTGGAGGTCCCCTCCCCAAACTTATTAAAAACCTTTCTATGACCCATAAGAAGCTTCACTGTAAAAGAGAACCATTTCGTTCTTCAAATTCGTTCATAATAGAGATTTTTCGCTTTAGAAAGACTGACAAATAGACATCCTGTTACTTTTATATAAGGATACTAGCGGTTGTGCCCCTAGCATCTAGGGGCCCTAAATTCTAAAAGATAAGAAGGAGAAAAAATAGCTTAAAACCCCTCAAAGGCTCAAATCTAAAAATACATTGGATAAAAAACCCAATGGGTTTAAAGTAAAGCTTCCTTAAAATGAAGAACTTAATAAGTTCATTAGTTATTGATATCTTAAGCTTCAGACAAAAAAATTTACTATTTTATATTATACTAGCGGCTTCGCCCCTAGCCTCTCGGGGCTTTGCCCTCAAGAGGTTTGATCAACCTATTTTTGTGTTATTTAAATTTAAAAAGAAAAAGAAAATAATTTTTGTGGGGGGGGGTGTCCACCACCCAAGAAAATAGCTTAAAACCATCACAGTACCAGTAGGTATATTCTCTGAAGAGTAGAGCCCAATCGGTTCAGTGGTTACTGATATCTTAAGCTTCAGACAGACGGATAAGAGGATATACGCATATATGTAAGTATAATTAGTTGTTTAAGGGAAACATTATTTATAATTATTTTGCATCTGTTCTTAATAAGCAGGTATGTCTTATTCTAAATTATTAAAAGCAAAGCTTTTCTACATTTAGATGTGTTTGCTTGTAACTTAGACATAGAGGTCGAAGCTTTTTTTTAATTTTAATTCAATTAATATTAATTACAAATGCGCGCAAAGCGTGCAAAAAAAATTTTTGTCAAAAAATTTTTTTTAGAGATTTTTTATTTTGGGGGGGTAAATACCCCCTCCTAAATGGTTGGTGCTGCTTACGGCACCCCCAAGGAAGGGGTAAATTTTAAATGGGGGGGGGGGATAAAATGAAAAAAAAATTGCCGTAGGCACCCCCAACTTCGTTTTGGGGGGGGGGGGGGGGGTAATCGTTTTTTTACCACCCCCCCCCCCCTTGGACGTCTATGAACTTAGATATGTTAGAATCGTTGCATTTATTTCAAACTATGAATGAAAATTATTGTAAAGAGTGTAATAATAACTAAAATGTAGTATTTTCAGCTTTTTTGGAAACAAAATTTTTAACATTATTAGATCAAAATATAATTTTAACTATAATGATTTTAAGCAAGAATATTTTGACGAAATGTTTTATTCGTTGCATTACCAAAAGTTTTATTGTTTTATTTAGTGTTTTAATTAGGAAAATTAGGTTCAATTATTGATATCTTTCTCTTTTCCTATTTGCACGCCTTCAAGGCTCACAGCCTCTTAGAAAATATTAAGCACGCGCCTGCAATATTTATCTGACTTTTTGCAGGACCACTGATATATCTTAAACCTGACCTATTTGTAAAGGATTATCAATTTTTGTATCATATTTATTTTAAGCTGTTGGTGGTATGTCATTCTATTATATAAATGAATAAATATTTTTTGTTTTTTTACGTAAAGATCTCACTAACCACTAAACCGATTAAGTTATCCATTTTAGGGAAGCTAAACATAAGTCCCAGGACGGTTTTATTTTTTTTAGTTTTAGTCTATTTTTACTCCAAATGTCCCACATTCTAAGGGTGAAGTCCGCAGTGATTTAATTTCAATGCTTAATTTTGAAAATGTTATGTAATTATCAGACATGCAAGATTCTATCCTAGATATATTAGTCGATATAACCAACAGAAGTTCAGCACAAAGCAACCAAGTTTAACAGGTAAGGAAGTTAATGATTACATTTATATCACCACAAACAGTATGTGACCAAGATAATTGGGGGGGGGGGGGGGGGTGATGCTTTGACTAACTTTTTTTCCAAGGAAAAGGGATAATACATCCTAAAAAAAACAATACCACATATGATGAGGTAGTTCAAAATGGGAAAATAGAGTAAAACCAGCCCCAAGATATCTACATTGTTACACCGTTTAAGGAACTTAAGGCATTTATTTACCATGGATATTAAGTAACATTCAACGAATCAACGGACAACCAACCCTATGATTGCACGACATTTATCTGGAAGTTTAGCTGTGTATAGTAATGAATTAGTCCAAGGAATGCCCTCCCCCCACTATTGAGCCATTTTTAACTTCTTTTGTATGACTTGAATCCGACAGCAAGCAGGCACGTTTTCGATTACTCGAATGCTACGGGTTTAAATATATACTTTAAAAAGCTGACAAACAAATAAAAAATAAATATATTCTGTTAACAAATTTATTTCCAATGTCTTATCCCTGCTAGGTGTGTGGGGGGATGGGGAATTTCTAACATACTTGATTATTGATCCTGTGTGTGTGTGTATAACGACACAGGTGATAACAATCATAACTTTAAGGATAACAGGGGTAATTATTAACCAAAATTTACACACAAAAAAATATATTTGCAGTGTTTTGCATGAAAGATAATCTGTAAATTGCAAATGAGTAGCGAATCTACTCTATTATTTGAAATATAAGTTCAATTGTCTGTCTGTAAATATGGTTAGGGATATCTAGGCTGCTATTGAAGATAGGCG